>NC_064269.1:36461250-36819375 GCF_003254725.2 Canis lupus dingo | reverse complement strand
CTTTACATAAAAATAAACCACGTTTAACATACCTATGGGAGATAGAGAAAGTCTAAGTGAGTGCATGGTATGAACCAAAAAGTTATGGCCTTTTCATTTTTCAGTATCCATACCAAATTCTACAGTAAAGGGGTGCTCTGTCCTTTCGTCTGATTCCTTTTGTACCACCACCTTGTAAAAGCCCTGAATGGGCTCACATGAGAGGGTAAAGACCAGCTGTTGGAGGCCACTCTCCAACCTGAGACTCTGCAGTTGTCCAACTCAATTTCTTTTTTGGGTCCTGGAGGTAAATAGTTACGCAGTCATAATAATCCTTAAAGCAAACAAATGACTTTGGGGTTGGTAACTGGCATTGTCTTCAGAAGAGATAAACACAGAAAAAAGATAAAACAGAATAAACCTGACACCTGGGAGTTGGAAATTTTAGATCTGAAAGATTTTTTTAATAGTGATTCATCTGTAAGGAATGTCAGAACTTGTAACCTTATATGTGCTGATTTCCATTACAAGACTCTCTCCGTTGCTTACCTCAAGGTATATCAATGGAATCTATCTGAAAAAAGGAAAGAAGAGATGTGATTAGAATTTCACCAAAGGCTATGATTTCAGACTTATGATCCAATAGCTTACTCAGGAAAAATAGTATCTGTAGTAAGATATAACAAAATTTAGCCTGCAATATTGAAGAAATAAAATTGCTTAGGGAAACCAGTAAATAGTTCTAAGAAAAGCATAAATAATGTATTTCCACAGCAATCATTGTGTTCCTATTTCTCTGGAAAATATTATTGGTGAATAACTTGTATTAATTTATTAATATTTATTAGCTTATTAATATTATTTACCAGTAATATATAGTAAAGAACATGACTATATTGTTTACTTATATACATTAGGAAATGGATGTTAATAGATATTAATAGAGTGATATGTCATTATAATTTAGACCAAATAGGAATAGAATTCCAGAATGACTTGGTTAACTGTTAACTAAGCATATTTTTTCTAACTTAAAAATTGCTTTTTAATTTAATTTAATTTTTAAAAAGATTTTATTAATTAGGGAGAGAGAGAGAGAGAGAGAAAGAGCAAAGAGCACAAGCAGGGGGAATGGCAGGGGGACAGGAAGAAGCAGACTCTTCACTAAGCAGGGAGCCCAATGTGGGGCTTGATTCCAGGATCCTGGGATTATGACCTGAGCCAAAGGCAGATGCTTAACCAATTGAGCCACCCAGGTGGCCCCTAAAATTGCATTTTTAAAGAAGCTTTGTTTCCTTGCTTTGTTGAAAGCTAATTAGAAGAAGGGACACTTGATCAGCAAAACCAAAATATTTATACATAATATATATTCTATACTATATCTATGTTACATTATATATTAATATACTTTATACAATATGTTATGATATTGTCTATTGTATGTGTATATCTATATATCTATATATATTCAGAATCAGTGAAACTCTTTGTGCTTTAGTCATAAACTTCTTGAGAGTATGGGTATGGATAACCTAACTTTTTATTGTGTCTCTTCATTATGTTTAATGTATTGTGCTCATGGCAATAAATGTAGCTATTGTTGAATGATTAGTTGCTATTATAAGAGAAACAGCTTCTGCATCTCTCACCCTTCAATTATGCCTTACACAAGAATCTAAATCTGTGGTGCGGCTGGAGCCCAGGTTCCTAAAGGAATGTCTTTTGTCTTCTTGCTTTTCCTGGACCTTCCTGCACCCTTTTGGAGGAGTACTCCCATCCTACCCCCCACCAAAACCATAACTCTTGAGATACTTACCAGTTAATTTAGGGGATGAAAGTTCTCATCCACAGAGACAATACGGTATTTTGCTGAAAAACAAATTCCCTAGTCAGACTCATACATGATAAAGCAGGTAATGTGAGTAATAAGGCAGGAGGCTCAGAGATAGGGATTTTGATGACTGGTTGCAAAACCTGCTGAGAGGTGGCCTTTCTTCTTCAGTGTTGCCCCAAATAGTGGAATTTTCCTACATACCTTTCTGTCCTAGTTCATAGATGGGTTTGTCTGTCTGGACAAAGATCAGATTTTGAGTATTCTTTACCAACACTGTGCTCCTCTTCCTAAAATATTGTGTTGGTCCCTTTATCTGGACAGTGAGGAATGCCACCTCTGAAGAGGACAAGATCTTTGGGAGCTAACAAACGAAGAATATTGCTGAGGAATTACACAGTCTTCTCCCTCCAAATCTTTTATTCATTACTGTTTTCAAACTCTCTTTCAGCTTCACAAAGGGCTAGATTAGTAAAAATGTTTCTACAATATGACTGAAGATAATAATATAAGATATAGGGGAGATATATCAGTGAGAACAGCCATAAGTGGGACCCATATCTTCAGATAGTTTACCTGGAACTCTAGTTTTAAATCATAGTTATATATATATATATAGTTATTAAATCATATTTATATATATTGTGAAGGAATGGAAAGAAGCCTCTGTAAAAACGTGGGAGAATATGATAGCTGAATATCTCGGCTGGGCAAACTTCAAGAGGTACTGGATGTTTGCCTTGAGCATCTTGCACCATTTATACATTCAGAGGACAAAGACACCTAATGTCTCACTACAGGAGAAAAGTTCTGCTACATACTGTCCTACCATGAGACTTTTGTATAATCTTTTTCTAGGTATTGGCCTACTCTGGCCTTAATGACATATCAAAGCTAGAAAATCTCTCTAAGTCATAATATTTTCTACAGCTGATAGGATTTTGTTGAACTTTTTTTTAAAATTTATTTATTTATGATAGAGAGAGAGAGAGAGAGAAGCAGAGACACAGGCAGAGGGAGAGGCAGGCTCCATGCACCAGGACCCCGACGTGGGATTCGAAACCGGGTCTCCAGGATCGCGCCCTGGGCCAAAGGCAGGCACCAAACCGCTGCACCACCCAGGGATCCCCGATTTTGTTGAACTTAAATTGAATTTTAGCATTAGAAAAATATTTGTCTCCTATGCTGGTGGAAAATCCATGCTTTGTTCCTTTGTAGCTGAAAACTCACTCTTTTTAGAAGTCCTCCCTAACGTTCTTAAAGTCATTCTTTGGGATTCAACATCAGCTCCCCATGATTCAATATAATGTATCAAACAAGGACAGGCAGATAGGATCACAGTGAAGGAGACCCAGTAGAATAAGTTCTTTTCCACCACCAGGTCAGTGAAGAGACTCTGGTTCCCCTGAGGGACTCCAAGGAAGCCCTTATAGACACTGTCTCATTCAGGTACCTCAGAAGGAGGCAGCCCTTCTCAGGGCTCCCAGTGTACATTCAACAGGGAGGGGACCACCACCACATACTACCTGGGAAAAGAAGAAGGCTATATATCAGAGAAAAATGGAGGACAGCAAGCATTTTCAACCATAAATGTGTTTTCCATAACATTATGTATTTCTTGCTACAATTGGTTCTATACCAAATGTCAATGGTAAGATGGAAGTTCTATCATTGCCTGGTGTAAGAATTTATATTTTTTCCTCCTGAGTAGTGCCTCACCCACATAGTTAATCTGCCAGAAGTTGGCTTCAAGGATGTTACAGTTTTATGGGTATCCTCTGTGTTAAAGAGCATTAATATCTGAATTCCTCAGTATATATATATATATCCATAAAAGCATACATATATATATATATATATATCCATAAAAGTGTACATATATAATAAATTGCTGGCGATTATTCACTTTCTAAAAAGATTTTCATTAAAATCTGTCCAAATAAACATCATTTGTGCATGAACACCATGAGTGAATTTATATAAATTCAACTGAAAAAATTTCAGTGAACATATATCCATTATATAAAATAACTCATATCTATATTATAAAATAATTTTCTTTATAACATATAACACTGAAAACATATTTGTTGTTTCTCTAAGTTTCCTCAGATATGCCTTAGCCAAAATAAATAATTTTTTTATCAACAAGTTTTTATTTTTGTCAATAATTTGAATGTATTTAATTATTCAGAGGTATGGGCAATCTTTTGTGTGAGGTTACTTTCATTTTTGTTTAAGATTTTATCTTTAAGTAATCTCTACACCCAGTGTGGGGCTTGAATTTACAAACCCAAGATCAAGAGTCATATGCAGCCAGTCAGGCATCCCTGTGAGTTTACTTTCTTGACTTTATTGATAAATTTCCTTTATCTATTATATTCTCACATATCCTACTCTATCCCCCACCCCCCACATATTTCTAGTCACAATTCTACCCATTCTTTGGGGACCACCCCAAGTGACACTTTTGACACAACAGGTGAAGCAGTCATCTTAGTATAATCTCTCCATATTCCGAATTCCTATGAGCTAAAAGAGTCTGTATTTCCTACGTATCTTCTACTTGCAAGGAATTGTGTTAAGCAGCCTCTATATTAATCCTCCTAGCAATCCTAAATGATACTATACATCACATTCTTCATGTTCATGACAGCTAAAACATGGGGTCCTCACCAGACCCCAAATTCTAATATACAAGAGTAAGACAAAATCCCTGCTTAATTATTAAATCAGCATAAAATGTGACTCCTCAAAATTTTAATGATTTAATAGCTGCAGGCTTAAGTCATTTATTTATAGAGTTAATTTACAACTAAAAAAAAAAAGAGAGCTATTGTTTTCTTATATTATTTTACAATCCTTTCCCTTCTACTTCCCACATGGACACTTAAAGATAACCAGGCAATTTGACACATGAAAAACTATCTTATTATTTTTCAAAGTTAATAGGTATGAGACTAGTAAAAGAGAGTAACAGAGACTGTTTAGTTGTGGAATCTGGAAGTCAAGTTTGGTTCTCACATTCTCCAAGTGGTCTGCTCCAGCCCATTAGTCATGCTGTATGTGTTTTGAGTTGTGCCTTGGCAAAACTATATGCCATGAAATTAAAATCTCAGATTTTTTTTATTGCAAAAATGCTAAGGTTTTGTTCTAAAGCAGAGAAGCTCAGAGTAGTTAAATACCATACCCATAATCATTCATATAGTACTTCTCATTTAATCCCTTTCTGGCATCTAGATATTTTTTATCTGAATCATCTACTCTTTCAAAAATGGTAAGTGATAAAAATGATCATTTTTTTTTACTTCCTCATCCATATGTTTTTCCCTCCAGTTCTTTGATCTTCATAGGAAAGAAGGCATCAGGGTATTATAATTTTATTCAATATACTATTATTATTATTAATTATAAACCTAGTTGATATCATAATTCAAAAATTAATTCCATGTATAGTAGATATTTCAAACAACTATTTCATGAAGATTTGGTTAGTATTCATTCAATAGATATTGAAATTGGAATTCATTAAGGTTAAGTAATTTGCCCAAGATTTCATCTGTGAGCAATTAAACTATTAAAATATTATTTAATAATGGATGTTTGCATTTTAAATATTTGCCTTTGCAGGAGTGACTAAATTTTGCAAATATTAAACAGATAACTTTTAATTTTCTCTTTTTCTTCATGTTCCCTGCCACCTCTGTCTCTCTGAAGGCAAAAGGAGAACACTTACTGGATCTTTTGGGTAATATCTCACATCAAGGGATAATAATGCTGGAGGGATATGGGATATTTTCTGCATAATGAGAAGATATCTCTTCTGTTCATGACAACCAGGCCATGAAGTTTGTTGTTCTTTATCAAATGGTGGACGTGATGTAAAGATATAATTTTCAGTGGGCAGAATGATCATATGTTGTGTTGGACTGAACACAGTCCACTTAATATTTCCAACTCCAATAAATGTCACTTGCTTCATCCATTTAGCCTTTATTCAGAAATCTGAACAGCCCCCATGTATTTCCAGATGCTCTCTGGGTGGAATGCAGTGGAAGGTGGTACCATCCACAGTTGTACATGAGGTAGGGGAATGATGGCAGAAAAATGTACCTCTACCGGTTACTGGGAAATTGTGCCTGGAAGAAATGTGAAGAAGAAAGGAAAGCAGATTGGTTCTGATTTCTGCTTCCTGTACTTTGGCCTGGAGAGGGCCAAATGGATTAAGTGGATTAAGCTAACACAGAGAGAAGGATCCTTTGATCCCTCTGCACATTTAGAACTCTGGAGTCTCCTGTATTAGTCTGGAATGTAGCTACATTAAAGTCAGGAATACAGAGTGGGTAGGGTTCTGAACTCCAAAGGGGACTCTCCCGTACAGGTTGTATTGGAATAGCCACAGGATTGGAGGCAGGCTGCTGTCACAAACTGGGGATTCTATAGGATAAAAAACAGCTGACATGAATGAGGGTCAGCCTGAGAGGACTTCTGGGACTTCTTGGTCAAGGGACCAAGCTGAGACAAATGGCTGAAGATTCAAATGATGAATTTTGGCAGGTAAGGAGAAGCCAGATTAACTGTGGCCAAAGAAGACCAAGGACTCTCAGACCAAAGACTCTGAGTCTTTTTCTCCACCAGGAAGGAATGGAGGTCACAACCTTCTAGCTCCTACTTTGAGGAGGAACTGGGGAGAGGTGGAAGAAAAGTCTTAGATTATTGGATTTCATGAACTTTACAACTCAATAGTTTTCAATTATTCCCTTTCCCCCTCCCTGGTTGGCTAGTTACTGGGGTCTCTGCTGAAGGCTCAGTCATTATCAAAAAACAAAGGAGCCATACTTCCTCTACCCGTGTGATCTACAATAGGAATTAAACTGCACCCCACTATACACTATAACTATTTTTATAGCCAATGCTTTCCATCCCAAAGAACGATTCTGTGAAGGTGGGATTTGAGATTTCAGTGTCTAATCAAATCATGCCTTCTAGTGACCGCTTATTCTATTTCTGATTATGATGACCCAATGAAAAAAAATTGAAGTGTAGAAAAAAATGAAAGAAATAATCCCATTTATGATTCATCTCTTATGATTGGAAGGTATTTTAAGAAATGGAAGGGTAGCATTTAATGGGAAAGTCAAAGCAAAGATATAAAGAAGAGGGAGATAAAGCACAGACTCTTAAGGAAGAGACTTTATTTTTATTTAAAAAAATTTTTTATTGGAGTTCAAGTTGCCAACATTTAGCATAACACCCAGCGCTCATCTCAAGTGCCCCCCTCAGTGCCTCTCACCCAGTCACCCCCACCCCCCGCCCACCTCCCTTTCCACTACCCCTTGTTCATTTCCCAGAGTTAGGTGTCTCTCATGTTTTGTCACCCTCACTGATATTTTCACTCATTTTCTCTCCTTTCCCTTTATTCCCTTTCACTAATTTTTATATTCCTCAAATGAATGAGACCATATAATGTTTGTCCTTTTCCGATTGTCTTACTTCACTCAGCATAATACCCTCCAGTTCCATTCACGTCGAAGCAAATGGTGGGTATTTGTCGTTTCTAACGGCTAATATTCCATTGTATACATAAACCACATCTACTTTATCCATTCATCTTTCAATGGACACCGAGGCTCCTTCCACAGTTTGGCTATTGTGGACATTGCTGCTAGAAACATCGGGGTGTAGGTGTCCCAGCGTTTCACTGCATCTGTATCTTTGGGGTAAATCCCCAGCAGTGCAATTGCTGGGTCGTAGGGCAGGTCTATTTTTAAATCTTTGAGGAACCTCCACACAGTTTTCCAGAGTAGCTGCACCCGTTCACATTCAAGGAGGGGACTTTTAATTTAATTTAATTTAATTTAATTTAATTTAATTTAATTTATTTATTAATTTTTTTTAAGGAGGGGACTTTAAAAGAGACTTAGGGTTCTGCAGGGTCTGAAGCATTGGTAGAGAGCAGGACAAGAAGTAGCATGAAACATGAATAAGGAAGTCTGCCTTTCTCCATAGCGAGGGACAAATCTCAGCAACTATATTGAGCCCAACTCCCTGCCCTCAGCCTGCTGCCCGAGACATCTTAAATTTACCAAGCTTTATGTGGCTGCTATTTGCAAACAAGCTCCACCCCAAGGCCTTCAAATGGAGCTCAGAATTGGGCAAAGCTTCTCCCAAAAGGCCATTGCTCTCCGTGATTGCCTCATTACCCTCAAGGCTCTGACAGGCTCTGAGGTGTTTCCAGAGGATAAAATTCATATTTTAATTAGAATGAACTTTTTATTACTTTGACAGCAAAGCTCCTGGTGAGCAGCTCCTTAGAAGAGATTCATGCATGTTATTATGTATATATTAAACCAGTTGTATTTTGTTAGAGTAGAACAATTCTTGGTTATCATCAACCAGATGTTATGTTTCCACTCTCCCAGTGATAGAATCAAGATTGTCTCCATCTCTCTGACATCACAAATAACTCTTTGATAAATATCTTTTTAGCATGTTTTCTTAGACACTTAGGCAAAACTTTTTGGAGGACACATACACACATGTGGGACTGCTGGATCCAAGGCATGTTCTCAACTGACTAAACACTGCCAGATTACTCTCCAGAATGGTTGTATTACACTATAATTCCACCAGTGAGTGCATGAGATTTTCATAGCCTCAAATTTCTGCTGACAGCTGATCTTTACATTTTGCTAAATAAATGGGTGTGAAGTGGTGTTGTATCACTGTTTTAATTTGTATTTGCCTCACTATCAATGACTTCAGATTTTTTTTAAATATGCCTTTAGTTTGTAAATTGCTTGTTCATTTCCTTTCCTAATTTTTAAAAATTATAGTTGCTATCCCAGTCTAGTTGATTTCCTGAAATTTCTTTTTCTTTTGGGGATTTTATTCATTTATTTATGAGAGACACAGAGAGAGAAGCAGAGACATAGGCAGAGGGAGAAGCAGACTCCTTGCAGGGAGTTCATGCAGTACTTGATCCTAAGACCTGAGGATCAAGGCCACTGCTGAGCCACCCAGGTGCACATTTCCTGAAATTTCTTGTATAAACCTAGATAGCAATTCCTTGCTATTTTAGACCTTCTGAACATTTCTTTCATTTTTTCATCTATAATTCTGTCCATAGTATCCTTTATTTCTTAATGTTGACTGATCAACTTCTTTTCCTTATGATTTATGCTTTCATATCTTGGTTTAAGATATTTTTTCCTGGCCCAAATTTGACTGACCCTTCATTAAGTGTATCAGCAAACTATCTGTATTCTAACTTTACATGTAGTTTTCTTTACAGATCCAAGTTGTGTGTGTTTTTTTAACCTTTAATTTTCCTAGCCCCTGTATTAACGATCTTTTTAAATGCCATAGATTTGTGGTGCCACTTGTATGTCTGTTATAGTCTCATATATACATCAATCTATCTCTGAACTCTTTATTTCCTACCCGTTCATTCTTGCATCAGTATCCTTCTTCCCCACCTACGTGTAACTTGAGCTTATTCATTTCATTATCTAAGTATTTGCTTTCTTGCTTTGTTTTGTTTTATTTTCCTCTGCAGCATCTGTCAGTTGCTGAGAGGGACAGTTAATATTTATTTTGAATTTAAATTTATTTTCACTTTTGTTTGCATAATTTTAATGACTATGCATTGACAATGGGCATAGCTTCCTGCTTTGTATTTCTTTTAAAGTATATAATGTTCCTCATAGTCTCTTCTGATTTTATTTTTCCTTAAATTTAATTTTGATAGATATAAGATAAGATTGCTACCTGGGGTAGCTTTTCTTTGGTTCATATTTATTGCTTTATCTCATTGCACATTTTCTTTTTTCAAACTTTTTTCTTTTTTTAAGAATAGACAATACATTGCTAAATTCTCCCCCCTTTTATCAGCTAGTTTAATAGTTCCTCTCATTTAGTTGTTAGGCTTAATATATTTACAGTTATTGTAATTTCTGGAAGTTTTATTCATCTGATTTAAAATATAAGCATTCTGTTTTGTCTTAGGATTGTTGCTATTAACAAAGATGTATACTCATGTTTATTTATTCCTGTGGTAGCTTAGGCTTTCCATGTCTTCCATCTAATAAGGCAGGTATTTTAGAAATTTCCTATGTACATTTAGTCTCTTATACATCTATCCCACTTCCCATATACTTTTAAAAATATATTTTATTTATTTATTTATTTATTTATTTATTTGAGAGAGAGAGAGATTGTGAGCATGAGCAGGGGGGAGGGGTATGGGGAGAGGAAGAAGCAGATTCTCTGCTGAGCTGGGAACGTGATGCAGAATGCAATCCCAAGATTCTGGGATCATAACCTGAGCCAAAGGCAGACGCTTAACCAACTGAGTCACCCAGGTGCTCTCCTATATACTTTTATTTTTTATTTTTATTTTTTATTTTTTTATTGGTGTTCAATTTACCAACATACAGAATAACCCCCAGTGCCCGTCACCCAATCACTCCCACCCCCCGCCCTCCTCCCCTTCTACCACCCCTAGTTCGTTTCCCAGGGTTAAAGTAATGAGTTATTGAGGTTTGTGCCAGTTACCAATTCAAAACCTTCCAAATCCATCCTTCATTGGCTACTTTGCTTTGTGGAGCTGGTATCTGTGAATTTTTATCCTTTGGCAGGATGTTAAACTTTTCTAATAAAGAGTTCTAGAGGAACATTGACAAAGGAAGAAATTTCTCTTCTTGGTTCTAAGGTACTCCTTCTGCAGGTGTGGTTTCTGCAGTCCCGGCCCGGCTCCTCTGGTGTGGGATTCCTGCAGTTTGCATGATCTGTCGGGCACCCATTTTCAGCAGTGTGTGTGGCTTCTGCACTGCTAGGCTTCTACGGTGCTCCATAGCCAGCAGCACGTGGCAACTTCCTGTGGGTGACTTTCTCCAACACCAACCGAGGTGTTTCATAGCAAGACTGCCACCTGCCCAGTACCTTCCCTTGTCATCTGGTTTCAAAGCCTTGGTGAACTTCTCTATCATCCAGTGAGCCAGGGTTGCTCCCTCTCCAACAAAGTTCAGTACTTAGCATTGAGCAGTTCCTTTGGATGCACTTCAGTTCTGTCTTTTCCTTGGTGCACTATTTCAGCCCAGGAATAGTGTCTGCTCCAAATAATCTCTCATTAACCTGATCTGTTTTTGTTTATAACACTTTATACTAAACTCCCTCTCTTCAAATTACAATGCGGTTCTGATCCCCTGACTGTGCCTTGCCTGATACAAAATTATACTATCTCAAGTTTCTTTCTTACCCATTTTATTTAAAGAAATCCATAAATAGCATTAATACTTTAAATCATTATTGCTTTCATATCTTTTATAGCACACCTTGATTTATTTCTCTTTTTTGTCTGCAGACTATCTCTTGAATGCTTTTCATTGGAGGGCTCTTGTCTAGCAAAACTTCTGAGGCTGGGTATACATGAAAATATTTTTATGTTCTCACATTTAAGTCATGATTTTCTTGGACATAAAGTTCTTCATTATTTAATTTATTTTATTCTTTTATTATTTATTTTTTGGATATAAAATTCTTGATGTGAAGTTTTTCCTTAGTGCCTTTTTCTCTGGAATTATTTAGAATTTATCTTATAAAGATAAGTTTTTCTTAATCTTATAAATTTTAAAAGTTTAGTATATGTTCAGTTTTGTGTTTGTGTTTTTTTTCATCTCTTTTATGTTGTTATTCATATTTTTTTTGATTCTAGGAAACTTATTTCCATTATGTCTTTATATTTTTTCCTTTTAACTTCTACTTTCATTTCACCTCAGAAGTCTAAGATGTAGATGTTCATGCTTTTACTTCAATCTTTCATATAATTTAGCTTTCCATGAGCATTTTCTTTTTTTTTTTTTTTTTTTTTTTTTTTATGATAGTCACAGAGAGAGAGAGAGAGGCAGACACACAGGCAGAGGGAGAAGCAGGCTCCATGCACCGGGAGCCCGACGTGGGATTCGATCCCGGGTCTCCAGGATCGCGCCCTGGGCCAAAGGCAGGCGCTAAACCGCTGTGCCACCCAGGGATCCCCATGAGCATTTTCTATGTATTTATTTAAACTTTTCTGCTGCTTTCTTGCAAAGTTCCTCAACTGCATCTTCAAGCTCATTATTTTGTTCTTGTTATACACATCAGAATATTAATCTCATAAATATTGAACATTATGTATTTATATCTAATGTTCTCATTTTTTTGTACTATGATTTCTTGTTTTTAATTTATATTTTGTATACCTTTTATTATCTACTTTAAATATTAGGATTATTTTATGTTATGTTTATTCTGGTAATTCTTCTTTAGATAATATATGTTGGCCAGTTTGCTGTGTTTCTTTTATAGGACTTGAACAGCCAACATTTGTTTAGTTATTTTGGTCTGTGTGCCCATTATTAATGGGTTACTTTGTCCAATAATATATGTAGGGAAAGAGCCAAAGATAAGATCCTTGTCTGTGATCATGCTAGTGACTTTAAAGTATAGGGAAGGAGAGTCCAGGGAGGAAATCCTCAGTCACCAAGTGATCACTTTTACTTGCTATGTTTTTATATTTGTAGGAGACAACAGTGAAAAGAGATCATCTCTGGAGTTTGGAGGGCTGAATAGGGGACAGAATGGAAAAGTGAACGCCTGATGTACCTGGTTATTCCACATCTGATTTCATTTTCATACTTGCAGAGCTTTTTGTCTAATGAGATTTTACTCTAGGCTTTCACTGCTGATTTCTGTGGTGAAGAGATAATGATTGTCCCAAACCAGTTTGAAAGAAAGTCAACAGCAGAATTTAAATAACTTTCTTTTAATGTACCAAGTCAGCTATTTCCCAAATTCCTTTCTATTTGACTACCTCCTCCCCTGCCACTTTCTTATCAGCTCTAGATTGCTTTCATATCCTACAGTTCTTTTATAATATTTTGTTGGTTCCTAAAACTTATGTTTCTCTCTTGCTTATGTTGTTTCTCGAGGGTTATCTGGAAGAAGGAAGAAACAGTCTGTACTAGTTTTTTGTGTTGGAATTAAGTGTTAACTCTATTCTCTGCTTTTTGTATTTTTTTTTACTTGTTTTTGATATTTCATTTAATTTTCTTATTCTCTTCTGCATTATGAGTAATTTCCTCAGATCTTACTACTAATTTATTAATTTACATTTTTTCCTCTGTCAGATCTACTGCTTAAACCATTAGTTGATTTCTCTCTTTTTTTTTTAACTTTTTTAAAAAAATAGGCTCCACTCTCAGCCCAGAGCCCAATGGGGGGTCTGAACTCACAACCCTGAGATCAGGACCCGAATTGAAATCAAGAGTCGGACTTTTAACCAGCTGAGCCACCCAGGCACCCCTGATTTCTTTTTTATTTCAATGAATTATTTTTTTGTCTCCTGAATTATTTGCAGTTGGTGTTTTTTCAAATTAGCCATGTTTTCCTTGTCTTATGTGTTCTGTTGCTTGTTTTTATAACTCCAAACTTTGAAAAGTTGTGAAAGGGATTAGTGTGGCTGCAGAAAATTGGATTATATGTTTTCTTCAGAGCTTTATTAGCCTGCTAAAGTAAAGTATGGAGATACTTCTCAATGATCTCTCTTCCAGTTGTCTTTCTGTATGTACAGCTAAAAGCTTTAATTATGAATAAGGAGAGATTATAGTGGGAACAGAAAAACACAGTTTTGCAAAGTAATAGGCTGTTTCCCAAGGTTAAAATGAGAGTATTTTTATTTTAAAATGCCTGGTTCTTTCATAATATGAAACGGAACAGTGAAAGAGAAAACCGGAATGAATGTAGAACAAGGTCTGCAGGAAATGCTTTTTTTTCCCTCTTTCATTTCCCCCCCTTCAATGTTTATTTATAACATTGAATCTGGAAAGAAGCAATACATCTTTTTCCATAGCTGGCACATTTTGGGGGTAATTTTTCATTTAGATGTAACTCATATAACACAGAAGTCGTTTTCCAGTGTAAATTAAGTGACTTTAGTATATTCATAGTGTTAGGCAATCATTACCACTGTCTAATTATTAAATATTCCATTACTCCCAAAAGAAATGTATTTGCTCCTAATTTTTTCCTCCTCAGTTTTGGACAATCTTTAATCTATTTTCTGTCTCTATGGATTTGTCTAGTTGGACGTTTTAAACAAATAAATGGAATAATACCTTATGTGGCTACTTGTGTCTGGCTTTTTCACTTAGTATGGTATTTTCAAGGTTCATCACACTTGCTGCCTGTATTAGTATTTTACTTTTTAAAAAAATATTTTATTTATTTGTTTGAGAGAGAGAGAGAGGGTGCAAGAGAGAGTGAGCATGAGTGGGGTGGGGGGCAGAGGGAGAAGGAGAAGCAGGCTCCCTGCTGAGCAGGAAGCCAATGCAGGGCTTGATCCCAAGACTCCAGGATCATCACCTGAGCTGAAGGCAGACCCTTAGCCAACTAGCCACCCAGGCACCCCAGTACTTTACTTTGTTATATGAATGAAAGGTACTCTTTTGTATGGACATATCATATTTTATCTATTATTCAGTTGATAAGACATTGGAGCTATTTCCATTTTTTGGCACTATGAATAATGCTGCCATGAACAGCTGTGGTAAAGTTTTTGTGTGAATATATGTTTTCAATTCTCTTTGGTGTGTAAGTAGGAGTAAAATTGTTGGATCACACTGGAACTCTGTTTAACATTTTGGGGAACTGCCAAACTGTTTTCCAAACAGCTGCAGCTTTTTACAATGCTGCATTCCATAAATGAGGCTTCTCTTTTCTCCACACTTGTCGTTTTGTTGTTGTTTGTTTATTTTATTATCCCCATCCTCCTAGGTGTGAAGAGGTGTCTCATTGTGGTTTTGATTTGCATTTCCCTAATAACTGACAATGTTGAAAATATTGTTATGAGCATGTCTTCTTTAGAGATGTTTCTACTGAATTCCTTTACCATATTTTAATTTGATTGTTTGTTTTCTTATGGTTGAATTGTGAGAGGTTTTTATGTGTTCTGGATCCTAGATCCAGTTTTGGAAATAGTTTTGAAATAGAGAAATAATGAGTCTGTCTTCTTCTTTTTCAATATGGCTTTGGCTAATTTAGGTTCCTTGCATCTCCAAATGAATTTCAGGATCAACCTGTCCATTTTTGAAAGAAAAGCCCTTGTAATTTTGGTTGAGCTTGCACCGAATTTATTGCACTGATCACTTTGAGGGATATTGCCATCTTAAGAATATCAATATATGAGTATGCTAAAATTTAAATATTTCATTACTCTATGTCATATATTTTATATTAATCTATGTCTTTCAATCCATGAACATTTATTATTTTGGAGTTCCTTACCCTACATTTTTGCTGATGTTACTCTTGGCTCAATTTTGATGGGTTTATTAATTTTAAAAAACTTATAAAACTTTTACTGCAAAATGTTATGTTAATGCAAAACTAATTGAGTTTCTTTGTTAATGGCATATTGTTCTTATAAATTAAGTTGTAGTTAGTTTCTTGGAATATAGTACATATTATTATAAATACTGTGTTTTTTAAAGAATATAAGAAAAGTTCTTTTTTTTTTTAAAGATTTTATTTATTTATTCATGAGAGACACAGGGAAAGAGAGAGAAAGAGAGAGAGAGAGAGAGAGAGGCAGGGAGAGAAGCAGGCTCCATGGAGGGAGCCCGATGTGGGACTCGATCCTGGGTCTCCAGGATCACGCCCTGGGCCGAAGGCAGGCATTAAACCACTGAGCCACCCAGGGATCCCCAGAAAAGTTCTTTTTATTTCTTTTTATGCTATATCTAACTCAATTTAGTAGGTTTTGCTCTCAACAGTGGTTGAGATTATTATTTATTTTCTTTTTTAATGTGTCCAGATAGCAACTATTTAGTGTTGCACCAGAATATTTTTCTTTGCTTTTCATTAACTTTACAATCATGTTATCTTTCTTCTCTTATGTTAACTTTAAAATATTTTCACTTTGATTAAGCAATAGGTAACAAAATATCGTTTTCCCCATTTCAGCTAGTCACCAGGTATAATTTGGCTACTTTCTTTGGATGGAATCCTAAATTTAAAAAAATTATAAAGTCAGGATATTTTTTATTATATTTATTAATTATCAGTGTTGTAAAATCTACTAAAATTCGAAGAATGATCCAATTGGAAGATATAGTCAGCTTTCCCTAGGTTAAACTTGCACAGGCAAAATGTCAATATAAATATTTCAGAAATTGTACCTTTTATATGAAGACAATTTGTCTTCTTCACTGTTCATAGTATATTCTCACTTTTTTTCTTAAGATTTATTTGTTTATTTGAGGGAGAGAAGGAAGGAGAGCACAAGAGGGAGGGGCAGAAGGAGAGGGAGAGAGAATCTCAAGCAGATTCCAGGCTGAGTGCAGAGCACAATGTAGGACTCAATCTCATGATCCTGTGATCATTTCTTGAGTCAAAACCAGGAGTTGGTTGCTTTAGTTGAGTGGGCCACCCAGGCACCCCTTTAGTCACTTCTAAGAAAACATTGATCAAACCTTTGTGAGATAGCTCTGTATAGTATGTCTATAGAGAAATTTACCCTCTTTTATTGTGATGTTATTGGTTATTGTTATAAATTTTAACCAATTTTGCTATAAAGCAGGTATCTACTTTTTTTTAAATTTTAGAGTTGGGGGAGGGGCAGTGGGAAAGGGAGAGAGAATTTCAAGCAAGCTCTGTGCCCAACTTGAGCCCAATGTGGGGCTGGGTCTCACAACTCTGAGATCCTGACCTGAGCCAAAATCAAGAGTTGGACACCTAACCAACTGAGCCATCCTGGTGCCCCAGTTGTCTATTTCTTGATTCTTGCTAAATGCTTCTGGAAAGTCCTGTATTAGATACTATGAACATTGATACTTCTTGGATCAGTTTTCTGAGCTGTTCTTCCTTAGAGAACTTTCAGATTGTGCTAATGGATTAGCCAAGATATCCCGGACTGTTTTTAGTTTAGAAGCAAATATATTCCATGAAAGAAGAATGCTTGACATAAGATCAAGCAGAATAAAAATTACTAGAATTGAATAAACCAAGGAGGAAATTAAAATGTCGTTATCTATTTGGAATATGGTAAGTGTTATTTTAAATATTGTGTTTTTAACAAATATAGGAAAAGTTTTTTTTTCTCATTCTCTTTATATTGTATCTAATTTAGTAGATTTTGTTTCTTTGGATGCAAATAAAACATTTAAAAATGATATTTGACTCCCACTGATTCCTTAGAGTTCAAACACATACTTTCATCAAATCTATGTACTTTTCAAGGCAAATATTGCATGGATTAATAAGAATCTGCTATTTTCTTTTAAAATGGATGTAATTGGACAGGTTGTGTAATCAAGGCCTACTTGGAGAAATGATATTTGAAGTTAATTTTCATTCAATCAGACATGATAAGTTCACTATTGAGAAGTATTGGTGGAGTCAATGCGTACAAAGTTCTTTTATGAAATTGACCTGGTACCTGACTTACAAGGCTTCAGTCTCACAAGTATAAGTAAGATCGTTTCCTTGCAAGCCAAGGACCCTGGAATTGGGGGACTTTTACATGAGAGACATTCATTTAACTTTGTGGGTACTATAGGTGAAATAGTAGGTCCTAGAGGGTCTTAAAGGTCTAAACCAAGATTCCTCATGAAAGTTGCTGGACAAAAGGTAATTATGTGGCTTTGGTAGTTGCTTAATACTGAAGGCTCAAGATTTGCAGACAAAATCCAGGAGGCCTACATGGCCGATTAACCCTCCTAGCACTTGTGAAAACAATTAGTACAGACCTAATGAGACTGCCACTCCTCTTTTTTTAAGTCAAGAATGATCTTTGGAGAGGGGAAACCATCAGAAACTCAGCAATAAGGCAAAAATAGGAGGTTGCACATTCTTTCAGTACAACTTGGGGGCAAGGGTCACTTAAAGATTATCAGGGAAAATATACTTAATTCATTTCATTATTTACTACAAATGAAAGTTTCCAGACTCCGTGAAGCTACTTATTGATTTTTGTCAGGTACACATGCAAATAATTTCTGTCTCGTGGAACAAATAACCCCAAAGGTTTTATGGCATATTTTATATTGTTTAATTTTATACCTAACCTATCCTTCTTATCTTAATAGTTTTTGTTAAGTTGTCTGTAAATATCTGAGCATTTTGGATGTTTTTTGAAATAGTTATAACATCTTAGTGGTTAGTTAATTAATGGGTTAAATAAAATCTTTGACATGTGTTCACTTTATGTTTGCTTGAGAATATAAAGTAAATATGTATATATATGAATATATATTTTCTTTTTGAAAATTATACTGTGATGAATAATTTGTTAAAATAAGATACCATAGTTAATAATATTCATCTATGAGTCCTACTATAAATTTTAAAAGATTTTACACAAATTGGCAAAGGCATTCTCTTTTATTTTTAATCTTTTCTTTTTTATGCCTGATATCAAGAAGCAATTTGGGATCCCTGGGTGGCTCAGCAGTTTGATGCCTGCCTTCAGCCCAGGGAGTGATCCTGGAGACCTGGGATCGAGTCCCATGTTGGGCTCTCTGCATGGGGCCTGCTTTTCCCTCTGCCTGTGTGTCTGCCTCTCTCTCTCTCTCTTTGTGTTTCTCATGAATAAATAAATAAAATCTTCAAAAAAAAAAAAGAAGCAATTTAATTTTATATTCAGCTGCTTTGTATCTTTGGGATAGAATTTCTGAGCCAAGTGATATCCAAGTGTAGTGAGGATGAAAATCTTTTGTGTGGCTTATATATTAACAGAGTTTGGGTAATCGAAGATCATTTACTGGACATGACAAGTTTCATTTTGTCAGATTAAACACACATTAGATCTTGGCATGGATTTTCTGAGGCCAAGCTTTGTTCAACAATAACTTGAATCCTTGCAGACCTTTTGCATTTAGTGGCTTGAGTATTCTTTTATTTTTTATTTTTTAATTTATTTTTTATTGGTGTTCAATTTACTAACATACAGAATAACCCCCAGTGCCGTCACCCATTCACTCCCACCCCCCGCCCTCCTCCCCTTCTATCACCCCTAGTTCGTTTCCCAGAGTTAGCAGTCTTTACGTTCTGTCTCCCTTTCTGATATTTCCCACACATTTCTTCTCCCTTCCCTTATATTCCCTTTCACTATTATTTATATTCCCCAAAAGAATGAGAACATATAATGTTTGTCCTTCTCCGACTGACTTCTTTATTTTAATATTATCTCATTAATTCTGATTCCTAAATGTTATAAGAAAAGGGCCTGAGAATATTAAGAGAAAAGCATAAAGATATTTTGCATACTGTTGTTATTTAAGTAACAATGACTACTTTTATATTTTTAAATTCACTAAGATGAAAGGTCTACAAGAATACTTCTACTTTGTATTAAGTACTAAACAAATAGTCCTTGAAGGAGGTACTAGCACAGATAAATATCTATAGATCAGCATTTTCCCCCAAATGTACCTTGAAGTTCAGCAATATTAATGACTCATGAATTTATATATTTGTATTATGAATCTTTTTATTTTCCTTATGACCAAAGGAGAAATATATGAGAAAATTCTCCTGGAGAATTTTAACAGCAAGAAGAGATTCTTCTTTTTTGAGATAAGCTATAAACATGGCAGAAGACTAGATGTGAAAACTAGACCCCATATCTCATCTTAATTTTTGTTTAAGTTATGGAACAAGATATTTAATTATTAAACTGTGTGGGAATATATAAAACAAAAAGAAAATTTCTTGGCTTCTCCTTCTACCATTCAATCATTTGGAATATGCTCATTTATTTGTTCTTATTTTATTTTTTTAAAAAGATTTTTATCATTTATTTATGTGTGTGTGTGTGAGAGAGAGAGAGAGAGAGAGAAGAAGGGAGAGCACAAGCGAGGGGAGGGGCAGAGGAAAAGAGAGAGCCTCAAGCAGACCCGACAGTGGCATGGAGCCTGACACAGGGCTCCACCCCAGGATCCGGAGATCATGACCTGAGCCAAAGTTAGACGCTTAACTGACAGCCACCCAGGTGCACCTATTTGTTCTAATTTAAAAGACAAATAAGAATGGATTAGGTAAACTGGGCCAGTAGTGAAAAGATTATTATTATTATTTAAAAATTTTATTTATGTATTCATGAGAGGCACACAGAGAGAGGCAGAGACATAGGCAGAGAGCGAAGCAAAGACCCTACTTCCAGATAAGGTCACATTCACAGATACCAGGATTTGGGACTTCAACATATCTTTTTCTGTGACACAGTTGAACTCACAACGGATATAATGTGTATTTGCCCTTTTGATGATTGCTGACAGCTAGTTTTGCAAGACAGAGGCAACAATTTTCCTCTTAGAGCTTGGTGAATATATAAAATTACTTTTAAACAAGTTTTGCTTAAAGTGCCAATGAATAACCAAAATTCTGTTTCCTCCTCATTTATTTGACTTTGGAGAAGTATGAAAATCTTTCACATAAAATATTTGTGAAGCATTAAACAATTTGACTGAAATGGTGTTTCTAGCTCATTTTCTTTTCTTTTTCTATGTTCTTTTATTTTTATTCTTTTTTAGTTTCAAAGGTAGAATTTAGTGATTCATCAGTTGCATACAAACACCAGGTGCTCATTACTTCAAGTGCCCTCCTTCATGCCCATCACCCACTTAGCGCATCCCCCTATCTCTTCCTCTCCAGCAACCCTTGTAGCTCATTTGCTTTATTCATGTATTCCAACACTTTGTGTTCATCCATTTCTCCTCTACCTAGCTACCTGTGGGAATATACACACTCTGCCAGTGACCCATTCAGTCACTCCTTTGTTTCACTGAGTGCCTACAATAGTCACGGTGCTGTGCTGAGTGAACAGGCTGCAAATGTGATTAAGATACAGGTTTGGTTTTCAAAGATGTCTGAGTTATAGATGAGAGGAACATAATTTTTTAATTATTCTTTTTAAAAATAGATTTTAGTTATTTATTTGAGAAAAGAGAGAAGAGCATGAGTTGGGGGGAGAGAGAGAAGGCCAAGCAGACTACCCGCTGAGTGGGGACCCCTACATGGGGCTTGATCCCAAGACGCTGAGACTATGGCCTGAGCTGAAGGCAGACAATTAACTGACTGAGACACCTGGGTGCCCCAGAAAACAATTTTTTAAAGTGTGGAATTGTATAATGTGGAAGAGAGATGTGCTAAACCATTTAATTATGTATAAAGAAGAAAGCCCAGCTCTAAACAAATGGTCTGTGTATTTGGATATCAGCAAAAATTTCCTTCTTCCCTTTGCCTAGAAGGTGAACTTTTATTTTTTATTTATTTTTATTTTTAAGCAACCTTTATTTCTCCTGAGGTGGGTGCACCGTTCCTGGAAGTACTGCAATACCAGGTCGATGCTTGGAGTGGATGGGGCAAGCTCCTATTCCATCTCCTAATTCCAAAAATCCATTTAATATGTTGTCCTCGGATAGAGGATGTATCAGATATTAAACTGATAAGAACAGATACTACACTTGATCTTAGCCAAAAGACTGAGAAGCAATTGAAGATGAACTCTTATTATGCAAATCTGATGAAGTCCCAATAGTTCATTTTTGCTTTTGTTTCTCTTGTCTTCATGGATGTATCTTGCAAGAAGTTACTGTGGCCAAGTTCAAAAAGGGTGTTGCCTGTGTTCTCCTCTAGGATTTTGATGAAATCTTGTCTCACATTTAGATCTTTCATCCATTTTGAGTTTATTTTTGTGTATGGTGAAAGAGAATGGTCTAGTTTCATTCTTCTGCATGTGGATGTCCAATTTTCCAAGCACTATTTATTGAAGAGACTTTCTTCCAGTGCATAGTCTTTCCTCCTTTATCGAATATTAGTTGATTATAAAGTCGAGGGTCCACTTCTGGATTCTCTATTCTGTTCCGTTGATCTATGTGTCTGTTTTTGTGCCAGTACCACACTGTCTTGATAACCACAGCTTTGTAGTACAACCTGAAATCTGGCATTGTGATGCCCCCAGATATGGTTTTCTTTTTTAAAATTCCCCTGGCTATTCGGGGTCTTTTCTGATTCCACACAAATCTTAAAATAATTTGTTCCAACTCTCTGAAGAAAGTCCATGGTATTTTTTTTTTTTTAAGTCCATGGTATTTTGATAGGGATTGCATTAAACGTGTAAATTGCCCTGGGTAACATTGACATTTTCACAATATTAATTCTGCCAATCCATGAGCATGGAATATTTTTCCATCTCTTTGTGTCTTCCTCAATTTCTTTCAGAAGTGTTCTATAGTTTTGAGGGTATAGATCCTTTACCTCTTTGGTTAGGTTTATTCCTAGGTATCTTAGAGTTTTGGGTGCAATTGTAAATGGGATTGACTCCTTAATTCCTCTTTCTTCAGTCTCATTGTTAGTGTATAGAAATGCCACTGACTTCTGGCATTGATTGTGTATCCTGCCACATTGCCAAATTGCTGTATGAGTTCTAGCAATCTTGGGGTGGAGACTTTTGGGTTTTCTATGTAGAGTATCATGTCATCGGTGAAGAGGGAGAGTTTGACTTCTTCTTTGCCAATTTGGATGCCTTTTATTCCTTTTTGTTGCCTGATTGCTGAGGCTAGGACTTCTAGTACTATGTTGAATAGCAGTGGTGAGAGTGGACATCCCTGTCTTGTTCCTGATCTTAAGGGAAAGGCTCCCAGTGTTTCCCCATTGAGAATGATATTTGCTGTGGGCTTTTTGTAGATGGCTTTTAAGATGAAATATTCTCTTGCTTCAAATCTTTCAATGGTTCCTTTTTTTTTGAAAGATTTTATTTATTTATTCATGAGAGACACAGAGAGAGAGAGAGAGAGAGAGAGAGAGAGAGAGAGGGAGAAGCAGGCCCCCTGTGGGAAGCTTGATGCAAGACTTGATCCCAGGACCCCTGGATCATACCCTGAGCCAAAGCAGATGCTCCACCACTGAGCCACCCTCATTGGCATCCCTCTTTCAATGGTTTCTATCAACAAATGAAAAATATTGTTCTAGTATTTCATTATCTTGTAATCTTATTCTTGCACATATTTTTAAATTTGTCTCCGTGTATACATTGTTTTATGCTTTCAACTTAGCATACTATGTATATTCATGAAGTTAACCTTCAACTTTGTAGTTCAGTCCAAATTCAGAAAGTAAATCAAATTTAGAATTCACTTCATGTGACTTGAATAAATGAAAATAAAACTATATCTGAATAGGGAAGGCTAAATATTGTAAACTACTGATATTCATAATTATTATAACTTGATTTATATTCAATGCAACACTAAACAGTACCCAATATGATTATGGGGATAATTAACTTGACGAAAGATTTCAAAGTTTATTTTCAAAGAAAATAATAAACAGCATTGCAGGAAAAAAAAAGATAAAAACAGAGAGATGGGAGGAACCAGCCATAGTAGTTTCTTTTTTTAATTTTTCAAAGAAGATTTTATTCACTTATTTGAAAGAGAAACAGTGAGCATGAGGGGGTGGAGGGCGGGGGAGAGGGATAAGTAGACTCCTTGCTGAGCAGGAAGCCTGATGGGGGGCTCAATCCCAAGACCCTGGGATTATGACCTGAGTCAAAGGCAGACACTTAACTGACTGAGACCCCCAGGGGCCCTGCCTTTAGTAGTTACTAAAACATTTTATTAAGCTAAAGAATAGCAAATATTTTACTTGTAAAGAAACATATGCAGGACTTCATCACCCCAAAGATCTCTCTAAAGTTATCCCTTTATAGTCATGTCAATCCCCTCTTGCCTTACCATCCCTAATCCCTGAAAATCACTATTTTTTTCCCATTTCTATAATTTTTTTCATTTCAAGACTGTTAAATAAAAAGAATAATACAGTATGATCTTGGAAATTGGCTTTATTTTCACCAGGCATAATATTTTTGAGATCCATTCAAATAGTTGTGTAGATCAACAGCTTGTTTCTTTTTATTGTTGAGTCATATTCCATGGCATGAATGTACCACTAGTATCACCATTCACATATTAGGGCACATTTTGATTGTTTCCAGTATTTGGAAAGATTGTTATATTTTGCCTATCTTCCTGTGGGTTACTTGAACACATTTTGGAATTCCATTTTGATTAATCTGTAGTGTTTTGAGCCAGTTTTTCATATAGCTTTTATAGTGTTTTTAAAAATACTGAGGGAAATAGATACATGTTTCAGAAGGGAAATATCACATTGATTAAAAAAACAAAGGAAAAGGTAGAAGTGTATATGTCATGAATTTATTCAACATATAAATTTTTTATATATCCAATTCCTGTCCCTTGTTTCTCTCACTATCTTCTCTCCTGATGAGTCCTTTGCAACTGGAGAAGGTCATTTGATAAGGTCCACAGTTTCCATTTTTAAACAGTTCTGTGTCCAGATTCTAAACAGTAGAATAAAAGGTGGGAAAATTAGGAAAATTCTATCATCTACTAAAGGAATGATTTTTTCATATTTCAGTTGTGAATATTTGAACTTAATAGAATTTATTTTAAATGTTAAGTATGTTCTTATTTTTTGTTTCATATTTTAGAATGGAGAAGTGAATGTCTCATAGCAAGTGCTATACTGTCAAAGATGAACATTGTCAACCAGCCTAAAGGAAAATCTTGTAGATCACATCTCTCATGCTGTGCTATATGGAAAATTACAGGGAAAGCTTTCCTGACCCTAACTAGTATAAGTTTAGAAACATCCTAAAAATGTCATAGGTGATAAATATATCACCACTAGGGATAGACTATAAACTAAATATTAGATGATTTAGTTTTTATACGTGGCAAATTTCTGGGTTCATCTGCAAACGAGTCACCCCAGGCCCAGTAATTATACTTCACATGCATTTTTTTTTCTTCACATGCATTCTTTTCCTACTGAGAAAGTCTATAATACATTTTAAATAGTTTAAATTCCTAAAAGATACACCATGGGCTTTTATAATATGATAAAGATATGATCAAGAAGCAAACTTATACAGACAACTGATGTTTTATTTATTTTCTTTATGTTGGCATTAGGCTTTACTGTTTATACTTTACCAGCACTGCAGGGATCCCTGTACTCTTCAATAGTAAATTCCTCTGAAACACAAAATGATGAGACAGCAAGGGTGAAGACATTCAGTAGTAGGCATATGAGCAAGTAATTACAAATATAAGCTAGGAAATATATACTTATAAGTATATATTATATACTTATATATATAAGTATACTTATATACTTATAAGTATAAGCTAGGAAAGAAAGTATAAAGACAATTATGTAGCCATTGAAAGCAAATGACTTCTGTACTAAACCATGCAGGACTGGTGGAGGGGACAGGAGGAGAATATTGGGCTTGGGGAATTCAAGAATTCAGGGGCAAGTTTCACTTTTATAGTGAAAGATTATCTATCTATAGGATAATGTATGGCCCGCTCCACAGCTGTGTTCTCCTTATTGGAGAGTTAAACAACTTCCTCTCTGAACTCTTTCACACTCCAGGAAGGAGTCAAGTTTTAATAGGATCAGCTGCTAAGACACTGGTTTCTAGTTCAAAGTCGTGAGCAAAAGGAAGAATTTATGATATATTACAGAGTTTCCCAACTTTTGTGAGACTACTCAAGGCACAAGTCAAAAAGGATCAAATTTGGAGCTCCTGGGTGGCTCAGTTGGCTAAATGTCTACCTTTGGCTTAGGTCATGATCTCAGAGTCCCGGAATCAAGCCCCATGGTGGGCTCCCTGCTCAGCATGGCGTCTGCTTCTCCCTCTCCCTCTACCCCTCCCCTCTGGTCATGTTCTCGCCAATGCACACTCTCTTTTAAATAAATAAATAAATAAATAAATAAATAAATAAATAAATAAATAAATAAAATCTTTTAAAAACTGATCAGATTTTAAGTCTCATATCACAAATCAATATTCAGATGCTTTTTAGTTAGTACTACTCTACTTATATTTCTGGAATAATTCAAACCAGAACAAACAACTTTATAGGAGAATTTAGAAAGAACTGATCCTAATATTGCTTTATGATTGATCTAGAAGAATGCTTCTAAGACTAGTTTAGGAGGCACATGATTATCCAGTGTCTGTAAACTCACTTTCTCTTCCAGTGAAAGATTGTGGAATTTCGATTTAGTTAAGGTGAACTTTTACCAGGTTAGTCAGTTTTTTTCTTTCAAAGCACATCCTGACCCCAACACTGTCGTGCTGTACTCCCCTGGAATCGCACTCACCTGTCTCATAATAGTCATAGGCTTTTACAGTAGCTGGTTTTAAATTGTCAACTTGGATGTCTTGTTCCACTGAGAAGGAGAAACTCAGAGTTTGATTGGTTAGCTGGAGAGACAGGAAAATGGGATTGGAATCAAAGATTAACATCGTGAATAGTTACCATCCTGTCTTCCTATGGTTTTATCAAATCTTATGGTTATGCTATCCATCTGCCCCAAAACCTATGGAAAGCATGGGACATTTTGAGACTGAGGTCATACACTCAGTGGCAGATACAAGGAGGACAAAAGAGATGATTTTATGAACAGTAAATTGTAGTAAATTGAGCCTTGTTGACTGGTCCAGTCTTCATTTCCCTCTATGGCTATTTTCTCTTCCCTCACCTATGTGTGTGTAAAACATTATCTGGAATCTGGATTGGTGTGTTGGAACCTCCAGCAGTTTTCTCAGGTCCAGCAGAGTCACAGAATCTTACCTCTTCAAAGTAAATCAGAACATGGTTGGTGCTCACTTCAGTCCTTTGAATCTGAGGCTTTTCTTGGAGCTGTTGGCCAAGAGGATAAGCCAAACATATGGATGAGGAAATTACCGGCTGAGAGCCCTTTTTATGTACTTGTGATCTAACTGGCTGCTCAGAAACATCCAAACTGCTAATTATGATTTCTTCAAGGTTAATAGCAATATTTATTAAACCCTTTTTCTATTGTCTACCATCTCTATCATCTATTTGTACCTGTGTATCTCTATGTATCATCTATGTGTACCTGTATCTGTCTGTCCAGCTGCTTATCATCTGTCAACTTACCATCTACCTATCCAATCTATCTCTAACATATACATTTTCATGCATATAAGAGAGAGCATTAGCTTTTATATATATATAAAGGATATATATATATATATATATATAGAAACAAGGAAGAATATCACATATATATGTGTGTATATATGAGTATATGAGATATATTTTTATATCATACATATGTGTATATTGTATATTTTCCCTTCTTAAAATATATGATAGGAAGATAATTCAGTACCTCTCCACATATCTGGATGTCACAGGGCTTGCTGGAGCATTTTTAACCATGTCTATGACATATGTCTTACACTGGAGACTGCATAACAGGGCTATCCACTATTAAAATTATGAAGACACTCTAGAGAAGTGAGTTTGAGGGAGTAAACCTCTTGAAAACCCAATCAGTGAAATAAAATTGACAAGCATAAATGTCAGCATTTATCATGGCTTTGCTATCCATAAGATATTTAAGGTTTACCTTTCTCACTGATGATTTCACGGGTATGAAGCCTGATACCATCTTCACGTCAACAATGACCATGTTGGAGCTTGATCGTTCCCCAGTATAACTATGAAGTCAAGGCATAGGGACAAGGCATTCAAACAAAATTCTTTGGAGTTCAACCAAGATAGAAATCCATCCCTCTTCTCTTTTATTTCTGGTGTTCCTGATCCTTAACTACCACTCAGCTTCCTCATCCATTCTATTTGTTCTGCTATGCTTGTTACAAAAAACCATTATTTTGAACTCACACTGCTAGTATGGCAACATCACACACTCAATGTTAAGGTTTTTTTCAGTAAGAGTGAAGATAATTTTCTTGTTAGTAAATTTTGCAAAAATTCCATATTCATATTGTGTGCCTTTGGACAATGCAGTTTCCCAGCAAAGGAAATAAATTTCTCCATATTCTACAAAAGATATTATTACAAAAGGATTTACCTAATGTTGATGTGAATCTGGAATTTCCTGTGAGTGTCTACTCCATCACAATTCTTGGGGAAAGTATCAACCTTCAGATTGAAGGGAACTTTGCCTTCTTTCTTGGGCAGGATGTTGTATCTCAGGGATGTCTAAAACAAATTGAAAAAAACTTTTTTATCTTTGCATGCAAATAGTCTGTCTCTTCTAGATGATTCATATCTCTCCTTAGTTCATATTTCTTCTGCAACTTGGAGATTCATATGTAGTTCCTGAGACCTATTCTCTCATTTGCAGCATTCCCTAAATCCCAGAAGTCTCACCTGGAGGTACACACATCCTGATCCTGACACTGTTGTGCTGTACTCCCCTGGAATCTCTGGCAACCTGACTTCTTGTAGCAACAGGCGATTGGCATCGTGTACTTCGAATTTTTGGGAGAATGTCTCTGAAGACTTGACAGTGACTACAGTTGTTTTCTCCCTTTTACTGAAAGTTGCTGCTCCATATTTGGACAGGGCTTGGAGAGCTACCACTGTATCCTGAAAAAAGATGGGGCAGAAATCACAGGAGAGAAAGTAACAAAATCATACTGGATGTAAATCAGATCAACGGTATTTTCTCTCAGAGTTATTTCATGACAAACACAGCCCTCCCTGCTCTTAACCATAAACTACTCTATGTACTTGAGGGGAACATGAAAAAGTCTCCCCATTCAAATAGTTTATACATAATGGAGATTAGACCCAAACAGCTGACATAAACCAGAGGCTGTTTCAATAATTTATAAATTTATGTAACAATACACAATATTTGTTGTAAATATTCAGAGAAAGGAGAAGAAAGCAGAACTAGATTAGTAAGAGAAAACTTACTAATGAGAAGGTAAATAAGAAGACTTACTGAAGAAGCTACCATGAAGAAGAAATAAAATTATGTATGTTTCATGAGAAAAGTTTATATGGATAGAAAGAGAGGCATCAGGAACTACCAGGGTGGGAAATATTATGTGGAGACAGAGAAAGGAGAGAGCCAATTCCAGAAAAAGGGGTGGGATTAGCCTCATTAGATAGGAGTATCCGTGTTTACTGGGGGAGGGGAAATGTTTTGAATAACATGTTAGATAATTTTAGTCTTTGTATGAAGAAAAGATTTACTTTATCAGGAAATTAAGTTTATGAAATATTGCTTTAGGAAGATTGATCTATTTTATATTTGAGAGTTGATTAAAAAGAAAAGATATTAGCGACGGTACAGAGAACAGAGCAACAATGAATATATAAAATAATGAGGCTGGAATCTTTCTGGTGGTGGAGGAATGGAGAAAGTATGAATTAGAAAATATTATCCAATTATTCAATTCCCAGAATATAGTTGTGTTTATGTAGTAATATATTTATTTTTCTTCCTAGCGTCTCTTCACAGACCTGAGTGGAAGAGAAGCCCCCATTGGCGTTTTGTTGCTTGGTGATCCATTTCACAATACGTGAAGCCACAGACAGGTCTTCTGAAGATGGGGCAGGCGAAGCAGTAAGATAGGCAAGGAGCAGGTAAGAGGTCATCTCCACTTCAACTGAAGGAGCCCGGGGTTGATAGAATGTCGTAACTTCTTCAACTTTCCCAGGACGCTGCCAGTGGATTGAGTCCTCTTTGAAATGGAAAAGAATATGCTCTTAAATTTAAAGAATGGTTTAAAAATCTAATTCATGAACGATCATTACAATCAGAGCTCACCTGGTAAACTGATGTAAAAATATCACATAAATCTTTGCCAAAAAAGGAAATTAAATTTCTAGCAAATCACATTTTGTCTTTGTGTCTATTACATTCTTGCGTGATATTAAAAGTTGGGCTGTATAGTTTATAATGTGTGAACTGAAAAAATGATCCATGTTAGTAACAGAATTACAGTGTTGGATCAATGATAATTGTTTTTTTGTTAAAAAATTTTTAAAAAGATTTAATTTATTTATTCATGAGAGACAGAGAGAGAGAGAGAGAGAGAGAGAGAGGCAGAGACATAGGCAGAGGGAGAAGTAGGCTCCCAGTAGGGAGCCTGATGCAGGACTTAATCCCAGAACCCTGGAATCATGATTTGAATCAAAGGCAGATGCACTGAGCCACCCAGGTGCCTCCGTGGTAATTGTTCTTATCCTTATAATAATATAATATGATATGATATATGATATGATATAATCATGATGGATCTTCCTTCTTCTTTCAATCACTGGTGATTTTGGAGGTAAATTTTGCAATAGCAGCCCTTACCTTCTTTCACAGCATCTTTGTCTAGTGATTTAAGAAGCTCATTTCGCTTGACCTGGTTTCCTGCTAGGGCAAAGGCATAAGCCAATAATGCCTTCGTATAGACAAGACTTCCTTGGGCCTCTGAGATGGATCCCCAGGCACTTTCCAGGCAGAATAGAGCATTGCGGACAAGAGGGTGCTATAAGGAAGATAAAAAGAGATCTTTAGGTAGCAGAACCAGGCTAATGAATTGTTGGTAGGCTAACACCAGATTAAAAGGCACAATGTATCATGTAACATCATGGTTCTGACCAGAGAATAATTTCCTCTGCAGTTTCCAGAAGGATCTAGTCTTTTATGTTCCAGTGAAATATACCAAAATTAAATAACATAAAACCCGCAACTCATTTTACTCAGTTTCAAGATTTGTATTCCTTGTATTTGTGAGGACTGTGCTGGTACATACAGTGACAGGCAGTGGCATCTCCAGCAGAGCAATGGTGATGTAGGCAGAGAGCGTCAATTCATCATCTACCCCACCCTGTAAAGATCAGAGGCAGAGATATTCAAACACTTCAATATTCATTAGCCAGAGTTGGCTAATTCTACTTTCCCCCTGCACACTCTTCACCAGAAAGCATTTTTTCTTGTGCAACATTATTGATTTTTCCCTCTTTCTCCTCCACCCAAAAATTCTTGAATCTGTCTCACATCATTTCCTCTCACTTTCAGTAATATATTAGGGTTTTTGCATGCAGTTTTATAATTCAATAAATAACTACTAATTTATTGTCAGATTTCAGAAGCTTTAGAGATTACCATCCTTCCTCAAAGCTATGTCGCCAAGACGTGAAGAATCAACAGGTGTATCTTTGCTCCTACACATCACTATTTTCAGGGACCAGAACAAAATTAATGGCACCACCTTAATAGCATTGTTTAGTAGTGATCCAGAGCGTTGGAAACAACCATTTTCCTTCTGTCTTTGTGAGAGCCAGGTGAGGGAACTCGTGATGTGTGACATCTCCACAAAAATGTGTGACCGGGCTTGAGCAAAAGACTTGAGCACAAATGCAGTGAGCCTGTCCAGCACAGAAGAGACAGACGTGAGGACCATCTCACATTTAAAGCTCACTTTGGGCAACTAGTGAGCTAATATACAAAGCAATTCTTAGCTTAGTGCTCTTCTCTCAGTCATTGGTCTTTGCCATCCAGTAGAGGAAATTCTTGGGAAGAATTGATGGGGAAATGACACTTACCCCCTAAATATTCTTTTGTTTGTTCAGCAAATATGAGCGTCTTTTAAAAATCTTAACTTTATTGGTTTCTACAGAATTAACCCAAACTGCCAACTCCTGAATGATTTAATTAATTAATTAATTAATTAATTATTATTATTTTATTTTATTTTTTTTAAATTTTTTAATTTATTTATGATAGAGAGAGAGAGAGAGAGAGAGAGAGGCAGAGACACAGGCAGAGGGAGAAGCAGGCTCCATGCACCAGGAGCCCAACGTGGGATTGGATCCCGGGTCTCCAGGATCGTGCCCTGGGCCAAAGGCAGGCGCTAAACCGCTGTGCCACCCAGGGATCCCTATTTATTTTTTAAAGATGTTATTTATTATTCGTGAGAGACATTAAGAGAGAGGCAGAGGGAGAAACAGGCTCTAGAGTGGGAAGCCTGATGTGGGCCTCAATCCCAGGACCTCCGGGATCATGACCTGAGCCAAAGGCAGATGCTCAACCACTGAGCCACCCAGATGCCCTCCTGAATGATTTTAATATCATCACAGTCTCTTTCTGTCCTTTTCCTTAATGCACAGTATAGAAGCTTATCTTACTACCATTTCACATTATAACACTTTCTGCCTTATATTTTCATTTTGAGCAATCTTTATTTTCCTGCTATTTATTGTGCTCCCACAGCTGGTGTGTATTCATACACAAAATGGTGATATTACACAGTAGAATGACAGACATATGGAGTTTTAAAGGATAACACATTTCAATGAAAGAACTTTCCAGAATTCCAGATTAGAATGGACCCATAGCAAACATATGGAAACAATGATCTTACCAAGTGTTTCCCTGACTTCTTCCATCATGATCCCCAAAGGTGCTGTATGAACCATCACTGTGCTTATAATTCAACTGCCTTTGGTACCCTGAAGAGGAAGTATTCATAGATTTATGAAATAGCAGAGACTTTGGAGAATTAATCAGTTTTTTCCCTAAAAGCTTGGTTAGGAATCATAGGAAGGAAAACTATTATTTTATTAAGATGTCTTCAAGGCTTGATAATGCCATTGAATTTCCTGGCAGTACAGTCCGACATTTTATTGGCTATGGAAGCAACAGTGATTATGAAATCTTAACCAAACGTATGTTGATTTGAGTTCACTGAAAGAGATATTTAGGGAATCAATTAAGATTTCTCTTTTTGTAGTTATCTCTCACCACTGATGAGGTAGTTGATGGCTTTGGACTTGATAGTCTCTGTCAGTTGTCGTGTCTCATTCAGGTAGTTCAGAACATAGATGTTAGGGACAAATAGGACCATATTTTGCTCTCCACAACCATATGGCATCCGGAGAAGATTCTGAAGATTTTGCATTGCAGAGCCTAGAATGTCACCTGGGGAATGAAAGATATTAAAACATCAGAGGAGGGGTACCTGGGTGGCTGAGTCAGTTAAGTGTCCAAATCTTGGTTTCCAGGACGCCTGGGTGGCTCAGCAGTTGAGCGTCTGCCTTGGGCTTAGGGCGTGATCCCAGAGACCCAGGATCGAGTCCCATATCAGGATTCCTGCATGGAGTCTGCTTCTCCCTCTGCCCCCCCCCCATGTATCTCTCATGAATAAATAAATAAGATTTTAAAAAAAAAATCTTGGTTTCCACTCAGGTCATGATCTCATAAGTGCAGGATCCAGCCCTGAGTTGGGCTCTGTGCTCAGTGGGGGGTCTGCTTGAGGATTCTCTCCCTCTGTCTTTGTCCCTCCCCCCACTCCCTAGTTTGAGCTCTCTAAAATAATAAATTAATCTTTAAAAAAAATCAGAGCTGGTTTCTGTTGGGATAGGAAGATAGATTACTAGCTAAATGAGAGGTCAAATCACTTATGGAGGGAAGGACAAGAGTATAAGAGGTGAAGAGAAACAGGAAATAGAAAAGATAGAAAAAAGTGGGAAAAATAAAGTTGATGATTCCAGGATGGGAAAAATAATGGCAGGGCACTTTTTTTCTGATGAACTGCATGTCTGGGAAAAGCTAACTGTTTTCAAAACTATTAGGAAGCATCATCACTTAGTCAATCTCTTGAAGATGAGGGCAGAGAGGGGTGACCCTTCTTATTCCTTCAAGTATGTCAAGGTAGAATAAATAGCACAACATCCATCCAACCCCCTTTCTGACTAATATACAAAGCAATTCTTAGCTTAGTGCTCTTTCTCTCAATCCAGTGCCTACACCCGAAGTCTTCATTAACCGTGGATGGTGAGGCTACATGCACTAGAATAATGAGATGGACAGCTGCTTGCCTTGGGCTGGCCGACTCACCCAAAACCGAATATGTCGCCCTGGCAGATCCTTCAACCACATCTGAAGGAACTTTTAGTGACAACTTTTCAGGTACATCAGTTTCTAATGAAAGAAGACAAAGATATATAAGAGAGGGAAAAAGAATGAGAGAAATGTTCTATTTTTTTTAATTTTTCCCCCTTTTTGATCAAATTCCAACCTGCCATTTCTCTTGACTATTCTATAATAATGTAACCCAAGTTACATTATTTGATGTAACCCGTTTCTCCTAAAGTCATGATTCATGTCAGTTAAGTTCATAATAATATATGTTTGTGCTAAATTTTTATAGATTTCCTTACAGTAGGCCTCGAGTGGGACCCGCTGGGGAAGCCGCAGGATGAATGTGGGGGTGGCACACAGCGAAGTAAACCCCAACACTCCGTGGTGAATAGCCGGGGCATCTGGCCTACATCATCTTGGTAGGACTGCTGCATGTGGTTCTACTCAGCATCCCCTTCTTCAGCATACCTGTTGTCTGGACCCTGACCAACGTCATCCATAACTTGGCTATGTATGTCTTCTTACATACAGTAAAAGGGACACTCTTTGAGACCCCTGACCAAGGGAAGGCTCGGCTACTGACACACTGGGAACAGATGGACTACGGGCTCCAATTTACCTCTTCCCGCAAATTCCTCAGCATCTCTCCTATTGTACTCTACCTCCTGGCCAGCTTCTACACCAAGTATGATGCTGCTCACTTCATCATCAACACAGCCTCATTGCTTAGCGTACTGCTGCCTAAGTTACCCCAATTCCATGGGGTTCGTCTCTTTGGCATCAACAAATACTGAGGGATAGGGCTGGGGATAACACTGGACCAAAGGGCTAGAACATCCTTTCCTTCTCCGTATTGTCTTCTGTATCTTGAAAACCTGAGAACTATATAACCTTTCCCCAACTCCAGGAAGAGAACAGATTGGAAAATGGGGCTCCCGGGGCCCAGCCCTAAGAGCAAATTTTTTTGAATCAGGAAAGGTGGGAAAGATAAGGGCTCAATCACTCTCCTTCATAGCAGGAAGCCATGTTTAAACAGCTCATTTGGTAACTGAGCAGCTTGTTTTGTGATTTTTTTTCTAGATCTTCTACCCACACCACTTTCCAGCTCTGTTTTGCTGTGTATTTTCCTTATAATAAAGATACTTTTTTTTCTTTCCAAAAAAAAAAAAAGATTTCCTTACAGTAAATAAGGAAACATAAACATATACCTTATGTTATGCTTATTTCTTTTCCTTCATTGTTTATGTCAATATTTATTATTAGTGTTTTTAAAAAATAATGTTCCTGGGGTGCCTGGGTGGCTCAGCCTGTTAAGTGTCTGCTTTTGGCTTAGGTCATGATCCCAGGATCCTGGGATTGAGCCCCACATCAGGTTCCCTCCTCAGAGGGCTCCTACTTCTTTTACTATCTCTCTTTCTCAAGTAAATAAATAAAAATAAAATCTTTAAAAACAACACTCATGTCATAAGTACGTATTAAGTGCATACTATATGCCAGGTTCTGTTTTAAGTGCAATGATAAAACAAAAATTTCCTGAATTCCTAGAGTTTTTATTTTAATGGGAGTAATAAAATAACAAATAAATATTTATTATGATAGATGTTAGAGATATAGTTCTACAGAGCAATATATAGTTCTATATAGTAATAATATAGCTCTATAGAGAAAATTAAGGCAGAGAGTTAATATGGGTGAGCTAGTATGACAAAATAAATCAGGAAGTGTAGGGTGTGGGAATCGGGCTCCCCTCTTTGATAAAACAAAATCACAGGTGATTGAAGACTTCATATGTGTCAAGGAGTAAGATTTATAGATATCTGGGGGAAAAGACTTCCAGAAAGAAGGAACAAGAAGTGAAAATACTCCAGAAATTTGAGCATGCAGGTTGTGTTGCAAGACCATACTAGGAGTCCACTGTGGCCAGAGGAGGGTGAGGGAGAAAGTAACAGGATATGAAGTCATGGCAGTAGCAAGGGTTTGGATGGGACATTGAAGATATAGGCTCTAACTTTCAGGTCATGGGAAACTCTTGGAAGATTTGAACAGAAGAGCCACATGATCTGGCATGTGCTTTAAATGATCCCTCTTGCTGTACAGGATCAAGGGAAGATGACCAGGAGATCAGTTAGGAGATTGTTGAGATGATCCAGGAGCGGAAAAACTAGAGTAGAAGTGGACTTGGTAAGAAATGGGAAGATTCTGGATATAATGTGAAGATGGAGCTAATTAGATTTGAAAATAGTTTGGTTGTGGAGTCTAAGAGAGAGAACATAATAAAGGGTGACTACAAAGATTTTATCTCAAGTAAGTAGAAAAAAAATGGAATTTCCATAATATGAGATGGAGAAAACCATAGGAGGAGTGGGCCTGTGGAGACCAGCAGAAGTGTAGTTTTGAACATGCTGGTTTTGAGATGTCTATTAGCCTCTAGGCCTGTTAGTGCAGATGATTAGTGGGCAACTGAATAAACGAGTTTGAGTTAGGAAAAGGGCATGGACCTAAGTAGTGCATTTTGTTGTCTCCAGTACAAAGTTATTAGTTCAAGTTCTGTGACTAAATGAGATTATCAGGGGATGCTGATAGAGAAGAGAGATCTGCACACTGAGCATCATCCCAAGATGATTCTAGATGGTGCAGAGTGAAACATTTTAAGGATAATTTTTATATGATTATATTAATGGTATTAATAAAACATTGGTTTCCTATATATGTTATTGACCTGAAGTTCTTCTTCAAGCAACTTACATAAGTTAAACTTGAGTATCTTTAAACTATTAATTGAATAATAAATAGTACTATTGCCACACAGATATTTTAACACTTTGAAAATTGTTTAGGAAGAAGCTTGAGTGTTGGAAAGAATCCTGTTCTATGCTCATCAGCTTTAGTTCTCATTGTTAGTCAGGAGCTTTTAGATAAGTCTTTTTACTTCTTTAAGCCTTCATCAGGAAAAAATTGTTCTGAATCAAAGATTTTTAGATTTGCACATGGGAGAGTATGCTAATTTTTTTCCCAGAGGAAAATATACCCCCAAATAGCATTCTGCCACTATACACTTTGGCAAGTGGCTTAATATGAGAATTTTGTTTGTTTTTGATACTCACCTGCTGCACAGAGGAGTGTGTTGAAAGTTTCCTCCTTTTCTATTCCTTCAGGCTTTATATTGAAAAAAAAGGTGAAAAAGTAAGGTAATACTGAATATATAGGAAAAACATCAACCACTTTAAAGTGGAAGAGAAAATGTTAGTAAGAAACTGAGTTGTAAACACATCTATATTTTTGGGAAATGAAATGTGATTGTCCCAGACATAGTGGGTAATGCTATATAATATGATAAGGCCCCTGAGAGTCAGAGAAAGTATACCTGCATACCTCAACTAATAAGGGCTTGACTACAGTATCCTTCTGTCCAAGTTCTGGGACTCTTGGCACCTCATTGCCACACAATTCCTGAGACTGCAAGGCTTCCACAGTAGCTGTGAAATTCATCTTTCCTGGGGAATAAGATTCTTAAGGAGTTAAACAGCGATTCCATATTGCATGGCTTGCCTTTTGAAGATATATATATATATATAACTATATATATATATAGTTATATATATATATAAAATTTCTTTCAGCTCATCATTGTTGAAGGAAGAGAAAAAAAAGCACGTATCTGGGTCATAGTGGAAAATCATAGTGGAAATCATTACAACATAGGAAGTAGGATTTGTTAACAACTTTACCACTTACCCAGTGACTTTGGGGTCACAGCCCAGAACATAGTTTTCTGGTGATTTCCACAGATACAGGGAGTTTCTTCGTTCTTTCTCTCTAGGTCAGCCGACTTGTCAGGAGAGGCTTCCAGCTGCACACTGACCTGTCCCCCACACCCACCCACAAATCTGAGAAAGATCACAGGCAGAGGGACAGTAACAGGGGAAAGGAACTTCAAAGGACAATGTGAACCAACTGAGAGGCTTCGAGGAATTGTTCAAATGAGGTAAATCCTGTCCAACGCTTTGTAGTATAGCTGTTGCCCATAGGAAACTGAAAAGCCAATGGAATTGAGATATTCCCAGGGCTTAGGCTTTCATGCCAACACAAGGAGGACATGTTTGCTTTAGTCAGAGTGAAAAAAAAATAATAAGGTAATCAGGTGGCTGTTAATGTCTGAATTTAGGAAACAGCCCTCAGTGAATATGACCTTATCACCTTGGATCAATCAGGGAGCTTTGCTCTTAACACCTATTCCATTCCCCAGTTTGGCTACAGCATTCTTCAGCTACCATCCCTGGGAGATGACCCGGGAGATCCAGATATTAAGTGGCGGTCATGTTTCTTCTTTGCACTTTGCTCGCTCTCAGAGGAGTGTCCTTACCCGAATGCAGTGGGACAAATAGTTGAACACGGTTGCTTTGAGTGTGAAGGCTTCTCCTCGCACCACAGAGTAGGGAAGAGTGAGTTCCAGGAAAAAAGGCTGGAACACTTGAAGAGAGATGGTGGGGGAGAGGCCTAGCCCTGTCATTTCTGACAAGCAGAGGGCACTGGCCTTCCACTCTGTGATGGTGTCAGGGACCTTCACTGCCAGCTCACTTCTACCTGATAAACTAGAGGAGGGAAAGAGAGGGAGACTTGTGAGTCAGTATTTTTTTTTATTTTTATTTTTTATTTTATTTTTTAGCACAGACCCTAGCTGATTATGGAGCTTGGTAACCTAGTCATCCAGTGTGGTCAACACTAAACCTGATACAAGGTTGGGCACTTCTAGCAAAGTCTTTGAAAGTTCATCCTTTCCTTTTAGGGGCAAAGGTAGTCTCCTACTTTCCATGATTTTAGACATATCAGGACCAAATTAGGAAAAAACTGCATTTTAAGCTCTGAGATCAATGAACTATGAACCTAAATGTTTACCAGGAAGAAGTGGAGCAGAACCAAAAGGCTGAGGAACACCAGAATCATAGAGGATGGGTCGCATCTTCTCCTGAACTAAATTCTGGGCAATACACAACTTACTCGACTGGTACCAAGTCCCAGATCCAGGTCTCAGGGAAGTACTTCCGCACTGTCTCTTTCACTTCCACGGCTGGAGAACTGTGTCTCATGACCATTGGATAAACTGCTCCTGCACTACCACGTGCTAGAGGCAGGACTGTGGAAAGACAGTACAAAGGGCCCAATGTAAACCTCATTTTTATCATGAGTTTCTTAGAGTTGCCTAATTTCTCAAATAGAATAAGGTCATTTGCTCAGGGAAGGTTTATTATTGGAACAACTTAACACACCAGCTTGTTACTTTGTACATTTATCTATTCTGTCTTCTAGGAAAGCTAATCCTGCTGCTTCTTCAAAGAGTCTGGACATAAATGTATTTTTCTCAACAAGAACCATATGATCCTTTCAATAGATAGAGAAAGCATTTGACAAAATACAGCATCCATTCCTGATCAAAACTCTTCAGAGTGCAGGGATAGAGGGAACATTCCTCAACATCTTAAAAGCCATCTACGAAAAGCCCACAGCAAATATCATTCTCAATGGGGAAGCACTGGGAGCCTTTCCCCTAAGATCAGGAACAAGACAGGGATGTCCACTCTCACCACTGCTATTCAACATAGTACTGGAAGTCCTAGCCTCAACAATCAGACAACAAAAAGAAATAAAAGGCGTTCAAATTGGCAAAGAAGAAGTCAAACTCTCCCTCTTCACCGATGACATGATACTCTACATAGAAAACCCAAAAGCCTCCACCCCAAGATTGCTAGAACTCATACAGCAATTTGGTAGCGTGGCCGGATACAAAATCAATGCCCAGAAGTCAGTGGCATTTCTATACACTAACAATGAGACTGAAGAAAGAGAAATTAAGGAGTCAATCCCATTTACAATTGCACCCAAAAGCATAAGATACCTAGGAATAAACCTAACCAAAGAGGTAAAGGATCTATACCCTAAAAACTACAGAACACTTCTTAAAGAAATTGAGGAAGACACAAAGAGATGGAAAAATATTCCATGCTCATGGATTGGCAGAATTAACATTGTGAAAATGTCAATGTTACCCAGGGCAATTTACACGTTTAATGCAATCCCTATCAAAATATCATGGACTTTCTTCAGGGAGTTGGAAAAAATTATTTTAAGATTTGTGTGGAATCAGAAAAGACCCCGAATAGCCAGGGGAATTTTAAAAAAGAAAACCATATCTGGGAGCATCACAATGCCAGATTTCAGGTTGTACTACAAAGCTGTGGTCATCAAGACAGTGTGGTACTGGCACAAAAACAGACACATAGATCAACGGAACAGAATAGAGAATCCAGAAGTGGACCCTCAACTTTATGGTCAACTAATATTCGATAAAGGAGGAAAGACTATGCACTGGAAGAAAGACAGTCTCTTCAAAAAATGGTGCTTGGAAAATTGGACATCCACATGCAGAAGAATGAAACTAGACCCCTCTCTTGCACCGTACACAAAGATAAACTCAAAATGGATGAAAGATCTAAATGTGAGACAAGATTTCATCAAAATCCTAGAGGAGAACACAGGCAACACCCTTTTTGAACTCAGCCACAGTAACTTCTTGCAAGATACATCCATGAAGGCAAAAGAAACAAAAGCAAAAATGAACTATTGGGACTTCATCAAGATAAGAAGCTTTTGCACAGCAAAGGATACAGTCAACAAAACTCAAAGACAACATACAGAATGGGAGAAGATATTTGCAAATGACATATCAGATAAAGGGCTAGTTTCCAAGATCTATAAAGAACTTATTAAACTCAACACCAAAGAAACAAACAATCCAATCATGAAATGGGCAAAGACATGAACAGAAATCTCACAGACGAAGACATAGACATGGCCAACAAGCACATGAGAAAATGCTCTGCATCACTTGCCATCAGGGAAATACAAATCAAAACCACAATGAGATCCCACCTCACACCAGTGAGAATGGGGAAAATTAACAAGGCAGGAAACAACCAATGTTGGAGAGGATGTGGAGAAAGGGGAACCCTCCTGCACTGTTGGTGGGAATGTGAACTGGTACAGCCACTCTGGAAAACTGTGTGGAGGTTCCTCAAAGAGTTAAAAATAGACCTGCCCTACGACCCAGCAATTGCACTGCTGGGGATTTACCCCAAAGATACAGATGCAGTGAAACACTGGGACACCTGCATCCCGATGTTTCTAGCAGCAATGTCCACAATAACCAAACTGTGGAAGGAGCCTCGGTGTCCATCGAAAGATGAATGGATAAAGAAGATGTGGTCTATGTATACAATGGAATATTCCTCAGCCATTAGAAATGACAAATACCCACCATTTGCGGGTGGAACTGGAGGGTATTATGCTGAGTGAAATAAGTCAATCGGAGAAGGACAAACATTATATGTTCTCATTCATTTGGGGAATATAAAAAATAGTGAAAGGGAATAAAGGGGAAAGGAGAAAAAATAAGTGGGAAATATCAGAAAGGGAGACAGAACATGAAAGACTCCTAACTCTGGGAAATGAACTAGGTGTGGTGGAAGGGGAGGTGGGAGGGGGGTGGGGGTGACTGGGTGACAGGCACTGAGGTAGTCACTTGATGGGATGAGCACTGGGTGTTATTCTATATGTTGGCAAATTGAACACCAATAAAAAATAAATTTATAAAAAATGTATTTTTCTCTATACATGAAAACAATTGTAGCTCTCTATAAGCTGATTATTCAATGGGTAAAGGAAAGAATAAAGAGTAATTTAATGCACCAAATGCTGCTTTAATGCTGAAAGCACGTGATCTCCATTTGCAGTGAGAATCAAACAAGAAGAATGAAGAGTAGCTACAGCAAGAGGATTTCTGAAATGCTTTTTTATTTTACAATGAGTAAGATATGGACACAAACCCTAGGAAACAGTTAAGTATGTGTTATAGAGAGTAGAGATTCAGCGAAGGACAAAAAGTGAAGTTTAGATTAGCCAGAGAAGACTTCACCAAAGTAGACTTTTAGATGATCATTGAAGAATGAGAAACAGAGGAACATGGAAGAGGTATTTGATGGAAATGGCTTAACGAATACACACACCGAGGTTAGAAAGGATGCTCCATAGGGAAAATGGAGTAGGATGTCTATTTTAGGGCTGTGTTGAGGAAATAGTAGGTGTAATTATATAATGAAACACCTTGAAGATTAGGACAAATATATTAGATCTGTTAAAGTAGGAGTTAGCTTGATTTAAAAATAACAATACTTCAGAGATCAAAAGATATATAAAGATTACAGGTATAAATATATAAATATAAATGTGATAAATATATACATTTATATTTTATACATATATAAAATAATAACATGGGACATTCTTTTTTCAAACCTCAAGGACAGTAATTCTATGAATTCTGGAAATAGTGACTGTCTATGAGAAATATGTGACGTGATAAAAGCAAAGTTTAAGGGTGATGACACCTTTCACAGTATTGAGGACAGATTGAAGTGGAAAAGGACTGGAGGCAAGAAAGGTAAGTTAGGATGGTTTTCATTTATATTTTATTTTTTTTAGGATGGTTTTTATAATCATTTCTTTATGAAATAATGAGACACAAGACTAAGCTGGGGTTACTAAGAATAGAAAGGAAAGAATGGGGGATCCCTGGGTGGCGCAGCGGTTTGGCGCCTGCCTTTGGCCCAGGGCGCGATCCTGGAGACCCGGGATCGAATCCCACGTCGGGCTCCTGGTGCATGGAGCCTGCTTCTCCCTTTGCCTGTGTCTCTGCCTCTCTCTCTCTCTCTCTGTGACTATCATAAATAAATAAAAATTAAAAAAAAAAAGAAAGGAAAGAATGGATAGGTGATAAATACAACTGCAAAATTTGCATAGAGCCTTACAGAGTATGTGGGATAAGAATGTAATGATGGGGGCCCATGGGTGGCGCAATTGGTTAAGCGTCCCACTCTTGGTTATTGTCTGCTCAGGTTGTGATTTCAGGGTTGGGATTGAGGAGTGAGGAGTCTGCTTCTCCCTCTCCCGCTACTCCTCCCCCTGCTCACATGGGCCTCCTCCTTTTCTCTGTCTCTCTCTCACAAATAAATAAATAAATCTTTAAAAGAAAAAAGGAATGCAATGAAGGTACTCTGTTTTCAGGTTTTCTTGATCATTCTATGACCATGTTTTCTCTTAGGATTGACAAGAAAATACCTACTTGGTATCAAGAGGAATATGAACATAAAGTAATAGTGCTTTACAATTTTTTTTAAAAAACATACTATTCATGGAATCATAATTCTATTTTCTTCATTTATGCTCACATATATGCTCAGTGACTTTATCACTCTTAATTTAGGATCAAAGAAATTGAGCCTTTGATAGCTTATGAGTCTGTGAATTTTTGAAGTTCCATATGTCCTACCATGTTGGAGTATAATGAGAATATGTCCCTTTACTCTTAGCACAGTGCTCTTTTTCCATACACAGAATTTTCTTTTCTTTTTTAAAAGAAAAACTTTTATTTATTTATTTATTTATTTATTTATTTATTTATTTATTTATTTATCTATTTATTTATTTGAGACACAAAGAGAAAGGCAGAGACATAGGCAGAGGAGAAGCAGCCTCCATGCAGGGAGCCTGATGCAGGACTCGATCCCGGGACCCCGGGATCATGCCCCGAGCCAAAGGCAGATGCTCAACTGCTGAGTCACTCAGGTGCCCCTGTACACAAAATTTTCTTTCTGTTAAGGGAATATTCTTAGTCACTTCTCTGTTGTCAACTAGAACTTTATTCTTTATCTTCTTTGGTAAGTGATTTCTACTGTGTTAAAATATGTGTTTATTTTTAAGAAACACTTTTTACAGCACATTTCTTATTAGGAAGTAGGATTAGTAGTTATACAAACATGCAGTGAGAGACTTCTCTCTAGACCTGACAGAAATAGAAAAGAATACTCAGAATCTTTCCAACTTTCCCTCATTTCCCTTTCCAGATACACTTGAAACACACAAGGAGACTAGTAGTATATCTGCTGAAAGTTGGATTATTCTATTTTGTCCAATATATCAAAATCACTTTGGTTTTCTTTTTTTTTTTTTAAGATTTATTTATTTACTCAGAGAGAGAGGCAGAGACACAAGCAGGCTCCATGCAGGAAGCCTGATGTGGGACTCGATCCCGGGTCTCCAGGATCACACCCCAGGCTGCAGGCAGCACTAAACAGCTGCGCCACCAGGGCTGCCCTCACTTTGGTTTTCATAAAAGAATGTGACACAGACAATTCGTGTCCTTCACATTTCTCAGCCTCCTTTGCAGTAAGGACAGATGTAATATATGCCACTTGCACAGCTGGCCAAAAAAGTCCTGTGCAAACCAACTCCTTTCCCATGGTAATGATCTTAATTGTTGCATTGGAGATGGAGTCACAAGATGAAAGCAGAATGGGTATCCCTGACTCACTGTTTGGCAAGAAGCTGCTCTGGACAGCTACTGGACTCAAAAAGCAGTTTTATGTGAGCAAAAAATAAACTGTTATATGCTTAGCCACTGAGATTCGGGGTTTCTTTGTTACTGTAGTACAGTTTCTCTTATCCTGACCAATTTAGGTGTTGAAACCACCTTGGATAAGAAGGACTTGAAATAGCGACTATTGAAGGCTAAGTCAAAAAGGCAGTCAAATTTGATTTCAGACAGAGACAGTAAAAAAAGAAACAATAATCTTTTTAAAGGTCCTATTTTTTGGGGGGGTGGGTGGAGATGTTATTTGGGGGAAAATTTACTAAGAAATCACTCCAGAGTCATCACATTCAATACACAGAAAAACATCATTTTTTTCCATTATCCTACCTGGCAAATAAATCTCACCGTTAACTGCTGCATGGGCCATAGGCACTCCCGGATATGGCTGTGGCAGCTGACAAAAATTCGGCTTGTGGATTTTTGAGTTGGTAAAAATATATAATCCTGCGGACTGGGTGAAAATGAATGATTAAAGCATATTGGCAATCCAATCGTAAGAGTGGAATATTGTCTTACATTTGTACTGTAAGGGGCCAAGAGCAGGCTGCCCCAAAATGAACCACATGGCATATTGATTTTTTGGAATTGAAGCTATTTGAGAAACAGTTGGTACAAGGACACTAAGTCCCTCCTCTGTCCTTTCAGAGCAGGAAACACATCTCCCATGTGAAAAGTACCCTCCCTGTAGTAAGCATGAAAAAAAAAATTCCTTATCAGCAGAGATAGAAACTTTAAAGCCAAGAAAGCTATAGAAACGAACCCTGTTATTTTTTTTCTAATCTATGATCTCAGCCCAAATTCATTTTTTTTTCAGCCCAAATTCCACTTAGAATTCTAGAGTTCCCAACATCTGCTTTCCTTATCCTGTCAATTTCTCACAAATGTATTGTATCTTTGTCTAAAAAGTGTGAGAACTGCCTGCATTTCTCTAGGTCTCAATTTCATTATTGGGCTTGCGTGAGTACATAAAATTGTTTTTTTCTCCACTTAATCTGTCTCATGGAAATTTAATTCTTAGTTCAGCTAGAAGACCCTGAGGAAGAATATTTCCTTCCCAACACTATCATACTTTCATTATTATTATGTACAGAGTTCATAAGATCTTCATGAAAATGCCACAAAATAGGGAAGAGACCTATTTTTAAAATATGAAAACAGAGTCACAGAAAGTCCAGTTCATCCAGTTAGTGAAGAGAAGTTGGGATTCGAACTCATGTCTTCTGATTCCTATTTCTGAATTTTGTGTGCTATATGCTGATGCCCCTTTAATTATCTTTTGCATCAAAGAAACTAAATATTTTACACTTGGATGTTTATGTTTCCTTTCTTTTCTCCCTTCAAACAAATATAATGTGGGTGTGCTGGTGTGTGTCTGTGTGTGTAAGTCATGGTCTTACGGCACAGAGTACTTTTTTTGTTTCTTTTCATTTGAAATTATAGGGTTGCATAGTGGAGATTTTTCTTCACAATCCTAGTAAACTTTGCTTTTCTTTATGTTTTATGTTTTGTTGGGAAATATGCCTTTCCCTGAATCTCTGTGCTCAACTCAGCTCTTTCATAATTTATTCCTTCTCCCTTTCTTTTAAGTATCTTGAATCTTTGTATCCAAAACAGACATGCAGATGCCTGCAGTCACCTGGTTCCTACAACCCACCAGGTCTCAGCTGCCTTTTTTTTTTTTTCAATATTAGCCACAGGTAAATATTATTTGCTGTCTTATTTCAGAGTAGTGAGAGACTGTGAGAACTGAGGCACAGCTATCAGTGGTGGCAGTGACATGAGATAGAAAGAAGTCAGAAATACATGTTTAAAGATTAAACAATAAGCTAGGAAACCTAAGAAGTCCTCTTCCTTTTCCCTACCACCAACTGATTTATGATTCTGGAGGCTCCAGAAGAGACAGATTTAAATTGCTGTCGGCTACTCTGCAGAAGAATGACATATTTTCCTCAAAGTGTAAAGAGAGTTGTCAGTCCTTCTGGTGGTGATAAGGTTTAATCTCACAAACTAGATAAACTCTCCTTTCACAACACTGCCTAGTTAATCTCAAAGATAAATATTTTATCTAACATACCCGTAATACTAGCATTACTACCCAAGTTTTGTGAATCTTTTCTTCATGAAAGATTACTTTCAAGTTTTCCTGAAATTTTGCTGCACTTGCTGAAGATGATGAAAGTATCATAGTTGTATGTTCAGTCATTTATTCATTCAATATGTATTTATTGTGCATCAGACTGATATGATGGCTGCCAATAAGGAATTCACCTTTCCAACATATGGGAAATGTTTTGTTATCCTCACATACTAGAATCTCTGACAGTGGCTGAGAGGGGATATGACAGTAGTGAATAGCTTTGGGATCCACTTGGTTGAGGTTGTGAACCCTAAAAGTACACCCCTTGCTCTTTAAAGAGCCAGATAAATTCGTGATAGAATATCAGTATATGTACAAAGTTCTCCATGCCTCTGATGTTTCAGTATTTTTCTATTAATCTTAGCTTTGTTTTAGGGAGCACAGGACCAGATTCTAGAGCTCAGAAGCCCACTTATTCTCCATTTTAGTAAAGACTTGAAACTCAGTTTGGTTATATTATCAGGAAGATGAATTACCTCAAAAATACTGTAAATGTCATCATTATCCAGGATCTGCTTTGGCGTGTAAATGATCCCCTCGTGAATAAAGTCTTCTGCGTGGATACATTGCTCACTATCTTCTCTTCTGAGATCTCCATAACCAACACTAAAGATACCCTTTACTGGTAGCAAATTATAGACCTGCAAAATTGAGAGAAGGAGGGAAAACTCGTTTTTTTTTTTTAATTTTATTTTAAGTGTGATAATGTTCAACCTGGGATTTAGAAGATCATGGTGTTTGTTTAATACTCCCATGCTGATGTTATAAAAAGCAACACAGATAATCATGGGGAAATAATAAGAGTTATGGATCCTAATCTTCCTATGCAAAGGAAATTAATATGTAGAGAAATCAAATTAATTGATCAAAGTCTCACAGCCCATGGTTAAGAATAAAACTCAAGTCTCCTATGTCCTAGCCCAAATGCCTTCCTTTAAAATGAAGCAGAGGGGTTCCTGAGTGGCTTAGTTGGTTAAGGGTCCAATTCTTGATTTCATCTCAGGTCATGATCTTAGGGTCATGAGATTGAGCCCCTTTTGGGCTCCACACTCAGTGGGGAATCTGCTTGTTATTCTTCCTCTCCATCTGTTCCCCTCCTCCACTTGCCTGTGCAGTCTCTCAAATAAATAAATCTTAACAAAAAATAAAAGGAAGCCAAAAATGTGAACAGTACAGAGAAGTGTGATGAAAGAACAGAAGCCACTCATAATCCTATCATTCAGAAATAATCATTGTAAATTCTTAATTCATTCCTTTTCCCACTTTATATAACTGTTTCCAACTCTACTGAAGTTTTTTGTTTGTTTTAGTCTACTATTTTGGGATCATGTCTAGTTTGAGAAAAAACTAGGTGCACAGGCAACCTAGAAATAAACCATTTGCAGTTCAGTCTTTGCCTAGAGCCTAGTGTCAGGCACCTGCTTAGTCATATGGTATCCAGGTCATTAAACAAATACTGGCCTCTGTGCAGACAGTTTAATCTGGCTGCGCTCATCTCTTATCTATGCTACGACAATAACCTACTAACCCTTTCCATTCTTTCAATTCAGTTCTTATCCTCTCAGCAGCAAACAGCATCTCCTTAACAGAGAAATCTGAATTGTCATTCTTCTGTTTAAAACTCTTCAGATTCCAGGTTCAGCAGGTTCAGGTTCCTCAAAGAGTTAAAAATAGATCTGCCCTATGACCCAGTAATTGCACTGCTGGGGATTTACCCCAAAGATTCAGATGCAATGAAACGCCGAGACACCTGCACCCCGATGTTTCTAGCAGCAATGTCCATAATAGCCAAACTGTGGAAGGAGCCTCGGTGTCCATCGAAAGATGAATGGATAAAGAAGATGTGGTTTATGTATACAATGGGATATTACTCAGCCATTAGAAATGACAAATACCCACCATTTGCTTCCACGTGGATGGAACTGGAGGGTATTATGCTGAGTGAAGTAAGTCAATCGGAGAAAGACAAACATTGTATGTTCTCATTCATTTGGGGAATATAAATAATAGTGAAAGGGAATATAAGGGAAGGGAGAAGAAATGTGTGGGAAATATCAGAAAGGGAGACAGAACATAAAGACTCCTAACTCTGGGAAATGAACTAGGGGTGGTAGAAGGGGAGGAGGGCAGGGGGTGGGGGTGAATAGGTGATGGGCACTGAGGGGGACACTTGACGGGATGAGCACTGGGTGTTATTCTGTATGTTGGTAAATTGAACACCAATAAAAAATAAATTTATTATAAAAAAAATAAAAAAATAAAACTCTTCAGATAAGTTTGGAACAGACAGTAAATGCTATGGTACCCTGCAGGGAGGCCAATGCTGTACTCGATCCCAGGACCCTGAGATCACGATATGAGCCGAAGGCAGATGCCCAACCACTGAGCCACCCAGGTGTCCCTTGTTGCTTGTTTGTTTATTTTAATACCTCATAAGACTGTAAGTCTAAGATGGTCAAAAACCACATCTGGTTGTTCACCAATAGAATGCCTGTTCCTAGAGCAGGATCCAGCCCCTGGTCAAGACATAGCGAACATTTGTCGCTTTGTCACAAAGTGAACATTGTCCCTTTATTAGGGGACAATGAAAGTAAACCACAAGGCCTTTTTGAAAGTGCTTCATTAGTAGTTTGAATGGAAACTCTCTTTTGTCCATATTTCAAACCAGTGAGTAACTGCCTAGATTTTTAGAGCAAGCTTAAAAATCAGGCATTTCACAAACTACCTTGAAACGTGGTACATTAAAGGTAGCATTGAATATGAAATCTGATTCCAAATTCCACATTTAAAATATATTTTTGGCCTGCTCCTTTTGTAGTGGTTTTATCTATCCTAGCTATGTTTTCTTCATTCATAAAATTAAGGTAATAATACCCATCTGAAAGAATTATTACTCATGTATTCATTCATTGACAATGTACTGGCATCTTTGTACCTACATAAGGTACTGGGCTAGGCAGGGAATGCGGTGGGGAGCCATGTTGCTCCCTCAATGAGAATATATTATAACAGAGAATGAAGAGAAGTGAGACTTGGAAAGCATTTGCGCAAAACGTCTTTTGTGGAACTGAATTATATTCCGTTTCATACATAACCTACTACACCATGCCTGACACTTAGAAGAACACATGTCCTTTCAGCTATAACCTCCAGTTTCCTGAACTGGTCTTCTCCTGTGTGCATGCTCTGACATGCAAGACTCACCGACTGAGGGGAGAGCTCAGTTTCAGGCTTCATCAGCAGAACACTCTGGTCTACTGCTCGGAGGGCACAGAGGGAGTTAGGAAAGGCCCTGACCTCTAGGTTGGTGTGTGAGGCCGGCAGGCTCTGGTTTGAGGAGAAGCTCAAATTTACCTGTAAAGAGAATACAATTATGGCAGCAAATTTTCTAAGTATTACAACCTCAACACTCTCTTCTACCCCAGGCTAGGGCTAGCTCTTTCTTCACTTGGCTTTTTTTCATCCGTTTTAGACCAGGCTTAAGAGATGTGTATACTGCGGGACTACCAGTTAATGATCTCAGGAATGAACTGGAAATGTGGTTCCAGTTAACTCAGGTTTCCTGCTCCTTTAATAACTGGTGAAATTGGGACGCCTGGATGGCTCAGTGGTTGAGCATCTGCCTCCGGCCCAGGGTGTGATCCTGGAGTCCCAGGATCAAGTCCCACATCGAGTTCCCTGCATGGAGCCTGCTTCTCCCTCTGCCTTGGTCTCTGCCTCTCTCTCTCTCTCTCTCTCTCTCTTGGTCTCTAATGAATAAATAAATACAATCTTTTAAAAAAAATAACTGGTGAAATGTAAATTGGTTTCGGTCACATTGAAATAGAATCCTGAGTGGGAATGAGAACACATCCACTAACAAAGATACATACCTTGCTGTAGTTGACTTCTCTCTGTGCAGGTTTTTGTGGTGAATGTGTGTAGTTTGCATAGTGCCCTGAAAAATCATGCTCGGCCTCTGAGACCAGCCACCTGAAGTCTCCTCCAGGGGGCAGTCTTAGTCATCTGACATTCTAGAAGGGTGCTTTATTGTTTATCAGGATCCGGGATTTATTGGGTCATTTAAAAAATTGAACATCTAACATGCATCCTGAGAGTTAACTGGCTGAGATAATTCAAAGAACTGTGAATAAAGAATAAGAACTACAAAATAATGGAAAATTGTGCAATAATTTTTTTCAGATTTGATTCTGTTTTGGCCAGTAGAAACTCACTGATAAGTGAGTCTATTAGTTCCCTATGTTTATGTAAACATTTCTTGAGTAGAATCTGAGTTTTATTTTATTTTGAGTAAATTTTGAGTAAATTTTGAGTAAAAATTTGAGTATAAATTTGAGTATAAATTTGAGTATATTTGAGTATATAAAAATTTGAGTATATTAAAATAAGTCATTTAGAATTTAGATACTTTAGTAGTATCAGGTAATATCCTCAGTTTATAACTTTAATAACTCTCTTTTCTAACTTTTAGTGGTAAATAAAAATAGTCAACTTTCTTCTAAATACTTTTCTTTTTTAATAGCTTTCTCTACTTTTCTTTTCTTTCTTTCTTTCTTTTTTTTTTAGAGAGAGAGAGCATGCACCCACAACCCTGAGATTCCGACTTAAGCCAAAAGCAAGAATCAGTCACTGGACAGTCTGAGCCACCCAGGTGCCTCAGCATCTCTACTTCTGATGACTAAGTTACAAGATATTTAACATGAAGAGATTGAGAATAATGTCCAGGGACTTATGCTTCTGCGTGAAAGTTTTCTGATGTTACTCAGGAGGTGTCACATGCTTTGTACCAGAGAGAAACCACTGCTGGAATGAACAAAGTGTGACAAAAGCTGTAGCATAACGTGACCATTCCAGAATTTAACGAATAATTAACTACCCATGATTAGCAGTAAGGGCATTGAAGTTTGAGACAGGAATCTCCTCTAGGTTCACAAGGAACACACGGTACATACACGGTACATTCAAGCAGAACAGAAACTATGCTCTTGGATACCTGTCCAGGTTTAAATTAAATTAGCATCCATTGTGTTTTTTTTCTTGGATCATTATTTATTTATTTAGACCTTATATATTTATTTATTTATATATATTTTTTAATTTATTTTTTATTGGTGTTCAATTTACTAACATACAGAATAACCCCCAGTGCCCGTCACCCATTCACTCCCACCCCCCGCCCTTCTCCCCTTCTACCACCCCTAGTTCGTTTCCCAGAGTTAGCAGTCTTTACGTTCTGTCTCCCTTTCTGATATTTCGCACACATTTCTTCTCCCTTCCCTTATATTCCCTTTCACTATTATTTATATTCCCCAAATGCATGAGAACATATAATGTTTGTCCTTCTCCGACTGACTTACTTCACTCAGCATAATACCCTCCAGTTCCATCCACGTTGAAGCAAATGGTGGGTATTTGAGACCTTATATATTTAAAGAGGGATAATCTAATATAGTTTTCATTGCAGAAATGCTCATTTGCTGTAATGCATAGTTTAAATCTCCATAAAACTCATGCTCTATAAGTATATTTTAAAAAAGATATGTGAAGCTGGTGAATGCTATCTGATTGTAATGTTATGACTATAGCACAAAACTCCCTTGAGATAAAGCTTTATGTTTCAGTAGGCTTCTTATTACAGCTATGTATTCTTTGGAAATATAAGATTCCATTTGCAAGTTTGGTTTTTCTGCTATAGTCATTAGAGTGCTCAGGTTATGTTTCTCAAAATGGGGCACACACACATATACCTCTGTTCTGTATTATCAGAATTTAACTCACAGTGAGTTGCTGGTATCAAATAGTTTATGGAGATATGTCAGGGGGGATGATGGGATAAAACTGTCAGGTCCTTGTGAAGCATCATTTTTAATGAAACATATGGGGAACAAATATTTCAAAATTAACACTATGAAAGCTTTATAGCAGAGCATATTTTGAATTCCATATGAATTTTAAGATAAAACAAGAAACTTTGAAAACATTGGACTTATGGCCACCTGTTCCAGACTTCTCCACTAACCCTCTCAGGCAGGGTATGGCATCATTCTCTGCCTTTGGAGGTCTTACAGAGGGTAGTTTTAGGAGCACTCTATGGTAGTTTAAAAAATGTATACAATTTCCTTCTTTTCCATACTTCAGAAGGGGAGATGAATAAAAGAACTGCTTACACAAAAGACCCACCTTATTGGCAAAACAGTTTTCAATCTCGAGTTTCTCAGTATCGGCAACAATTTCTCCATTGGGCAAAATAGCATAAATGAGCAGCTGGGCTGCAGGAGCAATGTCTGATTCCACTCGAAAGGAGAAGGAAAATTCCCCTTTCACTGGAGAATAAAGAAAGTTCAAGATAACTGATTAGGAAGAAGGAAGAGTTCTCAATTTTATAAGGAAGAGGCTCTCCAATTATTTCACTTATTCACAATCTGGAGCACACTAAAGAGAGGATTTGCATTTATACCATTGCGCATGTAGTAGTGTCCAACACCTACATGCCAAACCAGCAATAGTTTTCCTCAAAGATGTAGGATAAATTATTTCCTTTGCTTAAGTAGAAAAAATCCATTTCATACACATTTCTATTTTACAATTTAAAAAAGGACGTTGTGGGGGATCCCTGGGTGGCTCAGCGGTTTCGCGCCTGCCTTTGGCCCAGGGCCAGATCCTGGAGACCCGGGATCGAGTCCCGCGTCGGGCTCCCGGTGCATGGAGCCTGCCTCTCCCTCTGCCTGTGTCTCTGCATCTCTCTCTCTCTCTCTCTATGTCTATCATAAATAAATAAAAATAAATCTTTAAAAAAATAAAAAAAGAGGTTGGGGGGGCCCCAGGGAGCCCGCGGGACGGGCCGCAGGGACGGGCCGCAGGGGCGGGAGCAGGGCGCCCGGTACTCCTGCCCCCCCTTCCCCCCCTAAAAAAATTAAAAAGGAGGGTTTATTTTGTATGTTTGTTTCTGTTTCTGTTTTTAAAGATTTACTTGAGAGAAAGAACAAGCAGGGGGAAAGCAGACTCCTCGCTGAGTGCAGAACCCAACTTGGCTCGATCCCAGAAACCTGAGATCGTGACCTGAGTTGAACCCAAGAGTTAGACGCTTAACCCACTGAGCCTGCCAGGTGCCCCTAAAAAATATTTCTCAAGAAAAAAGTCAAGAGAGAAGAATCTCTAGACGTCTTTAATTATCTCTATTTATGATCCAAATCAACACAATTCCTGTCATATGCATAAGGATAATTCAAAGAACGCAACACAATCTCTACCTTCATTTCAATACTGCAGAGATATAGGTACAAATAATCATATACAAAACATGCCATGTTTCTGATTTTTATCAGAGAATTTCCTGCATTTATCTTAGTGGTTCCTTTTTATGTGCATACACAGTGCTTATAGTTATGCCCACTTAATTTTCTCATAAATGTTCTAAGTTCCTTGTAGCATGAAATTATTTAAAAATTATAGCCATCCTATATCTATAGAAAATTTGAAGACAGGTTGTGGTGAAAATACATAGAAACAGGAGGGTTGAAATAAACTTGAAACTTCTCACTTATGTCACTTGGCATATTACCCTCTAGAGGCCATCCATGTTGTTGCAAATGGCAAGATCTCACCCATTTTTTTTGTGGCTGAGTAGTACAGCATAGGGAATGTAGTCAATAATATTGTAATAACATTGTATGGTGACGGATGATGACTATACTTATCGTGGTGGACACTGAGTAACGTATAGAATTGTCAAATCAATATATTGTACACCTGAAATTAATATCCCATTATATTAACTATACTTCATAAAATAATTTGAAATGATAATACTAAAACCATATAATGGGCACATAAAAAACATAATATCCTGAGGGCATCTTGAAGGCATGGACCATATTTTATTAATGTTTTTATCCAAAAGCCTTATTATAGAGATATATGAAGAAAGATATATTATCTTCAAATTTAGTTCTCTTCAAGTATAGTTCAAATATATAAACTTCAAATAAAGTTTAGCTATCACAAATTGTAAACAAAGAGATATCCTTCACTGATGAATTAGTTTAAAATATTTATTATGTACCCACAAGCATGCCAAGGACTAAGAGAAAAAATGGGGTTTCGAAGATAAGGGACAAATACATTTTAATTTTTGTAATATGTATTCTTCATTTTTTCCTAGATATTCTGACTTACTTTGGGTAGGTGAGCTTTTTGATCTCCCTAAATATGCTCTTTTAATAAAAAAAATTTTATTTTGCCTTAGCTAAATGATAGCCTATATTCATTCAAATGAATAGAAAAAAGGGAAGCTAATTATGAGATTTAGACTGGGGACATGCAATAAATAAATAGACCAAATGTATTCATCTTTTTGTAACAGATCCTTTTTAAAAAAAGTTATTTATTCTTTCATTAAGAGATGTTAATGATTCAAGAAAATCCAGAAGGAAAGTATTATCTAAGATATAGAAATGCTGTGAATCACTTGACTTAAATGACATTTAGAAAACACTCCACTTAAAGCAGAAGAATAGAAATTCTTACATTTACCAAGATAGATCATATGTGGGGCCATAAAATATGTCTCACTAAATTTTTAAAAAAATTCTTTAAAAAAGGTTGTATGTATGTATGTATGTATTTATCTATAGAGCATGCAGGAGCAGGGAGATGAGGTTTGTGGGGAGAGAATCTAAAGCCTACTTCATGCTGGGTGCAGAGCCGATTTGGGGCTTAATCTCACCATCCTGAGATCATGATCTGAGCTGAAATGAAGAATTGGACACGTAACCGACAGAGCCATCCAGCCAGGTGTCCCATGTCTTACTAAATTTTAAAGAAATAATCACAGCAGCATTAAATTAGAAATAAATAAGAAAAATCTCTGAAAAATATCTTGCTATTTGGAAGTTAAATAACATTTATTTTATGAATCACCCATAGTCCAAAGAAGATATTAAAAGGGAAATTTGAAAATGTTTTGTACTGAACATAAATGAAAATATCACATGCAAATAATTGTAAGATGTAGACAAAGCAGTATCTTGAAACCTAATGCTGTTTGTCCAACTGCTTTCAAAATTTCTTCTGACTGATGACTCTGTCATGCTAGAAAGGATTACACCCAAGGCCCCATCAGTATCTAATTTAGATAATTGAAATGATGATATTTGGGCCTTTCAAGCTGATGAGACTTACATGAGATTTTGGACTTGAGTTAATGCTATAAAGGATTGAGGCTTTTAGGGTTGTTGGGATGCGGTGAATGCATTTTGCATATGGGATGGATGTGAATCTTTGGGGCCAGGAGGCAGTTTGTGGTATGCAGAATAATGTCTCCCAAAGATAGATCTCAAAACCTTTGTTATGTTATATAGCAAAAGGGACTTTGCAAATGTGATTAAGTCAAGGACTTTGAGATGAGAAGATTATCCTGCATTATCCAAGTGAGCCCAATGTAATCACAGTAATCTTTAAAGAAGGGGTAGAAATGAAAGAGAGAGATTTGAAGATGATGTATTTCTGGTGTTGAAGATAGAAACTGAAGGATGTAGGAGGTCTTTAGGAAAGGAAACGGATAATTAATTCCTGAGAGCTCCAGAAAGCCTGCAGTCTTTGGACACCCTGATATTTAGTCCAGTGTGACATCTGACCTACAAAACTGTAGGCTGATAAATTTGCATGGTTTTAAGGCAGAAAGAGGGTGGCAATCTATTACAGCAGCAATAGGAAACGAATACAAAGACCTACACAGTAAGATTTTTCTTTAGTGATTTTCTGTGCTTTTAAATTATTTTATGCATCTTAAGACATTTAATTATAAAATGAATATATTTTACTTGAGGAATAAAATTTAAAATATAGAAATGCTATAAAATGAAGAAAAGATACTAAATGGACTAAAATGGGGGTGCCTGGGTGGCTTAGTCAGTTAAGCATCAGCCTTTGGTTTACGTCATGGTCCTAGGGGCCTGGGATAAAGCCCTGAGTTGGGCTCCCTGCTCAGTGGGGAGCCTGCTTCTCCCACTCCCTTTGCTCCTCCCCCTGCTTGTGCTCTCTCACTCCCTTTCTGTCAAATAAATAAATAAATAAAATCTTTTAAAAAATGAACCTAGTATGCCATGTTTTTATATTAGCTTCCTCATCTCTGGTTGATGGAAGAAGGTTGGTGACCATCGCCTCTGTAAAATGTACATGTAAAATGGAAGATATAAAAGTAACTCCATCTTGCTAAAATGTTTAGGATCTGAGTATATGAGAGAAAAACAAGGAAATCCTGGAAGTACTTACAGTCTCCTTGTTCAATGGACAGCACATGGATTCCTGATCGGGAGATCATTCCTCTTGCTTTGATCTGAAGAGGGAAATATATCCATTATCATCTTAAAGTGCACATAGTAAACTTACATAAACATATTTAAAATATATAAATAATCTCACTACTCCAATCCAGAAGTTTTTTTTAATATTTTATTTATTTATTAATGAAAGACACACACACACACACACAGAGAGAGAGAGAGAGAGAGGAGAGAGAGGCAGAGACACAGGCAGAGGGAGAAGCAGGCCCCATGCAGGGAGCCGATGCGAGACTCGATTCTGGGTCTCCAGGATCACGCCCCAGGCAGAAGGCAGGCGCCAAACCTCTCAGCCACCCAGAGATCCCTCAACCCAGAAGTTTTGAATATTTTTCAGCATTTTCCTGTATGTATAGTTACACACTTTAAGTAACAAATATATATTTTGCAACGTTTTAGTGTTTTACTTAATATTTGCTACTTTTCTTGAATATTAATACTTCAAATTTACATATTCTTTCAATAAATATTTTAAACATACACAAAGCAATATGCAGTACAGGAGGATATAAAGTACATGTAAGTTTTCTCTATTGTTAAAAACCTAAATGTATTGACACTCTGTGTGTGCCAGACGTTGAACTAAATATTTTGGTTTTAAGATTTTATTTAATGTGCACAATATTCGCATGAAGTAGGTATAAATCCTATCCCTAGTATTTAAGAAAGATGACTGATATTTGTCTTACAAATGAGATTATATAAATTGCTCAAAGTCACATAACTAGGAAGCAATAAAACTAAGACTCTTATTGTCAATTTCTTTTTGCTTTTTCATAGATTTTTTTCATAGATTTTTAAAAATATTATTTATAGCTAATCCTACCTAGAATTTCCTACACATTAATTTTTCTTAAAATGACTTACTTGAGTAACTACCAGTTTTGGATCATATTTTTAATCTCAGGGCACAAGTAAGTTTATTGACCTCAAAAGTATGATACCAATTTATAATATGCCTGTCAATGTCCTTTTTTCCTTCAAATGCACTATTAAGAACTTTGTAAACTATTCAGAAGCTTTATAGGTGTAAAATGTTACTGCTTTACTGTTTTATTTTCACTTCTCCAATTAATGTCAAATTTGAACATTTTTAGAAGATTGTTTATAATATATATATTTTTAAGTCACTCCATACCCAACCCAGAGCCCAACATGGGGCTTGAACTCACAACCTTGAGATCATGACCTGAGCTGAGATCAATCAAGACTTGGATGTCTAACTGCCAACTGAGCCACCTAAGTCCCCAAATGTTTATAATTTTTATTTCCTATAGTTCTTGATTTCCTTAGTTCTTGATTTCTTATACTTTGCTTATTTATCTGTTAAGTTCTAAGAAAAACATTCTTTTTGACTAAGAAGGCATTTTTTCTTAGTCTTTTTCCTCTCAGTCAATAATTTTCCATTGGAACTCATAAAACTAAAAAGTTTCAGTAGGGACCAGAGCATAAGTAAGAAATTAAAGCATTAGGAATTTTATTAGGAAGTAACTTTTCTTCAAAAAAAAAAAAAAAGAAGGTGCACACTGATATCTAGCACAGCGCATTACTTAGATAGGAACTCAATCTCCACATGATTAGAAAGAGCTATAGTGGTTTCCATTCTTACCAAATAATAGAAGGTTAATTCTTTTTCATCCTTCAGAATCTGTCCATTCAGGATGTAGTGCGCCCGGATCTCCTGGGTTTGTCCACAGGTTATGGTACCAGCAACAAGTTCAAGGTGAACATAACTCTTGCTCGGGGAGAAAATATGCTTTACAGTGTGCTGTGCTTGGTTATGAAGTTCTTCAAGCCACCAATTATCAAAACAGTGGACATTCTGTTTGTAAGTCACCTAGTGTAAAGAATAAAAGGTCTTAAAAAGGCTATTTGTTAATGTACATTATGTATATCTTGGTCACCCTGAAATGTCATGTACTGAAGATTTTATGTGAACCGGGCCTATTTGATTCCATCATAGTCTGCTCTCCCAAATAAAGCATAATCTGTGAGTGACTTTTCCTTAAGTTTATTTAAGGTTGTGCTATACTGATTTAATAGATAATATTCCCTCATAGTCGAGATCAATTACTTTTTCTTAATACTCTTAAGGCTCTAAACTGCATAAAGATATTTAAATTTTTTACAAAAAATAAAAAATGGTGGTAACACCAAAGAAACCAAATAACATCTAAGCTATAATAATGTTGTAAAAATATTGAATTTTATATGGGGATATCAAGATGATCTAAAAAGTGTCTCCTGACACTAGACGATGCTAGAGTAAAAGTTTTCTGGCAGATAATTTTTTTCTTATAACTTAGGTTTCTGATTTGCTTAATTTCTATTTTACTCTTTATTGCCATTTCTTTCCTCCCTAGAATTTATGCGCTTCCTGGATATGTTTAAGTTCTGTGGCCTCAGCAATGTCTTTTCACTTACCATAACTGTAAAGAGAGAAGATGTGAAGTTGGTGGTATCAATGTAAATGTTCACCAAACCATGTTCATTCGTGGTAAGGCTGGATTGGTATGTGGTTACGTCCACACTGACGACTACAGTTTTATGGGCCATTGGCTGATCCTTCTCGTCAACTAGAAGAACCTAGAAGTGGAAGTAATAGCTGGTGTCAAGGGTTACATAGCAATGACACCTTCCACTCTCTCTTGTGTTCACCTCTTGAACTATTGGCCACTGTCATTTACTAAAGATCTTAGAATCTGAAAATAAGATTTGTTTTTCTGGGCTCTAAACTGTTTTTCTTTCTGACATTTCTATTTAGATGTTCCGTGAGCATATAACAATTAAGAATATGCAAAAATGAGCTCAAAATACCACCTTTCTCAATTTTCTTCATCCCTGTGTGCTCTATCTCAGGATACAGTGCTTCTATCCATTCCCATGGATTATCCAACAATATCAAAGGCCTTTTCCCATCATTTTCTCTCTTTTGCTGACTACATCTAACCCAAGGCTAAGTGCTATCTCTTACTCTGTTCAACACATTTTATTTACTTCTCTTCAGACCCATTGCTATCATTCCAGTTAAAATCTGTTTAAGGTGAAATAAAATGAGATCACTTATCAAAAGGTTTACAGTGGAGCTGAGAGGAACCACGAACTTTTGAATTGGGCGAAACTCAGCCCAAATGCCTGTAACCTGCTACAGAAGATTTTGCTCAGTGAAAGCCTTAGCAACCAATTATATTCAGTCAAGATTAGATTTCTGCCACCAACACCAATCAAAATTCCTCATGAATAACATGCACAAGAATCCTCCTTTGTCTTTAAAACCATTGATATCTGTTCTCAGGGAGAAGATACACTATGTGGATTGCTGCCCAAATCCATGTTTCTTGAATTGCAATCTGAGGCCCCAAATAGATGTTTTGTTTTTATTTTAGCTCTATTTCTTTCCTCCACAGACAAAACATAATATTTTTCCCCCATCTGATTTCCAACAGCTTTTTATTTAATCTTCCACAGTTCATTCTCTTACTGCTTCACGCTTGCTTCAAATCACTCTCTCTATGGCCTGAGCTAAACTGGTCATGTTATTCTCTTTAAAACTTTCAGTAACTTCTCAATCCAAAATTCTGAGCAGGGGTGCCTGAGTGGCTCAATTGGTTAAGCATCTATCTGCCTTTGGCTCAGGTCATGATCCCGGAGTCCTTGGATCGAGCCCCATGTTTGGGAGGGTCCCTGCTCAGCAGATAATCTGCTTTTCTCCCTTTCCTCTCTGCTTGTGCTCTCTCTCGCTATATCTGTCACCATCTCTGTCTCTCTCAAATAAATAAATTCTTTTTTTTTAATTTTTTATTTATTTATGATAGTCACACAGAGAGAGAGAGAGAGAGAGAGAGAGAGGCAGAGACATAGGCAGAGGGAGAAGCAGGCTCCATGCATTGGGAGCCTGATGTGGGATTCGATCCCGGGTCTCCAGGATCACGCCCTGGGCCAAAGGCAGGCGCCAAACCGCTGCGCCACCCAGGGATCCCTAAATAAATTCTTAAGAAAAAAAAAGAAAAACAAACAAACAAAACCCCATCAAAATTCTGAACATATTCTATAAAGCCCTCAAGATCTGTTCTGGCTTACTTACAGCCATCTCCAGCTATATCTCCTATCTCAGCCTGTCACATAGTTGCTCTTTAAAAGCTGTTTCACACCTAGGACCTTGACCATTCTCCCCTTTCTTAAATTTCTGGCCAAGTCATATTCATCCTTTTAATCCTCAGTTTTCTCACATTCTTCACTTGTTCCAAGATGGCTTTGCCCAATCATATCTATGCATGTATTAATTTCTTGCCAATTTGCAACATAATACTGTAATAAATGAAGAAAATACAAAATTCGTAATGTCATCAACTGTGAAATACTTAGAAATTTCACAGTTAATGAAGAAATTGCCTATCAACTGTCAATTGCCTATCAGCTGTCAATTCAAATATTAGTTACTAAAAAAGGAAATTTAAAATGCCTAGAAACCTTATATTTATTATATGACAGAAAACTGATAGTTTACTAAGTTAGATATCAGTCTGAAAACTTACCAATAGTATTACCAATACAGAGCTTTGAAACTGGAAAAAAAACTTTTAAAAACTATCAATATGAAAAAAGAACTCAATCATCTAGATGAAAGAGTATCTTTAAAAAAGAATTGTATTACAAAATAATTGTTTATAAAGGGGCAATCTGAGTATGCAGCCAAACTACACAGGAAAAATGTCTTTCAGAGAGATGTGTTAGGAAGTTAGTCAATAAAAGTGTGCTTTGTTTTTCTGGATATGATGTTATTTGCCTTTTAAGTTTGTCATGGCTACCATTTCTTTCCCCATTCGAAATAAATATTTATTTTTATAATAAATTGTACTCTTGTGGTAGTAGAATTTATTTTCTTAATGGCCACCTCTCCCAAAATATGAATTTTATTGAAAAGATATTTTACCTGCCCATAAAAAGGAAGCCCAGGTCTATAATATGTATCCGCTTTCGTAAATTTCAGCTTGCTCAGGATATTTGTGATTTCACATGATCCATGCCCAGTTAGTTCCACCTCTGAAAAAGAAAGAAGTGAAATCGAACTGTTCTATATATTCAACTCACTTCCTACTTCCACTCCAGCTTTGCTCTGTCATGACAAAGTACTATCCCTATTCTATTTCTTACTCTTTCCAGAATTTTTCACACTTAGAAAATACAAGCAACTTGACATTAGCTTCACCTTCAAGATAAAAAATTATTATACCTAATTTCCCAATTCTTCTGGTTTCACTGGTATCTTATTTGTTCCATCTGTGTTCTTAAGCTCTTCTCAGATCTGTGATCTTGCTCCATTTCTGTTTCAGCCTCTCTCAGATCCCTCTCCTCTCCCCAGGACTTTCTGCATACAACAGGATTCTTCACATTGGTCTCAGAATATGTTTATATGTCTATCACAAACTACTTCCCCAGCAAGACCCTTCTTTTCGCTGTATGCCCCTTCCACAGTAAAATGCAATCTGTACCTTGGCTTCATTATCTAAAGCATTGGTCTATCAAAGTCTAAAAGGTCTCTTATTTGCTCCAAATATAATATTCTCTCTCTCTCTCTTTTAAATTAGGTTCCATGCCCAGTGTGGAGCCCAGTGCAGGGCTTGAACTCATGATCTTGAGATCAAGACCCTAGCTGAGATTAAGGATTGGACATTTAACCAACTGAGCCACCCTGGCACCCTTCCCAGTATAGCATTCTCATCTCAGACTTGATCAAAATGAACTCCTAGAAGTACTTTATAAATCAGTGCCACCGAGACTCTTCCAGTGTCTTCTAAGAAATTGTACTTTATTATTTTCCCTCATGCCTGTGACTTCTAATTTTATTATGCTGGTTTATTTGATACTATGTCCTAAATGTAGTTGTTTCTGTCCTTGGGCTCTCCTTGTCTGTCTCTAGCTTCAATTTAGCAATGCTAAGTGAGTTCACTTTTAGAATGATTGCCCTTACTCTTAGGAGCTATAGATACAATGGGAATCGATTTTGGTCCTGATTTTGCTCTGATTTTTTTTAAAAATTATTTTTATTTTTTAAAAATTATTTTTAAAGCTGAATGAATCAACTTCTATCTTGATGTTCCAGATTACAATAACTCATTGTTGTAATGATTTATTGTTGAATGACTTTTCTTTGACCCATTTCATTATATTTCTTTTTATCTACTTCTTATCTTTGATTAATGGCATTTCCATTTCCCAGGTCCCAGGTTTGTAATCTTTGGGGCAATTTTGAATAATAATCTGATGTATCAAATTGTAACACCTTAAAATTGTTTCATCTAGCCTGTCCTCTTCATGTCTGCTAGAACTATATTTTCAAAATATCAATATATTTAGAACATTCTCCTCAAATATATCTGTAGATACCTAAGGCTTTTCATAATAAAATTTAACCTTTTTAAAAAAGATTTTATTTATTTACTTATGATAGACACAGGCAGAGAGAGAAGCAGGCTCCATACAGGGAGCCCAACATGGGATTTGATCCCGAGACTCCGGGACTATGCCCTGGGCCAAAGGCAGGCACTAAACCGCTGAGCCATCCAGGGATCCCCAAAATATAATCTTTTTAGCATATGATTTACTTTTTTACACACCTTAGCCCCAACCTACATTTTCAGTTTATTCTGAGACTAAACATATTTGTTTTATAAGAATCATGCTTTCCCAGTTCATCACAAGCTTTCAAAATATTATCCAAATCAGCTCACATGCTACTTTATCAACTTTCTTTGTTTCTATATAAAAATTAATTCTCTCTTTTCATACTCATTTGGCTGTTAGTTTTTACATTTCTTATAGAAATTTTGTTGTGGTTATAAATACATACACACAAGTAAACATATACATATATACAAACCTATATATAATTTCTTCTTAGACTTCTAGTTCCTTGACAGCAGAGACCATGTTATTTTCATAGTCCCCAGAAACTACAAAGTGTTTTACATGGAATGGAAGTTTGATAGATGCTTAATATATTGGAGACTTAATGAATTAATATTTATAAGTAATACAAACAAACCTGTTCCCTCCTCTTTGATTTTGGCTTCCACTTGTATTGTCATGTCATACCCCCTTTGTCTCAGCTGAAATACTTTGGTCTTCACGAGTTGTGTGAAACAGCCTTTATCATCTGCCTGAAGAGAAAGAAAGAGAGTTCCTGGGTCTTCCAGTTTGATATAAAAAAAGTCAGTTATCAATTTGTGAAAGATTTTTGTTGGCCAAAGGAAATTTTACAAATATTCTGACCATCCTTTAGGTGCTTACCCTTTCCCAAGCCAAAAATGACATCCAGTTTCTTCACTGATCATTGAGTTACTCATTGCCAACCTTTGCCTTCCCCCTTCTCTTCTGAAAGCCTATCCCATTTCTGCCAAATTAAACTTCCTAGTTTCTAAATGTACCAGTGTACTCTGTCTGCATACATTGCTTCACAAGTGATAACATTCTTTGTTCCATTCTTATCTTGGTTAAGAGTTACTGCTCTTCTAAACTCAGCTCAGATATAACATCTCCTCTGTGACCACTTTCATCTACATATCGACTAAGGATTATATTTTTTTAACTGTATTTCTCCATGTCTAGGACATTAATAAAAAGATATATATTCATTGAATAGATGAATCATTATAGTAATTAGATTTCCAAATTAAATATTGGGGCCCACATCTTAAGAAAGATTTGTTTTCATGCACATATGTGTGGGTGAGTGGGGTTGGGGGAGGAGCAGAGGGAGAGAGAGACTCTTAAGCAGGCTCCAGACTCAGCACAAAGCCCAAAGTGAGGCTCAATTCCACCACCCCAAGACCATGACCTGAGCTGAAACCAAGAGTTGGATGCTCAACCAACTAAGTCACCCAGGCACCCCTCGCTGCAGCTTTGATAACTTTCTTTTTCATATCCTTACACTCACTGCCATTCTCTAGGCTTTTATGTTATCTTTCTATGTGGGTTTCATATTCTTCCATATGAGCTTTAGATCCCATAGCAAGTCATTTAATTCTCCCACTAACCGTATTCTCCCCCCCCCTTTTTTAAAGTAAGCTCTTCACCCAACATGGGGCTAGAATTTATGACCATGAATTCAAGAGTCACAGGCTTTACCACCTAAGCCAGCCAGGCACCTCCTCCCACTAACCAAATTCTTAACACCTGCCACATTCTTCTTTTATCTGTTTGATAAAAGCCGACTTTGGATACTTTCACATTATTTTATGCCTTTATATTTAGCATGTTAATTGCTGTCAGAAGGAAATTATAAAACTGGCCAAATAAATGCCACTATAAATTAATGAACCAAATTCTCAAGTAGGCTCCTAACATTGCCTGGCAATCTTACAGTGTTTCCCCTACCCCACACTGCTCTCTGTTGTACTGTTTTCACAATACAGTATTGTATTCTTTTGTATGATATTCTTTATTGCATTATAATCCATGTGAAAACAGGCTCTGGTGTTGGTGTCTTGGGAAGAATGGTTTCCATATACCTGTTGACTGAATTCTTCACAGACACCTTGCGAATGCATTCCATGGCAGGCAAAATGATATTGTGAGTATTTTCTGCATATGTTAATTGTCACCACACCAGAGACAGGCTTTCCATACGTGTATCTATAATGGTAAAGCAGTTATACAATAGGATATTTAATATAAATAACTCAGATATTTGTTCACATGATTTGATCCACACATATAGCCATCTTGTTCACATAGCAATTATACTTTAGAAGCACTTATTCTGAAACTACATCTTAATTATCTAATTATTTTAATTATTACCCATGTCTACAACTCTAAGAAAATGCCTACTGGATCTTTTTAAAATACCTCTAAATGAAAATTTAACAATGTAGTTTTTCTCAGATCTTTCCTTACTTTTAGCTGTGGTTTTACTCTAAGACTATCTTATTTCCTTTTTCTCTGCCTTCAGATTATCTAGGTAATAATTCCAGTTTTGATAACACCTTCTAAGGTGTTTTAAGGCAAAATTTAAGGATATGTAGACAGTGTATTTCTAAGTCCTCCCTAATTTATATGTATTTTAAGAGGATAAGTGAGAACTTGAATGGGAATTTAAATATTCAAAAGCACTAACCACGCAGAACAGATATGTTATAAATGAACAGTATCATAATAACTTAGTCTGATTATGCCAAATCTGATGGAAAGATATGCTACGGTATAGTCTGAATGTTTGCATCCCTCCAAATTTATATGTGGAAATCCTAAAACCCATAGATGATAGTCTTAGGAGGTAAGGTCTTTGGGAGGTATGTTGATGATGTGAGTGGAGCCCTCCTAAATGTGGTTGGAGTCTTTATAAAAAAGGCTCCAGCAAGATCCTTTGCCCCTCCCACCACATGAGGACATGACAAGAAGGCATCAGCTATGAACTAGAGAGAGAAGCTTCACCAGAATGTGACCATGCTGGTAACTTGAATTTGGATTTCTAGCCTCTAGAACTATGAGCAATAAATTTCTGTTGTTTATAAACTACCTACTCTGTGGTATTTTGTCATAGCAGTCTGAGTGAAGTAAGATATGATGGGAAGCCAAACTTAGTCTTGTTTCTCAGAGTGTGCTTTATGGAACACGTATGCTGAAATTACCTGAGATATTTATTGAGATTCAGAGTCCTGAATCTTTCCTTAGGTTTATGATTGAAATTTATATATATATATTTTTAAAATTTATTTATTCATGAGAGACTCAGAGAGAGAGAGGCAGAGATATAGGCAGAGGGAGAAGTAGGCTCCTTGTGGGGAGCCCGATGCCGGACTAGATCCCAGAACCCCGGGATCATGACCTGAGCCAAAGGCAGATGCTCAGCCACTGAGCCACCCAGACACCTTATGATTGGAATCTTCAGATTTTGGGCCAAAGGAGTCTACATTTTAGTGAATCACCGCCATAGAATCTGATGCTCACTAAGTTTGAGGCCTATTGCTTTAGCCAAAACTGTGAGGTAGGTGAGCTTTGGCTTTGATGGCTCTAATCATCCCCTCTTTATAGTTTTTTTTTCTCCCTAATTTCTAGAAGTACTGATAAAGCAATAAATTATTTATTAAATCTCACTTTGTTGAATCTTATCTTTAAATCTGACTCAAAGGGCTCTCTCTCATGAGGGAAAAATCTAAAGCACCAAAACTAGTGACAAAGATGAAAATATGATCCTCATATTGTTTTCAAAAGCAAGAGGTAAAGTGTCTCTCCTCAGTGCATGTGGAGTATCTTCTAGTGAACTAAAAGGCAATCAGGGAAGAAATAACTATGACATGTATTGTGAATTCTACATTATGTATCTATATATTTATTTAAGAAGATCTGCTTAGTTTTTTCCCCTAATTTTCCATAGCTTAAGAAGATCTGCTTATTTTTTCCCCCTAATTTTCCATAGTTTAAGAAATCAGGAGCAATAAGAAATGGGGGTAATAGGACAAAGAATAGCATAGACGTTATGAGCATGAGCATGAGCTTGAGCTGAATGTCCTGTGTTCAGTTTGGGACAGTGTCTGGCATGTAGAATACTTCATGAAGCTAGATTTTTTTTTTTCAATTGCAGAGGCAATATAGGATAGTGGTGAAGAGTTCAGGGTCTGGAGTCAGACTGTTGGATTTAAAGTCCAATCTGCCGTTTATTATATGTAGCAACTTGAACACGTTTTCTATTCCCTATGTGTTATATTTTCCTCATTTGCAAACTAAAGGTAACTATCCCTATCTCACAAAGCACTTAAAACATTATCTGGCACATTTTAAGTGTTCAGTAAGTACTGTTATTGGTAGAAGTAAGTGTCCTGTGCTACCACCCCTGCTCACTCTCTGGAGCTCAGACATGTCGGAGAGAAAGTCATTCTCTAATTCAAATACTTGAAGTCCAGTAACAATTACTTGCAATGCACTTAGAGTAGGGAGATAGAAATGGGATGGAATAAATGTAACTCACAGGCCACAGGCGGATACTACAAATTCTTCATCCAGAAAACTAATCGTCTTGGGCATTTTCACTTGGACCTCAAATTTGGGCAAAACTGTCGTCAGCAGAAGGAAGAAAGAGGTGAAGGTGGGTGGGTAGGATATCTTGCAAGTATTAGTAATGACTCTATTACAGAACCTTATAACGTAGGATCACATGAAATGATTACAATTACAATAAGCAGCAGCAGAACTTTACTGACAACGGAGACGTGTTTATGATCATGGGTATTTTGTACACGTTAACTTGGTTAAGCTGGCACTACATTTCCTAGGATCCTTTCAAAGATGGAAGGAAAAAGCAGCACCATTAGTCTCTGAAGATGGTCATGGTTAGATGTGGTGAGAGGTGCAGAGAGGCCTCTGGATTCCAGTTTGTTCTTATTCTTTCCCTCTGTGTGTCCAGTTCTTTCCAACTGCTGGTCCTACTGACTAATGGAAGCCCCATACTCATCACCAGAAACTTGATTACGGAAGTATTGAAGTGGTACATATACATACAGTTTTCCATCGATTGTTCTATCACTTTCCCTTCATGGTCACTTTAGCATCTGAAGGCACCCTTACAGGTGATAATTTATTCATCGCCACTAATGCTTCAGGAGAACTGGTTAGTGAGTGCCTCCAATCCACCAGCTCCTCCTGCTGGGCCCTTACTTTTCTAGCCTCTCTCACAGTTGTACAAGACTAGCTGTTCCTATAACAAATCCTGGTCCTATAATCCTCATGACAATCCAGGTGAGTTTGGGGAATCATGTTTTGTGGTAAGTCTCTTCATCCATGGCATGCTATACTTAATTTATATTAGAAAATCCACATGACTGATAACTCATAAAATGGCTTCAGTGCCTGGCTGCTTTGATTAGAGTAGTATAGGTGTAGGTCGTAGACAACCAGGAGGTGCCTTCAGCTATAAGTTAGAGTTCAACAGATGCATGCAGATATTTATTGTTTTGGTTCACAATTTTGTTTGAATAGGGTAATGGACCTATTAAAATCTCTCTTGCCTCTTGCTGGCTCTGCAATTTTGGTAAATCACTAACTGTACTAGTTATTGATGTACTCGTTTGTAAAATGGAGATAACATAGTATCTGCCTCAGATGGTTGATAAGAGGATTAAATGAGATAGTGCATGAAAATGGCTTAGTGAATATTTAGGTAAATTAAAAAATTGCTAATTTCCAACTATCATATGCTAGATTTTTGCTAGTACCTATGTGTAAAAACTCTTACACTCTTAAATAATGTCATAAATGTCTTGGACACAGGTAGAATTCTTACCGTATTCCTTCACTTCAAAGGGGTGCTCTATTTTTTCCCCTGACTCCTTCTCCAGCTTGACCTTATAAGCACCCAGGGTGGGCTCCACTGAGAGTGGGAAGGAGAGCTGGCTGAGTCCTCCTTGCAATCTGAGATTTTGCCATTGGAAAATTCGGTTCCTTTTGGGATTCTATAGGTTAGAACATTATGAGTTCATAGAAAAAATTAAAATATGTATTTTGAGTAGAGGGACAGCTTTTCAGGGAGGGCACATTGGGGCTTGGACAGTAGATGTTTTGTAAATTGACATCAAAGGTACTGAGCAAAGTTGTCTAGGAATTCTACACTGAGGAAAGGGCGGCAGGGTTACCAGCTATGAGATATTACAGATTGTAATACCTCTTTTTGAGATTATGCATACCCAAATTGGTTAGGAATTTGGCTCTTCCGTAAGAGCCACTAAGTTGTATCAGCTCAGGGGATTTTGTTCCTTCATTTACATCTTACCCACTGCCCAGAGGACTTAAAATAGACAGGAAAAACTGTTTAGTCTTGGTGAAGTGCTGGTGAGGAGCAAGGAGGTGGCAATGGAACAGAACTTGTCGTAAGGCCTCATCCCAACAGATATAAGATATTACCTACCTCAATATAAACCACCGGCAACTGTAAAGAAAAAAAATAGTATGAGTGTGAGATAGAGGTTAGAAAAAGAAAGGCATGACATCAGGATCTATCAACATAGAATATCTGAATCAGAGGAAGTGAGTCTGCATATTTCTTGTCCAAACAAGGAAATATGCCCCAGTTTGGGTCACAGCAACTTATATGTTTAGTTTGGGAAATATATCTCTTGACAAATCATGACTTTACTTTTATGAAGTACTATACAATTGAGGAAATGTATACTAAGGTAAAAAAGTCCAAATTATAAGTTTATTTTACAGATGAAATTTATCTCTGAGAAAGTCTCCATTTCTCTAAGGGAGAAATCAAGAGCACTTGTTTTCTTGTGTTCAATAAAAATTACTGGGATCTTGAAAAGGATAATTTCAACTGAATATTTTATTTTAATAGTGCAGTTGATGAACTGATTTCCCCGTCCTCCAGCAGTGGTACTTTTATGAGATCATACGGGTCTTAGGTTCTCCAAAAGGATGGGATTGACATTTTTGCCTGTTTCCTCCCAACTCATCCACTGTTATGGGACTTACGGTTTCATTCAAAGGATGAAAACTGACATCCACAGAGACAACACGGAATCTCACTGAAACATAAAGATTTTTTCCCATGAAACCCTCCAATGGGAATCCACCATAGTAACACAGATAATGACATGGCTGGATTTTCATGACTACAGAATAAGTTATCGAGAACCACCCACCTACCCCTTAAAGTTGGCCTTGCTCATTTGGTTCCTGACCTGTTTGTCCTGGCTTGTAGATGGGTTTGTCTGTTTGGACAAAGATCAGGCTGTTTACTTTTGTGATGCGTACTTTCTTCTTCTTTATGAACAGTTGGGTTGGCCCCTTCACCTCCACGGTAATGAGCCCTGGGGACGACGGCAACTCTGGAATCTGTAAAACAGAAACGAGTTGAAAAATCTGCCCAGATCTACTTCTGAATGTCTCAGCCTTTATGATTTTCTTATTCTCTGCTTAGTCCCAGAGAATGAGTAAGGAATAAGTCAAGAATTATGTCCCTGGACTTAAAGATTCTTATGCTTATGTAACATGACAGTAATGCTTTGTTGATTTAAGGGGAAAATGTCATTGCAGTAAAACAAACTAGTTCTTCCAGTCATGACAGTGAAGAAAATAACATGCTCTTATTTCCATAGCAATATAATGTTATTACAATAATTACCAAATGTTATTTTCCAATAGTCAACATCGACATTATATACTATCACTGGTAGTAAGCCAGTATGATTACCTATTTAATTCCTTACATAATAAAAGGTTACAAGGACAAGATATTAACCATCAACCACTTGTGAGATCTTAAATAAGTCACCTAAATTATGAGTTTCAGAACTTTTATGGGTAATGGCAAGAACTTTATTTACCTCACAAGTTTATCTTTCCTATAGCTACCACTACCTTTTGCTTATTGTGCTAGAATTGTTTGTAGATATCATGAAAGCATATTCAGTAGGACGTTCATTTTTAGGACTGAATTTGAAGTTCACTTTGTACTTATGCTTTTTTATTGTTGGGGGGTCAGAACACAAAGTAGCAGCGAATATGCTCTTCCTCTAATGTGCACCCATATCCCAATGAATTATACTGACCGTGAAGGGCCTGCAGTAGAAGGAATTCTTTGTCACCACGTCTGAGAGGAGGGTTCTGGTTTGCATTGCATACTCCAGAATTAAGTTTACTGTCACCGTCTCATTCAGGTCATTAAGCATAACACAGGCCTTCTCAGGAACCTTAGCGTACAGCTGTGATGGGACCAGCACTAGGTACTGCCTGTGGAGAATAGGGGTCTGGATCAACCACGGAGAAGTTAAAAAGACGTCATTTTTGTGGCTGTTTTCTAGATCATCTTTTCTGTAATCACCAATCACAGAACAGAGCCAGGTTTCAGCAAGAGGGCGGAGGAGTGTATTCTTCAAAGCCCAATCCAAAAGATCTTAGAAACTCAGAAACCACCAACAAGTTAAACGTTATGCTTCTCTTGTGTTGTGGAGATATTCACCCTCACAATATTTGCATAAGCTATGGATAAACAATCCTTAAGTCATTATGTATTTTGGATAGAAATTGTTTTCAAGGGCGCCTGTATGGCTCAGCTGGTTAAGTGTCTGGCTTTGGCTCAGGTCATGATCTTGGGGTCCTGGGATCAAGTCCCACAATGGACTCCCTACTCAGAGGGGAGCCTGACTCTCTCACTCCCTCTACTCTGCCCCATTGCTCATGCTCTCTCTCTCCTTTCCTCTCAAATAAATAAATAAAATCATTTTAAAAAAGGATTATTTTTTTATCGAATTTCGATTTGCCAACATATAGTATAATACCCAGTGCTGAGTGAAGTAAAAAAGGATTATTGTCAAATTTATAAATGGATCAAGAAAGCTGAGATTATATATTATGGGATATGGTTCAGCCTTAAATAAAGAAGTCTTATCATTTGCGATAACATGGATGGAATTTCAGGGTACTATAAGTGAAATATGTCAGAGACAGGTAATATTGCATGCTATCACTTATATGTAGAATCTTTTGAAAAAAAGTCAAATTCATAGAAACAGAGAGTAGAAAAATGAATGCCAGGTGCTGGGGCGGGGTGAGGGTGTTGAAGGAAATAGGGAGAGGTTGGTAAAAGGGTACAAACTTTCAATTAAAGTAAGGTAAGCAAAGTCTGAGGACATAATGTATAACGTGGTGACTATAGAATTTAAATGTTCTCGCCAAAAAAGAGGAAGGAGGAGGAGGAGGGGGAGGATGAGGAGAAGAAGAAGAAAGAAGAAAGAAGAAAGAAGAAAGAAGAAAGAAGAAGAAGAGGAAGAAAGGAGAAGAAGAAAGGAGAAGGTGGAGATAGGTATTTAAATTAACCCAATGGGAAGAATCCTTCCATTATATATGTATATGAAATCATCATGTGGTATACTTTCATTATTTTGTAATTTTTTTGTCAATTATGTCTATAAAGCTCAAAACTTTTTTTAGCAATGACAAAATGTAATTAACCAATTAATTATCTTTGAAAGTGTTAATAACCTATTTATATGGGGTCTTGAGTTTCATGTGGATGATATGAATTTCTTTATTCCAGGACACTAAAGAAGTAACAATAGAAAAGGAGGAGCTGGGATCCCTGGGTGACGCAGCGGTTTGGCGCCTGCCTTTGGCCCAGGGCGCGATCCTGGAGACCCAGGATCGAGTCCCATGTCGGGCTCCCAGTGCATGGAGCCTGCTTCTCCCTCTGCCTATGTCTCTGCCTCTCTTTCTCTCTCTCTCTGTGACTATCATAAATAAAAAATAAAAAAAAGAAAAGGAGGAGCTGAAGTGCTTTTCAGTACTATTTCAGAAGTAATTTAGGCTCTTTTCTATTTCTCTCTATTTTTCTGATATCAGAGAGCCATGCAAGGCTAATCACCAAATATATTATCATGGACACCCAGAAAAAAATATCACTTTCTTGTTGCTCTTTGTCCATCATTTACAACCACTCAAATGCCCTGTACTTTGCAATGCTCTGGTTTCCTATGCCTCTCTCTCTTTCTGAAGTGGCCTTTTTCTATCTGGATACAGTCTATTTGCTTCATAAGATTTATCTCAAAAACAACTTTCTTCAGACTTAGGTGATGCGCCTTTCTCTTATATCCCTTAAAGGCTCCAGGAGGAGGTAGATTTTTCTGTGAGCATTCTCACAGAATCCTGCAATGCTTGCTTCTGATTTTGCACCACATTCCTTTCTCTGTACACTAGTTCCTCTATGTACTGTGAGAAATTGAGGGCAGGATCCACATTTTGTTAAATCTGTATATTCCCAAGGTGTAATGCCAGCCCACACAGGTTTGCTGAAGAATTGCATGATCTGACACACAAATGTTGGCTTGTCTGAGGGTCATGAATCCATCTTGGTGATCCTGACTGGGGGAAAATACAGACACTGAGTCATTTTACAGTGGATGTGACACTGCAGCCTTTTTTATGAGACAATAAAGAATGTACATTTTTTTCCCCTTTTGGGCAGAAATTCTGTATTATTATTTAATGAATGTTGTATAATTCTGTATTCTTATTAGGTGAATATTTCACAAATGTAACTGACCTATGTCCCCGTGTTTTCTAGAATTGGAGTATGCTTCTTTCCACATGAGCCATAACAACTTACTGACCTTTCCAAACCCCTTCAACAGCAGATAATTTCACAGGAAATCAGAAAAGTAAGACAGACATATCAAGAAGCAGATAACACAATGAGACAGAAAAGGACAGTAGAATTTAATAGAAATGTTGCTTACGGTTTTGAAGTAGTGGAAGCATCTCTGGGAAGGAGCAGGAAAAACAGAATCAAGACTGGGATGGGCAGTGGATTTCTCCTCATGGTGTGGAGAGAAAGGGGAAATAATAGGAGTCTCAGTCCTTGATTCCTTGAACTCTGTTCTTGTTCCAGAATCACTTGTTTTTAATTTACCTGATGGGCAGTGAAAGTAAACTGCTAACCATTTATTTTTGTAACATATTAACTACTTCCAGAATAAAAAAATCAATTCCAGATTATTTCTATGACCATCAGTATTCTTTTATCCACTTTCTCAAATTTTCAAAGCCTTTTAAAAATACTGCTGTTAGCCTATATTAGCTCTGATTATTAATCAGTATCTTAAATATTTTCAAGAAGAAACAAAATAAATTATATGGACTTGATGAAATCAATTAATATTCTTGACTTGCATTTTCTTTTTTTAAAGAGCTATTAATGTAAATACATATACCAAATTGGTTCTTGGTAGTCCAGGGAGCATCACATATTCCTCTGAGCTTCATCCTCTATGGTTCTTTAATGAAACAAAGAAGTGAAGTTTATCACAGGGTTTTAGACACAATAAATTTGAAGACAATCTCTTCCTTGTTTAACCACTTAATGTTTGCATTTTATAGCTCTCCTTATGTTTGTTTATAAAGAGAATGATAGTTCATTTGGATACAGCCCATGTAATACATATTATTTCTTAGTTCATTGAACACCTAGAATAGAAAGTCAATTAATTCATGATTCTTGATGAACATTCTTATTTAATTCTACTTTGAGCAATATAAAAATATTTTACCAAGGTGCCTGGGTGGCTCAGTTGGTTAAGCATCTGCCTTTGGCTCAGCTCATGATCTCAGGGTCCTGGGATGGAGCCCCGCAAGCGTAGGGCTCCCTGCTCAGTGGAGCGTCTGCTTCTTCCTCTCCTTCTGCCTCTCCCTCTTGCCTGTACTCTCTCTCTCTTTTTCTCTCTCTCTCCAATAAACAGTCTTTTAAAAAAATGTTATCAATAATGATTCATCATCCTATTTACTTTCCAAGGGAGATTGAGGACTCTATCTTTATGGAGTCTTAAAAATAAGAAAGATCCACACTGTTACGTTAATTTAACTAGGAACTCACAAGATGAAGTGTACATATTTTGAATAGAGAACGAGTTTAAACTCTAAAATATGATGTGATGAGAAACAGGCGCTTCTATGGATGAGGTCTATTTTGTTTTGACATACATTGTTTTTTAAAGATTTATTTACTTATTTGAGAGAGAAAGAAGGAGAGCACATGAGCAGGGGGAGGAGCAGAGGGAGAGGGAGAGAGAAAATCCCAAGTAGGCTCCACTCTGGTCATGGCTGGGCATGGAGCCCTCTGCGGGGCTCAATCTCAAGATCCCAGAGATCATGTTTTGAGCCAAAATCAAGAGTCCCACGATTAACCAACTGAGTCACCCAGGCACTCCTTTGATGTATAGTTTTGTAAATGGTCTGAGAGAGTGAGAAGTGAAGATAACGTACATGGCAACCCTTGTGAACTGTATGTAAAACTACAGATATGTAAGATATTTAAATTCCAAGGAGGATAATAAACTAGGGGAGATATAATGCAAAATCAAACAGCATAAACTCTAATAAAATATTGTCCTGGCTCTTAGGAGTTGGCAGATGTTTGCTGAATGAATATAAAACTCTTCTGTGTCATTTTGGGTCCTTCTCTCACTAGAATCTTTATGCTCTTTTCTCTTCTCTGAGCTCCCTACTATTCTCACCCTCCACTCCTGCACTGTCATAAACAATACACTTACTCTGCACCAGCTCAATGTGGGATAAATTAACTTATAATAAATAATAAATGATTTTAAGAGGCCCTTATGTTACCTTTTCCAGGGATAATTAAAACTTACTGGATGTGCAACAAACCTATATTTTGGCCAAATGCTTAATGACTAAAAATAAGAATCCATATTTGGATGAAGCATAAATCATCATCATATCTTGAACTTCAGGAATGGAAGAATAAATTGAATGTCATCAAAATTTAATCATTTTGATTTTTAATTGCAAATTTTATTAGGAACATTTAAAATATATATTATGTGGCATAAATAATACTTTTCTTAGCATTCTCAACTAAGGCTTTTAGACTCTTTGGTTTTCAACCTTTTTCTTTTATTTGCAAGAATTTGATTAAACATGTAACTCCTCACACTTCCGTAACTTAAAATTTTTCATCATATGCGAGATGATAAAAAATGTATTATAAATACTGATATTTAAAAATAAAACTGTAATATCACTTTTTAAACATATCCAAAGTGATTTAAATACCATTAGTCATTTATTGCCTACCATCATTCATTTTAAACATACATGAATTCTTTTGTAACCAGTTGGAAATTTTAAGTCATTCTTGTTTCTTCTTGATCTTGTATTTCCATTCTAATTTCCCACATAATTTTATCCCGGTGTTTTGTTCTTCAATATATTTTAATGAACATTTTGTCATTCATTTCTATAGCTAAAGACAATCAAAATCATAAAAAGGTTTTTGTACCTATAAGGTTCTGAGTAGTAATGCAATTTTTCTGGATTGAATTATCATTACTAGTGTTGTCAATGTATTACTTATGAAGATGGGATGACCACTGGGTAGTATACTATATGTTAGCAAATCGAACTCCAATAAAAAAATATACAAAAAAACCCCCATACATATACTACAATCTTAATACATATGAAACGCATGAGATAAAACTGTTTGAAAATGCTTTCTTGCCTTGTTAATTTGCCCCATTCTCACTGGTGTGAGGTGGTATCTCATTGTGGTTTTGATTTGTATTTCCCTGATGGCAAGTGATGCAGAGCATTTTCTCATGTGCATGTTGGCCATGTCTATGTCTTCCTCTGTGAGATTTCTCTTCATGTTTTTTGCCCATTTCATGATTGGATTGTTTGTTTCTTTGCTGTTGAGTTTAAGAAGTTCTTTACAGATCTTGGAAACTAGCCTTTTATCTGATATTTCATTTGCAAATATCTTCTCCCATTCTGTAGGTGTTCTTTTAGTTTTGTTGACTGTATCCTTTGCTGTGCAAAAGCTCCAACATTTGTTGTTTCCTGCCTTGTTAATGGGGCAAATTAACAAGGCAGGAAACAACAAATGTTGGAGAGGATGCGGAGAAAAGGGAACCCTCTTACACTGTTGGTGGGAATGTGAACTGGTGCAGCCACTCTGGAAAACTGTGTGGAGGTTCCTCAAACAGTTAAAAATAGACCTGCCCTACGACCCAGCAATTGCACTGTTGGGGATTTACCCCAAAGATATAAATGCAATGAAACGCAGGGACAGCTGCACCCCGATGTTTATAGCAGCAATGGCCACAATAGCCAAACTGTGGAAGGAGCCTCGGTGTCCAACGAAAGATGAATGGATAAAGAAGATGTGGTTTATGTATACAATGGAATATTACTCAGCTATTAGAAATGACAAATACCCACCATTTGCTTCAACGTGGATGGAACTGGAGGGTATTATGCTGAGTGAAGTAAGTCAATCGGAGAAGGACAAACAGTGTATGTTCTCATTCATTTGGGGAATATAAATAATAGTGAAAGGGAATATAAGGGAAGGGAGAAGAAATGTGTGGGAAATATCAGAAAGGGAGACAGAACGTAAAGACTGCTAACTCTGGGAAACGAACTAGGGGTGGTAGAAGGGGAGGAGGGCGGGGGGTGGGAGTGAATGGGTGACGGGCACTGGGGGTTATTCTGTATGTTAGTAAATTGTACACCAATAAAAATAAATTAAAAAAAAAAAAAAGAAAAGAAAATGCTTTCTTTTGGGCAGCCCGGGTGGCTCAGCGGTTTAGTGCCGACTACCGTCCAGGGTGTGATCCTGGGGACCGGGGATCGGTCCCTCGTTGCGCTCCCTGCGTGGAGTCTGCTTCCCCCTCTGCTTGTGTCTCTGCCCCCGCCCCCTCTCTCTCTCTCTCCTCTCTGTGTATTCTCATGAATAAATAAATAAAATATTTTTTAAAAAAATGCTTTCTTTAAAATTTTTTTTTTATTGGAGTTCAATTTGCCAACATGAAAATGCTTTCTTAATGAAATAAATTGTACATTTCATCCATCTGGTTTTCCCAATCAGATTTTGTATCCTTGGATGAATATTACTTATTGGCCAATTGAGACAATTTCCACTATCTCTTTACCTCCTATTTTTTCTTTTCTATTTTATTTCTCTTCTAGAATATTCCTGTTCTATTCCCTATCATATAGGTGTAAGCACCAAGATATCTTATTTACATAAAGAGAGAGATGAGAGAAATTCTATTAGAACAATATCATTTATTTATACATCTAAGTTATAAGCCAAAGTTCACATTATAATTATCATTAAATATAATTTTATTTATCTATCAGTTGAAAAAATAGCCTTCTTAATTTCGTTGAAAGCAAAACACTGGAAACTAGGTCAATTGCAAAAGAATTTGGAACTCAGTCATTAGAATCAATCTCATTCTTAGTTTCTAGAAAGTATGCAAAAAAGACTTACCAGCACTTATAAATGGCTACTGATTGCTATTTTCTTACTTAAAGATGCCTAATACACTTAAGAAGTCTTAGAAAATTTAAATATTATTAACTCAGTTATACTTTTGTAAATATAAAACCTCATAAAATTATTTAACTTATTTTTTTAAAATATACATTTAGCTGATTAAATTTTTAGAAAATGTTCTCCAGTGACCTAATTTTGCAAAGCCAGTTCTCATTGTCAAAATAATTGGTCAAATGAGACATTTTTGGGCATCCCGGTGGCTCAGCGGTTTGGCCCCGCCTTCAGCCCAGGGCGTGATCCTGGAGACCCAGGATGGAGTCCCACATCCGGCTCCCTGCATGGGGCCTGCTTCTCCTTCTGCCTGTGTCTCTGCCTCTCTCTCTGTGTGTCTCTCATGAATAAATAAATAAAATCTACTTTAAAAAATGAGACATTTCTGATAGGAAGAATAATGCCTCACTTTTAATTCCAATAAACTCGTAAATATACATCTCTGTGATAATTGTTAGACTTATAAATTCTAAGATAAGCTAGAATCTTGCTGGTTATTTGTTATCTAGATGTAGCAAGACATTTCCGCTTCAGTATTTCTTCCCACGCTTTCTGCTTTATTCTTATGGAACTAACTCTCAGGGGCAATAGGCATTGAAAAGGATTGGGGAAAGGAGGCGGGGTTTTAAATGAAAATTGTCATCATTTCTGCCACTCACCCCTACGAAGAATACAGAATATTAAAAAACGGCCCTAAATTACCCATTATAATGTCATATTTTTTAATTCTGGGAATATATTTAGGACAGATGGATAAATAAGGCCAATAATGGGCTTGAGTCTTAAGGGAATTTTTGCAAATATCAATTGAATTGTCTTTTTGAAAGAGACTAGCAAGAATTTTCCACTCCAAGATAAATCTAAATACATAAAAGTGAATATTTGTATATTAAAATAGATCTGCAAATTATGCCTTGATTATATTATTAGCATTATAATAGTGATTTTTAGATAATCGTTACCTACAAAGATCATAGGTTTATTGATTATACACTGTTTCAAGGATCCAGAAATGATGTTGAAATAGGTTGAGGCCAAAGCTGAATCTGAATGGCAGATTTTAGCCAAACGTCAAAGTCAGGGATCAATGTTAGCATTCCAATTTTTAGTGGTAAGTAGCCACTACAGTCACACAAATGAAAATACAGTGATGAGATTCCAGTCATCAGTTTAATAGGCACTCAATAAATATTTGTGAAATGAAGTAATAAATAAAATCATTTCCTGCTAAACGGAAGATAAGCAAGAAAGTTCATATAAGCAAGAAAAGTATCTGGAAAAGAAGAAATCCGAAATACAATGTGGGATATTTTAAAAAAGATTTTATTTGTTTATTTGAGAGAGAGAGCGCAATGAGAAAGAGCAGAGGAAGAGGGTCAAACAGGCTCTATGGTGAGCACAGAACTTGACATGGGATTTGATCTCACAACCCTGAGATCATAATCTGAGTGGAAATCAAGAGTTGATGCTTAACGGACTGAGCCACTCAGGCACCTGTGGGAGTATTTTAACTGGATTTAGGATTGGACAACACAAGGGTTAACAGGATAGAGTCACCTGTCAAACTGCCTGGGGTGAAATCCTTACTTACTGTGCTGTGTTGGGCAAATTACACGACTTCTCCTTCCTCATCTGTAAAATTGGCTTAATAATAATTCCTTCATGATTTTTATTATTAAAATAAAGCTATTTAAAAGAAACTCTACAAAAGACATCGTTACCTTTGGACATATTTCTAAACCAATGTTATTTCCAAAGAAAGATGTGTTTACAGAGCATTGAGCAACTGTGAGTGGGTGAGAATGAGTGTCCTTGTCATATTAGTGTACATGGAATGGGGGTAGAGTTAGGAGAATTGCCAGAATAACATTGAAACTCATATTAACACACATGGGACATTCATAAAAATATTTTTAATGAATAAAAGAAAGAGGAATCCTGGCTATGGTAATTTATCCTTTATGATAACTTGCTGATTTTCTGTATATGTTTTTCTCCCTGTAAATACTTGGCCTAGTAGAGAGTAGGCTGGAAAATTCTGAAGCTTGAAGGACGCATTTTTATGCATCAAGGATTTCCAGGCACAGGTTTTATTTTTTAAATTCAAGTTAATTAACATGTAGTGTAATATTGGTTTCAGGAGTAGAATTTGGTAATTCATCACTCATGTATAACAGTTCAGGCACAGATTTTGAGAAGCAACACAAATGATAAAAAGAATACAAGAAATGTCTTTTTTTGGGGGGTCTTACTACAAAGACTCATGTTTAATATCACCATGCTGATTCAGAGATTGGGGCAGTGGGCTTGTCAACTGAACTGTGATTCTTTATTTAGACTGCAATTGTATTTTCTTCATTAAAAATTGCCCCAGTGGAAAAATAATGTTCTATGTGGCTCAATTTTCTTCCTCTGAATCTTCAATGGAAATTTTGTTCAGAAGGATGATGTTTTCCATACCTGCACAACCTTCCCCCACATTCCTCTGATCCTCAGTTGCCACAACCCCAACCTGCTGATTCTATTTTATCTGCTTTAGCCGTACTGAACTTGCTTTCTTCCAGGATCTAGAAGTCTTCCTATCTGAAAGACTTTGTGCTTTTTGCTTGCCACTTCTATCTCTCAGATGTTGACATAGCTAACTTCTTCACCTCATACCTTTGCTCACCTAGCATCTTCTCAGTGAGAAGCAAGTGTCATGTCTCATGGGTACATTATTTTTCATTCATTTATTCATCAAATATTTATTTATATATTATAAAACATTTCTTTTTTTTAATTTTATATATTTGTTCATGAGAGACACACACACACACAGAGGCAGAGCCATAGGCAGAGGGAGAAGCAGGCGCCACGAGAGGAGCGTGATGTGGGACTCGATCTTGGTACTCCAAGATCATGCCCTGAGCTGATAGCAGATGCCCAACTACCGAGCCACCCAGGGTCTCAACAAATAATTATTTAAAGTTTGCAGTTACTAGCAGAGCACGGGAGAGCAGTAGTGGCACAAGATAAGGAGGTAGACTACAATTTTAAATGCTTACCATTTTCTGACATATTATATAATGCCTTACTTATTATATTTATTGTTTATTGCCTGGCACCTCTCACTGGGATATAAATTGATTTTGTTTTGTTGGGTCACTGTTCCTTGTGAATGCACTTATACCCAGCAAGCGTCCAATCATTGTTGAGTAAATGAATGAAGAACCATGTGCCCATGAGACATGACACTTGCTTCTTCTCTCTTATAAAGTATATAACAATTATAAGGGAATACATTGAATTGCATGTATATATTTAACATAGAACAACATCTCAAGGGTTAAGAATGGGTTAAGATTTACCTAATGTGACATGAGAGACTCCTAACTCTCATGTTAGGAAACAAACAAGGGGTAGTGGAAGGGGAGGTGGGTGGGCGGGGGGGTTGGGGTGACTGGGTGACGGGCACTGAGGGGGGCACTTGACGGGATGAGCACTGGGTGTTATATGTTGGCAAATCGAACTCCAATAAAAAAATATATATATAAAAAAAGATTTACCTAATGTATTGTTGAGTTAGTCTTTTTGCAAGAAGTCATATATGAGACTTTTATGAGCAGAACAAGGACTTTCTTCCCTTTTTCTTAATGACATGGGTAAAAATACATACCTCATACATGGAAACATGTTTTTAAATAGTGCAGAGAATAGGTAAATGCAAGGAAGATAGAAATGCCATTCTCTTTCACAGTCTTCTTGTTTACCATTGTTTCTGATGATAGAATATTTCTACATAATTATATTTTGAGGTGGTATTACACACAAGGATTTTGCAAAATGATAAAACTCCATTTTGAGTCCAGGGAGTTCATTCCATAGCCAGTGAATGACCGCAGAGTCAAAAGTCAAAGCTCAGTTTCAGTGGTAAACAGGTTTATGTTTTCATGATTGATTCTGTGATAAAATGATAGGGTATAGCAATGATTAAGAGTAACAGCACCATCTCTAAACCCTGATTTTTGTCAAATAAAAATGTGAGTCTGAGAGATGTTGTTCTGCAATTTTCTTTCCCTTTCTTTCTTTCTTTCTTTCTTTCTTTCTTTCTTCTTTCTTTCTTTCTTTCTTTCTTTCTTTCTTTCTTTCTTTCTTTCTTTCTTTCTTTCTTTCTTTCTTTCTTTCTCTTTCTTTCTCTCTCTCATTCTTCTTTTTAAATTCTACCCATTTACTCATGATAGACACAAAGACACAGACAGAGGGAGAAGCAGGCTCACCTCGGGGAACCTGATGTGGGACACTCGATCCCAGTACTCTAAGATAATGCCCTGAGCTGAAGGCCAACGCTCAATCACTGAGCCAGCCAGGTGCCCCAGAGATTTTCCTTTTTAGTTAGAAATTCTTTCACATGCCCTTCTTTTCTTCACATTTCCCCCTTTGATGGACATCTTTCAAAGAAAACAATGCTGGCCAATTCTGTCTTTCAGGTGTTGCTAATTTTTGTCAAGGGCATAGCTCTTTATAGATTTTATTGTATGTTGGCATGGAGCTGAGAAGGGTTGTTCTCAGGTATCTTTTCCAAGAAGCCAGGGGGACCATCTTCATATGTCTTGTCCCACAGAGGAGGGACATACAATGGAATTTTCTTGGCCTTATCTGAATGAGAGAGTGGAAAATGAAGAATCTCCATTATGTCCCTCTAAGACAGATGGTTTAGTTTCTATGGTCAGTTGAGTTTCAGGAAAAGCCTTCCAAAGAAAAAGAATTTTATTTTGTACCTACATTTGGGGAGAAGACATCTGCTTACTAACACAAAAATGATAGAAATTTAATACTACAATTAAACTGATGACCAAAAGCCCAATGATAGCTATTGATTGAAACATACTTCTCAGCCAATTTCCCCAATTGCCTTTGTTTAATAGATAAAAACTGTCCCAGGTTCCAGTAGTTTGGCCAACTTCTGCTAGCAGCTTGATATTGTCTTTCATTATTTTTAGTTCTTGTGTTATTTTTCTTAAATTACTGACATAAAAATAACATTCTTCTCCAAGCAGGGCCCAGTTTCCCCCCTGCTAAGCAGTAAGCACATTTAGAGTTTGACAGTTCTGTAGCCATAATATTTGGCACCAGTCCTCTAGAAAGAGGACATTTATGTTTTTTTTTTATTTAAGATTTTATTTATTTTATTTGAGAGAGAGAGAGAGAGAGAGAAGGGGCAGGGGGTAGAAGGAGAAGCAGACTCTTTGCTGAATGGCTTGATCCCAGGACCCTGAGATCATGATCTGAACTGAAGGCAGATGCTTAACAGACTGAGCCACCCAGGTGCAGCGACATGTGGTTTCAAAGGTACAATAGGAAAATCCTTTATCTTTACTAGATAGGTTTCACCACCCTTCTAAGGACAGTAGCCAGGTCACAATTCAGGTTCATCATGAACATTATTTGTTCTGGCACAAATCCAATAATCAGTAAGGTAGCAGATTCAGAGTTTCTGCAAGGTGAGGATAAAATACTGTTTTAAAGTTAAAGAACAGTAGGAAAACCAGAGAAAGATCAGTTGAAGCCCTGAATGATATGATCAACTGAATGTAGAGTAAGTTTTTGAAAAAAATGTAAAGTCATACAGACTTCATTTGTGTATCTTGAGTAAGTTGTCTATTTCAGATGCTATCTGCCTCAGTTCCCAGATATTCCCAGTTTGAAGTCACCAGTTGGTATACAAGTCCATTGAGGTTTTGGGGCTTTCTTGAGATGTGACACATGAATCTAAGAGTCTATTCCTTGAAGTCTGGCTGCAAGATTAGTTAATTCACCTGGTAGAGATCTTGCCAGTGAGGCTGAACAGTTTCTTTGGCGATGTCTTTCCAATAGATCAAGTTTCCACATTGTAAGATGTGAGTTTGTCTTCATCTCCTGGAGATGCACTGTGGAAAGATTGTTCTACCAGAGCATGATTATTTTCTAGGTGCTTGGTCAGGCTTTTGCAAAACTGAAGTATATCCCCCTTTATTAGTTGTGGGTAAAAATAAGTGGGAGTAGACAATTACAACATCTGTTGTAATTATTTCAAAAGACAAAAGCTTATGCGTCCTGGAGGAAGTAGATATAAGATATAGAAGAACTAACAGTAATACTTTTGGCTAAATAATACTTTTGGCTAAATAACATACTTATATCTGTAAGATGGGAGCAATTGTGGGAAATCCATTTGCCAAACCTTGAATAGTCCATTGAGGAAATTAAAATGTCCAGGAGAAGTACAGATAGGTTTCCCTGGGTTAAATTCAGGACAGATGGAACAAGCAAGATAAGCACTTTTTGTGACCTTGTCAATGTTTCACCACCAATATTGATTCATGAATGTTATCATTTTATCAGTTGACTAATGACTTAATTAGTGTAGTTAATAAAGGAAATTTTTAGATCTTTCTAGTAGGACTGGTTTGTTATTGAGCTCAAATCAAAGTTTCTTTTCTTCATAATCCCTTAAACTTCCAAATCTGCTTTTCCTATTCAGAGGCCAATTTTTGTATTTCCCTGATTAGTCCTCTTAGGTCATCACCAGGGAAAAACAGTAAGAGCCATGGTTTTTGTGGAGGCATCAGCAAGGTAGTTTCTTATGGCTCCCAGGAGTCAGATTTAGAATGCTCAGGGACTGTAATAATATCTAGAGCCGCTGTAGAAGCATAGCATCTAGTAAATTTTGGACATAAGGACCACTTATAATTTTGCATCTTCTGGAAGTTAGGAAACTTCATTGTTTCCACAACATTCCAAAAACCATGGACTACTCCTTTAGCAGTTGGTATAGAGGTTTGTGGTTTTACCTTTAGCTAGAGAAGAGGCTCAAATTCAGCTTGTTGGCCTTGTTAGCCTGAAATGGCCAAAGGTAAGTTTGCAGTCTGAATGACTTCAAAAGGAGTCGATATCACATATCCAGTAAAATATTTACCATTTTCCTTTTTCAGGTAAGAGCTGTCAGTAAATCGTGAGAAATCAATATTTTTCAAGGGGATTTCTTGTAACTAATCACTTAATTGTTTGAAAGTTAAACAGTCATAGGGGATTTTGTCCCCTGAAAAAAGAGAAGGGTAGCAAGGTTGAAATTGTCACAGTAAATGAGAGTGGTATGACAGGTGGTTAGAGGTGGCTAGCAAGAGAATTTTATGAGAAGCTAGGTGACTTGCTGAAAGGTGCTGGATATGGTGTGAGTTCAAGAGAGCTTTGATAGCATGAAGGAACAGAGATGGTCAAAAAGGATCCCATAACTATTTTTCTTTTCTTTTCCTTTTTTAAAAAAAGATTTTAATTTATTTATTAATGAGATAGAGAGGCAGAGACATAGGCAGGTGGAGAAGCAGGCTCCCTGCAGGGAGCCTGATGTAGGACTCCATCCCAGGACCCCAGGGTCATGCCCTGAGCCAGAGGCAGATGCTCAACCACTGAGCCACCCAGGGGCCCCAGGTCTGATAACTATTTTTTCAGTGACCTTTACCAGAAGGGCAGTATGGTTCCAAAGCATAGGGGTAACCTCAGATGGCGAAACCTCATTGTTGGCTGTAGTAATCTACACATTGGTGGCAGCCCCCTTGTTTTTGGATATCTGAGAACATTTTCCTCCTTTGCATATACAAAACCAAAAAAGGGCAGCCAATAATTTGAATATCCAAGAGCAGTTTAATTTATTAAACTTCCTATCAAGGTTTTCAAGGCCAAGTCATCTTGATTTTCCTAGATCATGGGGTCATATTTAGGACTTCTTGCTTTTTTAAAAATAAGATGTATAGATGTTGGGCCAGTAATGTACTTAAGTTTGAATAAATTGCAACTTTTGCTTTGAGACCCTGTGTCTCTTAGTGGCTAAGAGTTTTAACAGAGGAGTCTTTTTTGTGAGGAAGCTTGAGAGGGTGAGCCAGAGAAGTAAATAATCTACATATTGTACTAAGGTGGGGTCTCCAGAAAATTTTATATCTTCTAGATCACCTATTGAAATTTGTGAAAAGTAAGAACTTTCAGTAAAACCCAGGTACATTACTGTCTAGGTATATTGTCATGTCCTTCATAGGGAAAATAATGCATGGGATTAGAAACAACAGGATGAAGGAATAACAATGTTATTTATTGCTTGGAGGTCTTGGACAAGTCTCTATCTTTAACTATTAGGTTTTCTTTTTCTTTTTTTTTTCCCCAATTAGGTTTTCTTATAGGTAAAACAGGGATATTTTGAGCATTGATGCAAGGAATAATAAGTCTGTGTACTCTATAGTCCTCTATGATAGGTCTTATGTCTTGCAAAATTCCTTGTTTATAGGATGTTGATAATTTGGGGGAGAGGTTATAAGGGATCAATTTGGATCTTAATAGGAAGGACACTATGAATTCTGTGTATGTCTATGGATTTTGCCCATCGAGTAGGGATATTAAAATTAATAATGAAGAAGAAAACTGAAGTTTGATCTTCTCTGATTTGTAAAGTATATGTGAAAGGAAAAGGTGTCAGACTTTTGGGAGGGGGTTATATTCAAGGGATATATATTCAGTTCAGGCATTCGAACTCAAGAGTTATTTTTCCCTTTCAAGAGAAAAAAAAATTCCACATACTGAATTTGGAAATTTAAAATTGTAGTTCCCTTCCTTTGGAATCATATTCTAGGGTGTGGGCTAACAGATTAGGTAGTTTGATGAGATCAAGGGTGGATACTATTCCCCATGCTACATAGGTTCTCTTGACTAACAGAAATAGATCTCTAAGCCATTTGTAGACTCTGAATTAAAGGTTTCCCTGGTGATTCAATGTGCACAGGGAGTCCAGAATTTTCTTTAAAAACAACTTGGAGTCTACTATAGTAATCATGAACAGATGCAGCCTTTTGGACATGGCATGAGCTTGATCACATAAAAGATCTGGTGGTTGACTTAACTGGAATTCTAAAGATCGTTCAGGGCTTTTCCAATTAGCAGTTTTCATCCAATATTGGGCTTAACCTCCTTCAACAAGCACGTGGACTAATTGATAAAGGTCAGAGAAGGCAGGTTGGTAAATCTGAATTACAATATTGAATCCTTTGGCAAATCGATGAAGATCCCAGTTACCTTGGGAAAATTTTTGACTGTAGCACTGAGTTCAGCTTTGGCCTATGGAACGTAAGAAATCAATGGTTTAGCAGGACCTTCGGAGGCCTTATTTTAAAAAGGAGAATTTTAGGATGCCTGGATGGCTCAGCAGTTGAGCATCTGCCTTTGGCTTAGGGCCTGATCCCAGGGTCCTGGGATTGGGTCCTGCACCAGGCTCCCTGCATGGAGCCTGGTTTCTTTCTCTACCTATGTCTCTGCCTCTCTCTCTCTCTCTCTCTCTCTTTCTCTCTCTCTCTCTTGCTGTGTCTCTCATGAATGAATAAATAAAATCTTTTAAAAAAATAAAAGAGAGAATTTTAACAGGCTCAATTGGTCAAGTTTCAGCTATAGAGAAGAAGAGTTCAGATAAAGGAAGGTGTTAGAAGAAGGTAATGGTGTATCTAGAGGAAGTGGAGCAATGGAGTTGGGGGAACCTTTGCTCATATTGCTAAAGATGAGGACTCAAAAAATTTTTTTTAATCACCTTTTGTTTTTTTTTCCCTCCAGTTAACTTAGAAATAATATTTTATAAAGAGGAAAATTTAGAATGCTGAGTACATCTAGAATCCTCTAGGTATTGATTAAAATAGCTATCCTATTTAATGTTTTTTTGTTCAATTATTGTGGTCTTCTAACATAGTCTGAAGAAAAGGTGGGATGGAAAGTTCCCTGTAGTGGCCTCTGAAGCTCTAAATTACCTTTAGCAAGGTGGGGCCACTTAGGGACCACTCAAGCCTCTAAATGTGCCACTGTTAGAGCACTTAGGTGGTTGGAATCCCTTAGCTAAGAGGGCAAAGAAAATCCCTTTCTTGAGGGCAAAGAAAAAAAAATAATTCCAGAATAGCCTGATGGATGTGCTTTTAGGGTTGGGAGTTGTGGGGTTTTTTTAGTGTTCCTTTCATGGGATGCTTCTTTTTTTCCTGGCCATTGCCCTAGTTGTCCGACAATGACCAGATGTCCCTTATCCCACCAAAGTTGTCTTGTAGTTGGCAGGTGACTAAATGTCAATTTGGCCTGTGCATGACCAACTTATCCTCTTATAAGAGTCTTTTGCTTCGGACACCAAAATCTTTCATAAGGAGGAGGTGGGTCCTCTAGCAGCATTTATTTGTTCGACCTGTGCTGGCCAACATATATTTTCTGTTTTGCTCTTAAGAATTCCAAAGAATTATACTAAAATTCTAACATGCTTCTGGAAACCAAGAAAACAAATGAGTATTCACCAAAAAAGACAAAGCTCTTGAACAGATCTAGCATGAAATTAAAAAGCTCATCTAAAAGGAGGGATCTCAGAATGTGAGAGACACATGAACTGATCATAAACAGCAATTTCTGGAAGCGAGGAGCTCAAGGGGCTTGGAGAAGAGAGCGCACCTTGCTCTATTTGTAGGATTGTCATCCTTCATGGTCATCTCCTTTAGATCCTACTTCTTTCTTCTTCTTTTTTTTTTTTTTTTTTTTTTAGACCGAGGGAGTGAGCAGGGGGTGGGTGGGGAGGGGCAGAGGCAGAGTTAGAGAGAGAGAGAGAGAAACTCAAGCAGGCTCCACACCCAGCCCATTGCAGAGCTCCATTTCACAACCCTGAGATCATGACCTGTGAGGAAATCAAGAGTAGGATGCTTAACCAACTGAGTCACCTAGACATCCCTGGATCCTACTTCTGATACCAAGGAATATTGATCTGAAAAAGAGGTAAATTGAAGAAGCTTAACATTGTCAAAAAAAGATGAGTTTACATAGGAATAGCAGAGGAATTACAATTTGGGATGCACAAACTGTAGTAAGTTACAGAGAAATATGATGAGGGCTTGGGGTAGCCTGTATTTATGGGCAGGGAATGTAAAGAGGGGAGAGATCACTTTGCAGACTGTTAAAATCAAAAGCAGAGATCAGCTTTGAAAATTCCCCTAGCAGACAAAACCAGTCCAACTGTACAAACAAAGCTCAGTTCCCCTTATTTTGTGTGATTGACCTGATCTTGGGCTTTTCTTGTTCACATTTCTGGAAACTGTAAAAAAAAAAAAAAAAATCCTAAGTTTCATTTAAGATAACCCTTGATCAATTCCTTATCATTTAAGAAAATTTCAACATTACCAGTTTTCTGTAAATCAGGCATTTATGGAAAATCAGTTTTGTACATTTTGTTTTTCTAGGTGCAGAGAGCATATGCACGAGATTTTTCATTTTATATCCTCTGGTTCCATTTTAGATCGAAATTCTTTCATAAAGTAAAGTAAACCAAAAGGGAAAAGATGGTAAAGGAAAAACAGATATAACAAGAAACAAAAACAAAAAAATAGGCAAACAATTTTACATAAAATAAGTGCTTTCAAATGTCATCAGACTAGAAATGTTACTGTCATTTTCTTCCACTGAACACACAGCTGGCGATGATAGGTTCCAAACAGATACAGCAGCTCCATCTACGTGAAAGAAGGCTGAAAGACACTTCATTCTTGTCTCCTTTGTTTAGAAACATAGGGTTCTGTGAAACCCTAAAATTGAACAGTAGTCCCTGAACTGTGTATGCTGTCCATTGGAGAAAGACAGAAACTCTTTCAATCATCTTTCTGCTTTTATTTTATTTAATCTTTAAAAGCAGTGTTTGTTAAGGACAGGGACAGAAGGGGTTAGGGAGAGAGGCAAGGAGAAACGTGTCAGAGTATCAAAGGAAGTTTTATTGTATTCTGATATGTAACAAATATGTAGATCTGAAAGTGAATTCAAATTTTGTTATGTTCCAATATTTCTTTTTTTTGATATTTTGATCTGATCATTTTTTTTTATTATTGGAGTTCGTTTTGCCAACATGTAGCATAACACCCAGTGTTCCAGTATTTCAAAGGATTAGATAGGCAGTGGGACTATAATATAAACCAACTTTAGCAAAGCAGATCCAGCCAAGAGCAGTGCTCTTCAAACAATTCTATGTTTATAGTAAGAAATGCATTTTATGAACATATATATGTATATGTACCTACAACTGAAAAAAGCCATTGCCAAGCAATACTTAAAACAGTTATGTGCAATATACACTGACATTGCTAGTTGTAATTTTCTAAAGTGATTTCAGGATCTATTATTATGGTATAATCTTCAGTTGGAAAAACATTGCCTTAGGTCGCCTGGGTGGCTCAGGGGTTGAGCATCTGCCTTTGGCTCAGGGTGTGATCCCAGGGTCCTGGAATTGCGTCCTGCATCAAGCTCCCCAGAGGGAGTCTGCTTCTCCCTCTGTCTATGTCTCTGCCTCGCTCTGTGTCTCCCATGATTATATATATAAAATCTTAAAAAAAAAAAGAAAGAAAAGAAAAACTTTGCCTTAGATTACAGAGTTTGGGTAGAGCATTGGGAATTGACCTATAAGTTGACAAATTGACAATAAAGTGACCCATAAGTATAGGTCTTAGAAGGGCATTCAAGCCATATATATGTATATCAGGTGAATGGAATCAAGTAAAATCTACATGCCTCTTAGCATGGGAGTCTGGAAAGATTTCTACTCATTTGAAGATAAACAAAAATATTTTAAAATATATTTTAGTATATGTGCTGCCAAAGCGAGCACCCAAAATATTTTTTAAAATGGGAGTATCAAAAAGGAAAAAAATCTTAAATATCGAGAAAAATGATCATAAATCTTAAGACTCAAAGGAAAGGCTCAATTTTTAAATGATTTACTAAATAAGTTAGAAATTTAAAGTTAAAACTACTCATCATCAACAACAGAGTATGAAAGACATGACCTCCATGGAACAAGCATGAAAAGCTTGGGAAAGAACATATTGAGGTTCTAGGAAAACTAGATAAAAGGAAATAAAGAGGGACGCCTGGGTGACTCAGTGATTGAGTGTCTGCCTTTGACTCAGGGCATGATCCTGGAGTCCTGGGATCAATTCCCGCATCAGGCCCCCTACATGGAGCCTGCTTCTCCCTCGGCCTGTGTCTCTGCTTCTCTCTCTGTGTCATTCATGAGTAAATACATGAAATCTTTTAAGAAAGGAAATAAAGAAATGAAATGACATAATAGAATTATAAATTATAATAAGACAATTAAAAAGTGTACTAAAGTACACTTAAAGTACTAAAGTTAATAAAAAATGAATCCGTATTAGAGAATAAAGGATTGTAGGCTAAAATTTGAGCAGTTTCTGAAATAATGATGCAGGCAAAGTTATGTAAGGGTGAAAATGTTGGGAAAGAAAATATAGAAAGCAAAATAGAAAGGAAAGGAAGTATGAAGTGTATGTTTATAAAAATGTTATAACAAATGAGATAGAAGTAATACTTAAAAATATAAGAGAAGAAAAAATTTTGGCATTAACATATCTGTATTATATAAATTGATATATTTTTTAAAAAGTACTTCACGGTATCTAATAAGAATTTTTTTTAAATCAGAAGTTTGTTGTAGAGCATCACATTTTTTCTTTTTACACCTATCAGGATTATCACCTGATATTTTCTTCTCAGTTTCCATTGTTAATTTACAACATAAACAGATAATGTTCATTGATATGAACATTAATTCCTGAAGTAAAGCATACTTCCTCTGAACATACTACTTTTGTTAGAAGTCTTTTAAGATATTGACAGATCTATGCTAATCAATATGATTTGTACAGTTTTGTTTTAAGGTTTTAAGTCAGTATTATGTAGGAAAAAAAGGATCATGTATTAAAGAGATAAAAGAAAACTTAGAATGAAAAGAAAGTTTAGTTAGTACATAACATTTGGTAAAGAGAGAAATTAGGTACAATAATTACTCTAGTACATGTTTATTTTAAAAAAGAAATACAATGGAGAGTAAGATGACAGAGTATATTAAAATATATTGAGGTAAAATGTATCACCATGAAACATCATTAAAATACTCAAACATTGGGGCACTTGGGTGGCTCAGTTGGTTAGGCATCTGCCTTTGGCTCAGGTCATGATCCCAGGGTCCTGGGATCCAGTCCCACCTTGGGGGGGGTCCCTGCTCAGCAGGGAGCATGCTTCTCCCTCTGCCCCTCCTCCTGCATGTGCTCTCTCTCTCTCTCTTTGTCAAAATAAATATAATCTTAAAAAAACCCCTCAAACAGTAATTCAAAGTAGAATTACTGACATAGATAATAAGTATGAACTGAGACTCACATAAGTTAAAAGGAATTTGAAAATTATTTTCACGCTCAGAGAAAGATAATTCAAAATAAATATAATCTGTGCCTTTTAAAGCATCCTAATAAATGGAAAAGGTATTACAGGAATAAAGATGTCACAACTTGTTTTAAAACTGAAAGGTTTGGATGTAAAAGGGGAGAGAGACTCAGAGGAACAAAGTAGGAAGAAGTGATGTGTTCAGGTCCCGGAACCCGTGGAGGGATTTGCCTCAGAAAAAAAAAAAAAAATGAAATAGAACGAATATAATGATCAAGATCCAAAAGATAAAGAGATACACATTTTGAATTGCAGGGTTTTGAGCATTGGAAGTCATAATAGGGTACAGTTTAAGACATGCGACTTAAGTAAGACTTCCTGAAAGAAAATTGTATTAGGGAGTATGGTGACAAATCTCTCTCTCTCATCTTTTTTTTTTTTTTTTAACATTTTATTTATTCATGAGACACACACACACACACAGAGAGAGAGAGAGAGAGAAGCAGAGACACAGGCAGAAGGAGGAGCAGGCTCCATGCAGGGAGCCAATGTGGGACTCGATCCCGGGACTCCAGGATCACGTCCTGGGCCAAAGGCAGGCGCTAAACCGCTGAGCCACCCAGGGATCCCCTCTTTCTCTCATCTTTACCAATGATTTTTAAGTTCTCAACACAGATATTTTGATTTTGAAGTGACAGGAAAGACATGAAGTATTTGAAAGGAAACACTGACACTTTCTCAAAATTATAGATCCATTAGAAACTGTGCTGTTGGTTTAAGCCTATCCTTTAGGCTTCTGCTTGTCTTCACCATCAACAGGCAAGAGGGACTTGATGAGGTTCACTGCTCTAAGTGCTGCGGAAGTGTACCTGGTCTGGATCCCTTTGTCCTGCCAGCCCCCCTTCCCCTCCAGGGGAAAAAAAAAGTGTGAGTGGTGAGTGGATGCTGGGGACATCCAGGATATCCATATTAGAAAAAAAAATCTTGTTAGAAAAAAGTGATTGAATGTTTTGTGAGCTTTTATTCCTTGCCAAAAGTGATTCTAGGCTTCTTTTGACCTTGGTTTGGAAGCTGAAAGCCAAGTAAGGAAGACTTTATAGTTTCTCTCTTCTAGGTGACTGAGGGCTATGGGGAAGAAAGCCCTGGCAAAGACTGATTTTACCTCTCAGTAATGCTGCAGCAATATAGATATGATTTGCTTAAATAAGTAACTTCTTTAGTCACTGAAAACATATTGATTATAAAACAAAATTAAAGTCTCTGAAGTTTTGCTTGATAAACAGTTTTCTAAAAGGAATCCTACTTTTGAAAACAAAGAATTGGATCATTTTTTCCCCCCAAGTAAATGAATAATGAAGTAATACATGTGTGGTGTTTTCAGTTGGTTTTTAAATGAAACTTATTCACATTATAGTTTACTTCTTGCATGTATATCTTTTAGGAAAAAATTAATGGATTTCACAAGCTTCTGAAAGATCAGATTTATAGAGGATTAAGGAGAGACTTAGGTTGTATTTTTTTCTAATTAGGAGTAACTTCTTTCTCAAAGAAAAACTGAAGTTACTTTTTTTTTCATTCTAATAGGGCAAATATTTAAGGGCATTGATAAACAAAAGTCAATGAAAGGAATTCACAGATAATTAGTTCGCTTTCTAAACACAACACCAAAATAATATTTAGTATTACTGAAATTGGAATGTCTTTCGACTCTGCCTAAAGATGGAAAACTTCATTTGCAAGCAATTCTTAGGCACAAGGTCTCTCATGGTCAGCAAGGTCATGAGCTGCCAAGGTCTCCCATGTTAGCATTTTTAGGAGCAGCATGGGTGGGCAACACTATCTTTAATTGATTTCTTTGTAGGGTCTTGTTGGCTGATCTAGTTCAAAATAAAAAAACAAACAATGAGCTGAGAAAAGAACACACTGTTACTCTGTCACTTGACAGAGTAAAAAATAAAATTTTAGGAATGTATCATATATTTTAAAGCCATTACTACAATAGCAAATTTGTGTTTTCTTTCTGAAATTGAAACTCTAGAAGTGAAAAACAATTTGAATAGGAGAGTTCTTTTCTGGTAAACTTCTCAATATAGTTACAATAGCTCTTCCTTGGCACTACTACAGATCTCCCTAAATTTTAGGTGCAAGATCATGATCACTGTGTTTAAACAGTAGTATTAGACACAGTAATATTTTCAGGGAAAACTCACTTATCCAGGTGTTTAAATATGACTTATAGAAATGGGCTTCGGGGATTAAATATATCCCTAGAAAATTTACACATTCATATGAAAGTAGGAGTTCAATCTTCATGGTTAAAAAGTCTGAAGCTTCATCAGATTATCAGGGTTATGTGAGAGCCAAACTTTATTTAATCACTGGATTTGCATTGCTTGTATTTACACTGATTAAATTTACTTTCCCTTAAAAGCAAACTCTCTAGTGGAAATCTAGCTTCTGAGATTTCAGAAATGGAGTGGTTGCCACCCAAGGTAAATTACCATTTACCTCCAGGAGTTAGAGGAAAATTAGAATAGCAGAACACTATAATCAAGTTTGTATAATTATTTTAGGCAAGCAAGCATCCTGGAATTGCTGAGGGAATAATGATGTTGGACACATGAAAATACTAGTGACTCCATGTCCAGGGAATGTTGCATAAAGGAAATATTAGTATTGAACTACTTCACCACTTAATAGCTGTGTGCTCTAGAAAATTATATATAATTGTAAATGTCCTTGTGAAGATTATGATAGTACAAAAATGGAGCATGAATTCACTGCAACTGTATTGAATTTTTCATGAGCTCAGTGTTGGGCACAGATTCACAGTGGTATTGGGGTAAAGCCATAGACTATGGAACTCTCTCCAACTTGACTTTGATGACCTAATTGCCAGTGAATGTGCTGACTAAAATCTATAAGATAAAATTTAAGTTTGTGGAGATAACTACAGCCTTAGCTTCACTTTATCATCCGGTGACAATATTCAGCCAAGAGCCACCCACAAATGTCAAATTTGGTTATCCATCATGTCTAATAAATCAAATTGCTTCAGTATGCTTAGGCATCTCACAAAAATGAAAATCTTCTCTCAATCTTATTTTCCAGAATCATTCATTGGAAACTCCTATGAACATGCTTAGAAAAGAGGATCTCTCCCAGACAGGTATCTTTTTCGCAACGTTTGTCCCTCTCCTCAGAATTTATGTGTATTATTCCTTTAGCTGTTGTCTTTTGGATGCTTAATATTTATCTTTTGACTTTTCAACACTTTTCTATTTTGGTTAAGGAAAGGAAAAAAATCAAGGCCCAAGAGAAGGCTATATCTTCAAATTGTCAGAGCTTTTAGTCTTGTATGAATTGAAATCTTCACTTCTGTTTCATTCACTCTACACCTGAAAGAATACAGTGGGCCACTTCTCATCTCTGTCTGTGCCTGTCTCTCTCTCGGTTATCTAACTCTTGTTTGCTTATTTGCTTTTACTCTTTTGCTCTCCATTGTGCTCACTTGTGCCATAACTAATTAATGAAGCAGGGATGTTACTGTATGTTGAACAAGAGGAATATTTTTTTGTATAATATAATTCCTTAGGAGATAACCATTCTCAGCAGGGTTTCCCCCCCCCCCCCATATTATCAGATAAACTCATCGTTGGAAACGAATTTCTAGTAAAGTTTTTACAAAACTATGAAATGGAAGAAGATGTTCGAATGCTATTGGAGATCCCATCAAGTAGAGAAAAAGAGCTAGAAGGACAGAATGAGGCATCTCAAGCTACTTCACCTGGTTTTGTCACCTGTCTCTATGAGAGGTTTTGAAGAGAATTGGGGTGGGGTAAAAATGTAGAGGGGACATGTAAGACACAGGACATTTTATTATTGGTTTCCTATATTTGCGTAGGATCTGTTTGAAGTTTTTAGCCTCTATAAATTGAATTGCTCATACATATAATCACTCTTTCATGTATATATTCCTACATGCATGATCTTAAGCTCAAATATCCCTGAGTCAGGAAAAACTGACATTTGTCATTTCCGTTTCAAGGCTAGTTTTCTTTGGGGTGTCAAATTTGAAGCTGGATGATCAAGAGGGAGGAAAGATACCTATGGTTTCTGAGAAGGACCGGGGTGGAGTGTGTGAGTCAAGAACAGAGAAGACACTAAGGAAAACTTGCCACCATGTCAGAAAAAAGGTAAGTGAGGTCAATGGTAATTTGTGAGTAAAACTCAACTCTCAAAATGGACATTTGTTTTTATGTCAGAGGCTTCCTTAAAAGGAGAATTGCCTTTAACCTGATAACATTAGGAAGGAAAAGATAGTGGTTTCAAGTATTTGAAATTTCCCAAAGTTCTACTCATCTGGAGAGTACATGAACATGAAAATTTTACAGTGATTAAAAAACAAACAATGAAATAATAGTTTCCTTATGTTTAAATTAAATAAGATTGAATAATACATACAATTTAATTGTATTTTAATTAAGGCACACCTGCACCACAAAAAGAAGAGAACGTTACTGAAAATATTGTATGAAACAATGGAATATGTGGAGAGCTGTGTGAGTACTTTCTGTCTGCCCCTAGTCACTGAATACTCTTTCCTCTCAATACTTTTACTGGTTTCTTTGCAATGCTTATTTGGCTTACCCAGCAGCTATGACCTCAAGTTCACATTAAACAATGAAACCCACAAAACACAACAGGCTTCATCCTGCCCAATCTACTTTCTTTATGAAAATACACAGGACAAGGGCACCTGGCTGGCTCAGTCTGTTGTGTCCGACTCTTGGTTTCAGCTCAGGTCATGATCTCAGGGTGGTGAGATCGAGCCCCACATTGGATTCCCTGCTCAGTGAGGAGTCTGCTTAATGATTCTCTCCCTCTCCCTTTGCCCTTCCTCCTCATATACTCTCCCTCCCTCTCTCTCGTTATCAAATAAATACATTAATTAAAAAATATATATAAGGCAGGAAAAACATAGCATTTTCAGGAACAGTGTAAGAGAGGTCTCCCAGGATGACATTCTGGAATCCCTAAATGATATAGTGCTTCAGACCCCTGGGGTCATAAGGTCATGACAGATAAAATGGAATTGGCTGAGACCACCTCAGCCCTGGCAGCCATCAGACATCAGTACTTTCAGTTTTTATGCTGTGTTAGTCACATTATCTCTTCCAGCGCTCATCCCAGGCATATGGGACTGGCCCCTTTCTCTGGTGTTATTACAGGGTTCTTGTCTCACAGAGTCAAAGAATGAATCTCATGGACAAAAATGGGTGAAGAGAAGTGAAAGTTTATTAAGTGAAGGTGAGAGCAGTAAGGAATAAAAAAGCTTTCTAGAATGAGAGTGGCCCCACATGGGTTGCCACTCAGGGCTTTTAGTGGCAGTCTTTTCTTGAGGATTGATGGGGAAGTTTGTGGCCCTGAGATTCTTTTGCCATCTTGATTTGAGCAAGGACTATTGATAGCATCCTTCATGGCTTATTTCTTCTTTGAGGTCTGGTCATTTTCTGTGGTTACAATGTGGCTGCCCTAAAAAAACCCTGACATCCAGGGCACGATGGTCTGGTTTGTTCCTTTATCCCTGGTTCCTCTCTGTCTCAGAGTCTCCGTCTGCCAGGATCCTAGTCAGGACCCCCCTATCTTTCTCTGCTTACACAGTAATCCTTTCCCTTCTCAATGTCTGAGCCTTATCTTTCAGATTACTCTTTACTCAATAAACTTGACAGTGAGTCCAGGGTGACCTTATCCACATTCTCATTTATCTTACATCTGAGATACTCTTATAAATTATTTGAATTAGTAGTTCAAGGAGGATTTGACCAAAGATAAACCCCTTAGACATCCTGAGGCTAGAAGAAAGGTCATAAACCAGCTGCTCATCCTCCCTTTGCCTTTTTTTATCTTTCTTCCATTCCTCTTGCTCTGCTTGCTACTTCTCATGGTTCTTTCTCTCTGTATGTGCTTCTTTACATGTGCTGTCTCCCTTAGTATTGTGGTGGAAAATCTTACAAACTTTAATCCTAATCTATTTTGTTCTCCTTTAGAATACCATGACAATATATAGAACATACTTTTCTGACCAATTATGAGGATATTTCTTTTCACACTTTGTTTCTGAAATATGTATTTTAACCAAGTCTCCAGTTGCTCACAAATACATGGAAGCTGTACATTTAATCTGAACATCTTTTAAAAATTTCTTCCAGGAAGAACTTGTTTCAAATATGCTCCATCTTCTGAAATGACTACTGCTTTTAGAAGATCAGCCAACTGGAAATATTTGTGGACTTTCTTTCAGTGACTCAAGATGTCAAATGGTAAAATATTGTGAATATCTGTTAATGCTTTCTACATTGGCTCAGGTGTACTTGTCACCAGCACAATTATAGAGCAGCATCTAAACTTGAGAAATGACTTTTTAAAGGAAACTATATTTCTGATAAGTGAAGAATCCAATGAATAAACGCTGACGTAATAATAAATTATATCAAAAGATGTCTAGATGTTGAATTATTCTTGTATTTATGAATAAAATCTGTTTTTTGATATATTACTAGACTGTATTTAATGGCATTTCATTTAGAATTACTTATACTCCTAACTGGTATTGATTAGTTTTCATTTCTGGAGTCTTATCTCTGGGATATAGCATTAACCTGACTTTATAAAATGAAGTGGAGATCCTAGATGGGGATAGTTGAAATTATTGAAGTCCCCAGCTGGCTAAAGGTTAACTATAGCTCAGGAAACCATATCTAGCTGTTTTTATTCATAAAATAAACTTGAATCTTTTATGTGGTATTTATTCTGTTCTAGCTTTCTGTTACCTTTGTGTCAATTTTAGTCATTTACTTTTTACTAGGAAAAGTCTACTTTCTCTTTATTTTCAAATTATTGTGCTGATATGCACTATAATAATGTCTTATAACTCGTGAAACTATATAATATTTTGCCCAATTTAGGACTTTTGAGATAAAATGGCTACTAGGAATAATTATTTGAGGACAGCAGGCATAAGTTAGTTGGTCTCAGGCTGACTAACACATAAATTTAGTACATAAGTTCTTCACTCAGAAATTGCTTGTTTAGGCAGAACTTACATATCCTTTCTTATTCCAATGCTGTAATCTATGGCTCTCTATTCTTAAATTTCGTAAGAAGGTTAGTTTTTACATTTATTTCAAATAATTTGCTTTTAGATTTCACTACTCTTCTAAGTGCGATTTTCTATTTTACTTATTTTACTTCGCTCTTTATTAATTCACTCTTTCAAGTTTCTAAAAGCTTTTTGTAATATTTTTAATTTCATAAAGTGAGTCATGAAGATCATAATTTATGATCTGTCTTTGATTAGCATATTTTAAGTCAAACATTTTCCTCAGAGAATTACTTTTCTTCTGCTCTGGTGGTTGTGGTATGAAGAGTCTTTGATTTTCATTTCTTTTTAAATAGTTTGTAATCTCAGTTCTGTCAACCCTATAGTTTATTTGCATAGCAGTTTTTAGATTTTTATTTCTTTTTTTGCTATTCTTGAGAAAGAAGTTAGACTTTTTGTTCAGTTATTTTGTTTTTCAGCTTTTTCTCTACTCATATGAGAAGATGTCTGTCTCATGGAGCTCCAAGGATGTCTGGGCCAAAAAAACTTACTAGAATCCATGTTTCAGAAGTTTTGTTTACTCTCCTTTTAAAGCTCTTTTCCCTTTTCAAATCATAGATCGGCTTCCCTGTAATTTATTTTCCTTGATAATTTCTTGAAAACTGACTGGCTGTCAATCAGGTTCATTGCATGTATAAATTTTTCATATAGGCTATTCATGTCTAAATGTCTATCATTTTAGAACACTCCCAAGCACCCTGGATGTCATCAAACTTAAACCTCTCTTTATCAGGGAAATGGTTGTAAAGCATAGGAATAGTTTGAACTTGTAAAACTTATGTTGGATTCCAAATAAGTCACAATTTTAGTAAAGAAATTAAGAAGAACTCCTTTATTTGGTTGTTCTTTTCTGATGACTTGTTGTTGTTATGGAATAGTCTTATTTCCAAAATGAGGTAATTTGCCTGCTGTGTATTTGTTGCAATGTACATATAACACTGAATAACTTGGGTTCAGGCAGGTTATCCTTTTGGGTGCTCTGTATGGCTTCTTCAAATATCATTAAACATTTTGGAGAAATATATAAATTCTGTTTTACTGTTATCCCTTTATCCATTCTTATCTTCAATGCATTTCCAAATCAGAGAAGGACACTCTTTTTGCCCTGTAATTTGAAAATAAGATATTATGACAGGTCAACATTTCCACATCTTTGATATGGCCAGCAACAATGACAATCATCTTGGGAGCACATGTCTGACTAGGCTATCTCTTTCCATTTCTATAATGTCAGAAATCTTATTTAAGTGTTTCTGCACATTTTAAGAAAGCTGAAAAGTAATAAATCTTTCATTATGGAAGCTTCACTACTACAGGTAGGCAAATTACACCCTTTTTAGCCATTTGTGTACATAACATGCAAGATATTTTTCTTCTTTTTTTTTTGGTAAAAATTTACAGACTAAATGGAATTTGTCAAAATTTGCATTTTCATGGACTGACAAACATGATTAATCTAGTTTGTATTTGGAGAAGATATTAACAATTTTTTGTTTTATATTTTCTGTGATTTTGTTAAAGTCTTCATAGAAATCAAGAGGAGGATTTGAAATTTCATGTTTTAAATCGGAGTGCATAGGATCTAAGGAGGACATTTTTGTGAACATAATTTGATAAAAGTTACTTGATATGCTGTTGAAATCATGATCTTTGGTAGGATCTGAAAAAAAAAATACCTCTATCCTCCAAGGACCAACAGACACATGTGTGATCAAAATTGGCCCACAAGACATTTTAGTTGTGACCTCTAAATCAGGAAATGTAATTTTACTTAGTTTCTCAAAGAACAATTCAAGGACAGATGCAATTTTGTGTGTCCCTTTGAGTGGTATGCTCAAAAAATTCAGTGGCAGTTATATTTTTAACTGAGTAATTGCTTTGGGAAATGAAAAAAAGTTTTGTTTGATTTTGGGATAGTCACTTACCATACTGGAGACTTGTGAAATTCAGTATTTTTCTTTAAAATAACTTTGAGGTATAACTAATATGCAAAAAACTGTATATATTTAATGCATACAATGATGTTTATAGATGAATATACACCTGTGTAATTATCACCAGAGCCATAAACATATTCATCACCTCCAAAAGTTTTCACATTCTCTTTATTATTATTGTTGTTTTTTTGAGAGATTCGCTCTTCATGGTCTTTTATATCCTTTGCTCCACCATGCTTAATCCCAAATTTTTCTCTGCATATTGTGCGGTATGCTGTTTTGGCTAGCATCTTGATCCAATTGCATATGTCCTTTCATCTATCATTAAAATAACATATCTAGGTTTGTGTTTTGTTTTTGTTTTTTTGTAATGTCTGGGTGATGCTGGCTTTGGTATATGCCCTGGACTGAATGTGTCTTCCCAAAGTTCACATACGGAGACCCTAATCTCTAATTAGATGGTTTTTAGAGGTGGGGCCTTTGGGAGGCACTTAGCGTTAGAGTAATTCATGTAGGCTGGGGCCCTTGTACTGGGGATACTGCCCCAATGAAGAAAGAGGGAGACACAAAGTCTCTCTCTATAGCAGGTGAAGATAGAGCAAGAAGACAATCATCTGAAAACCAGTAAGAGGGGTCTCACCAGATCTGGATCATGATAACACTCTGATCTCAAACTTTCAGCCTCCAGAACTATGAAATATTTATTGCTTAAGCTCCCTGGTCTATGATGTCTTCTTTATAGCAGCCCAAACTGACTAAGACTGTAATGCAAGCATTTTTATTTTCATTATCTGAACTCCTACTACATAATCACAATGTTAAAAATTAAAGTAGCACTGTCTTAATACAGACAACAACTAGTTCACAAAGTTAAGGATGGATTGTTAATGTTTATGACCATGACACACTTAAGTTACATGTTTAAGTAGCATCACTTTGAGTGATGAAATAATAAAGGGTCCATTTTGTGATCCACAGATTATGGTTGTCTATATGAGTGGTTGGAAAAAAACAGTACCTACAAGAGGCTGATAATGCCATATACACTTGACATTCAAAACAGTGTTGTCTTCAGCCCGTATTATTTTCTATCTTCATTTGTGTTTTTATCCAACTTCTCATTTCCAAAAATCTTTTTTGCATCCTGGGGTGTGACTTCCTGGGAAATAGGATTTCATTACTGCTAGTAAGACAGACTTTAGTAGATCAAGATGGTTGGTCATCCATCCTTATTGAGACATTGGGAGAGAAAAATCTGGCTCTGTGTGAGGATCTTATTGCCATGCTCTTATATAAATAGTTTTTTTTTAGTCTGTTTTCTTTTTAGCTGTGGTTTTGGAATAATCTAGGTGCCAGTGAAGATGCAGAGGGGAGGGAAATACTCTAAAAATAAATAGTTTAAATTCTGAGATCTAACTCTACCATACTTAAAAACATCTGCTGAACACATGAGACTCAGTTTGAAGGTGAAAAGCAAACAAACACTCAAGCAAAAAAAAAAAAAAAAAAACAGACTCTTACAGAGCTTGTTTGATTTGCAGAGCAGAGTGTCACAGGATAAACAAGTAGCTTCTGCTACAAATGCCCTTTCACCCATTTCTTATATATTCAGAGATGTAGGAAAGATAGTTGAAAGGCCATTTTTTTTCTCAAACAATATATCTGATTTTCACCAGAAAAATAATAAGGAAGAGATTAAATGTCACTATTTTGCTATAGCACCATACAAGGACAATTTGCTAAGTGCTTGCCATAGAACAGGTACTATCCTAAGAATGTGACATTTATTAATACATTCCATCCTTACAGTAATCCAATGAAGTAGTTGATACTATTATTTCAATTTAATAGGCAAGGAAATTCATGCACATATAGATTAACAAATTGCACAAACCAGGACTTGAACCTAGTCAATTTATTTTAGAGATTGTGTTTTTAACTTACATGTTAAAATATAAAGCTGAAATAATCAATGGGAAAATAAATTTTAAAGTTAATAAAATGATTCAATAAAATTGTCTTATAAAAACTAAAAACACCGGGATGCCTGGGTGGCTCAGTGGTTGAGCGTCTGCTTTTGGCTCATGGAGTGATCCTGGAATCAGGATGGAGTCCCACATTGGGTTCCCTGGGGGGAGCCTGCTTCTCCCTCTGCTTATGTCTCTGCCTCTCTTTGTGTGTCTCTCATGAATAAATAAATAAATATATTTTTTTAAATCTAAAAAAAGCAAGAGTTTTAATATGTCAAAAAAACATATACAAGCAAAAATAAAGACAAAAGCAGTTTATAAAAACCTTTTTTAATTTAGAATAATATAACTGAGAATAACATTCTTGTCTGATTACTAAAACTTTATGATGAAATATAATTAGTTGAGGGCATAGACACAAAATTCTTTATTAGGGAAATTGAGTCTTCACAAAATAGTGCAGTTATTATCAAACAAACCTAAATCTGTGAAATGGCTGCCAAACTTTATGAAGATTCTACTGTCTGATCATTTTGGGAGAGTCTTTCTGTAGTAGTGCCTAACAAAATAAAAGTTAGATTTCAAAGAAAATGGAGAGGATGGAAAACTCTACCTTAAAACTGAAAATATGTGACCACCAAGCCAGCCCTGCAAGAAATATTAAGGGGGGGGGGTATCCTGTAGGCAAAGAGGCAGCCCAAATAAACAGAGACAATCTGCAGAAACAGGGACTGTACAGGTAATACAATGGCACTAAATTCATATCTTTCAATGGTTACTCTGAATGTGAATGGACTAAATGCTCCAGTATTAGACTGGATAAAAAAGCAAGCTACAAGAGACTCATTTTAGACCTAAATATACCAACAGACTGAAAATGAGGGGATGGAGAACCATTTACCATGCATATGGACCTCAATAGAAAACTGGAGTAGCAACCCTCATATCAATAAACTGGATTTTAAACCAAGACTATAGTAAGAGATGAAGAGGGACACTGTATCACACTTAAAGGATCTATCAAGCAAGAAGATGTAGCAATTACAAGTATATATGCTCCTAATAGGGGAGCAGCCAATTATATCAACCAATTAATATCCAAAGTAAAGAAATATATAAATAATAAAGCATTAATAGTAGGAGACTTCAACACTCCACTCTCAGCAAGGGAAAGATTATCTAAGCAGAAGATCAACAAAGAAATAAGAGCTTTGAATGACACACTGGACCAGGTGGACTTCATGGATATATACAGAACATTCAATCCTAATGCAACAGAATACACATTCGTCTCAACTGCACTTGGAACGTTCTCCAGAATAGACCACATACTGGGTCACAAATCAGGTCTCAATTGATACCAAAAGACTGAAAATATTCTCTGCATATTTTCAGACTACAATGCTTTGAAATGAGAACTCAATTACAAGAAGAAATTTGGAAGGAACTCAAATATTTGGAGGTTAAAGAGCATTCTACTAAAAAATGAGTAGGTAACCCAGGAAATTAGAGAAGAATTAAAAAGATTCATGGAAACTAATGGAAATGAAAGCACAAGTGTTCAGAATCTTTGGGATAGAGCAAAGACTGTCCTAGGAGGGAAATACATTTGAATAGATGACTTTCTCAAAAAATTAGAAAAATCTCAAATACACAAGCTAAACTTACACCTAAAGAAGCTGGAGAAAGAACAGCAAATAAAGCCTAAACAAAGCAGGAGAAGAGAAATAATAAAGATTAGAGCATAACTCAATTACTTAGAGACCAGAAGAATAGTAGAATGGATCAATGAAACTAGAAGCTGGTATTTGAAAGAATTAATAATAAAAATAACCTCTTACCCAGACTTATTAAAAAGAAAATCTATTAAAAAGAAAGACTCAAATTAATAAAATCATGAATGAAAGAGGATAGATCATGACCAACATCAAGGAAATAAAACAATTTTAAGAATGCATTATGATTAACCAAATGTCAACAAATTAGGCAATCTGGAAGAAATGGATGCATTCCTGGAAATTTATAAATTACTAAAACTGAAAGTGGAGAAATAGAAAACCTGAACAGACTTATAATCAGTGAGGAAATTGACACTGTCATCAAAAACTTCCCAAGAAAAAGAGTCCATAGCCAGATGGCTTTATAGGGGGAATTCTACCAAACATTAAAAAAAGAAATAATGCCTTTTCTACAGAATCTGTTTCAAAAGATATAATGGAAAGAAAACTTCCAAACTTGTTCTATGAGGCCAGCATCACCTTGATCCCAAAACTAGACAAAGACCCCATCAACAAGGAGAATTACAGCCCAATATCCCTGATGAACATGGGGGTCAAAATACTCACTGAGATACTAGTCAATAGGATCCAACAGTACATTAAAAGATCATTCACCATGACCAAGTGGGATTTATTCCTGGGATGCACAGGTGGTTCAACATTTGTAAATCATTAACGTGATCGATCAATTGATAAGAGAAAAGGCAAGAACCATATGATCCTCTTAATTCATGCAGAAGAAGCATTTCACAAAATACAAAACTCTTTCTTGATTAAAACTCTTTAAAGTGTAGGGATAGAGATACTTCCATATCATAAAATCCATCTACAAAAAGCTCACAGTGGATATCATTCTCAATGGGGAAAAACTGAGTCTTTCCTGTAAGATCACGAAAATGATAGGAATGCCCATTCTCACCACTGTTGTTCAACATAGTAGTAGAAGTCCTAGCCTCAGCAATCAGACAACAAAAAGAAGTAAAAGGCATTCAAATTGGCAAAGAAGAAGTCAAACTCTCCCTCTCTGTAGATGACATGATACTGTATATAGAAAACCCAAAAGACTCCACCCCAAGATTGCTAGACTCCTACAACAATTCAGTAATATGGCAGGATACAAAATCAATGTCCAGAACTCAGGGGCATTTCTATACACCAACAATGAGACTGAAGAAAGAAATTAAGGAATTGATCCCATTTTCAATTGTGCCAAAACTCATAAGATACACCAACAATGAGACTGAAGAAAGAAATTAAGGAATTGATCCCATTTTCAATTGTGCCAAAACTCATAAGATACCTAGGATACAACTCAACACTGTTGTTCAACATAGTAGTAGAAGTCCTAGCCTCAGCAATCAGACAACAAAAAGAAGTAAAAGGCATTCAAATTGGCAAAGAAGAAGTCAAACTCTCCCTCTCTGTAGATGACATGATACTGTATATAGAAAACCCAAAAGACTCCACCCCAAGATTGCTAGACTTGCTACAACAATTCAGTAATATGGCAGGATACAAAATCAATGTCCAGAACTCAGGGGCATTTCTATACACCAACAATGAGACTGAAGAAAGAAATTAAGGAATTGATCCCATTTTCAATTGTGCCAAAACTCATAAGATACCTAGGAATAAACCTAACCAAAGAGGTAAGAGACCCATACTCTAAAAACAACAGAACACTTATGAAAGAAATTGAAGAAGACACAAAGATATGGGAAAACATTCCATGCTCATGGATTGGAAGAATAAATATTGTGAAAATGTCTATGCTACCCAAAGCAATTTACACATTCAATCAATACCTATCAAAATACCAAGGACTTTCTTCACAGATTTGTAACAAATAATCCTAATATTTGTATGAAACCAGGAAAGACACCAAATAGCCAGAGGAATGTTGAAAAAGAAAACCAAAGCTGGGGGCATGACAATACCTGACTTCAAACTATATTACTGAGCCATGATCATCAAAAGAGCATGATACTGGCACATAGACACATAGATCAATGGAACAGAATAGAGAACCCAGAAATGGACCCTCAATTCTATGGTCTACTCACCTTCGACAAAGCAGGCAAGAATATCTGATGGAAAAAAGACAGTCTCTTCAATAAATAGTGCTAAGAAAATTGGACGGCCGTATGCAAAAGAATGAAGCTGGACCAATGTTTTTCACTACACACAAAAATAAACTAAAAATGGATGAAAGACCTAAAGATGAGACAAGAATCCATCAAACGTCTAGTGGAGAACACAGGCAGCAACCTTTTTGAAATCAGCAATAGCAACTTCTTACAAGACATGTCTCCAAAGCCAGGGGAAACAAAAGCAATAATGAACTATTGGGACTTTACCATGATAAAAAGATCTGCACAGCCAAGGAAACACTCAACCAACCTACAACCTACAGAATGGGAGAAGATATTTGCAAAGGATATATCAGATAAAAGGCTAGTATCCAAGATCTATAAAGAAATTACCAAACTCAACACTACAAAAATAAAGAATCCCCAGTAAGAAATGGGCAGAAGACATGAACAGACATTTCTCCAAAGACCTACACATGGCCAACAGCCACATGAAAAATGCTCCACATCACTTGTCATCAGGGAAATACAAATCAAAACCACAATGATATACCACTTTACACTAGTTAGAATGGCTGAAATTAAGAAGACAGGAAACAACAAATATTGGTGAGGATGTGGAGAAAGGGGAACCCTCTTACACTGTTGGTGGGAATGCAAGCTGGTGTATGCACTCTGGAAAACAGTAGAGAGATTCCTCAAGAAGTTAAAAATAGAACTACCTTACAACCCAGAAATTGCACTACGGGGTATTTATCCCAAATATACAGATGTAGTGAAACAATGGGATACTTGCACCCCAATGTTCATAGCAGCAATGTCTACAATAGCTAAACTGTGGAAGGAGCCATGATATCCTTTGACAGATGAATGGATACAGAAGATGTGTTATATGTATACACAGTGGAATATTACTCAGCTTTCAGAAAGGTTGAATACTTACCATTTACATCAATGTAGATGGAACTGGAGGGTATTATGCTGAGTGAAATACATCCATCAGAGAAAGACAATTATCATATGGTTTCACTTATATGTGGAATGTAAGAAATAGTGAAAGGGATCAAAGGGAAGGAGGGGAATCTGAGTGGAAAAATTAGAGAGGAGGACAAACCATGAGAGACTCTTGATTCTGGGAAACAAAGAGTTGTGGAAGGGGAGATGGGTGGGGGGATAGAGTAACTGGGTGACGAGCATTAAGGGGAGCACATGATGTAATAAGCAATGGGTGTTATAGTATATGTTGGCAAATTGAATTTAAAAAATTTTTTTAATTTTTTTACTTTTTAAGCATTTCATTTATTTATTTGACAGAGTGAGAGAGAGAGAGAGATCACCCAAGTTGGGAGTGGGACAGAGAAAGAAGAAGAAGCAGATTCCCCGCTGAGTAGGGAGCCTGATGTGGGGCTTGATCCCAGGACCCTGAAATCATGACCTGATTCAAAGTCAGACACTTAACCAACTGAGCCATCCAGGTGCCCAGCCCCCCAACTTTATTTTAGAAATAAATATAAGGAGAATGTAGAAGATATTGCTGTGTAGAGGCTTATTTATAGTGATGACGTTATAGGCTGAAGTATGTTCCCCCCCCATTCCCAAATCCATATGCTGATTCTCTAATCCTCAGTATCTCAGACTGTGACTGTATTTAGAGATAGGGCCATTGAAGAGGTGATTAAGTTAAAATGAGGCCATTCACGTGGGCCTAATCTAATCTGACTAATGTCTTTAGAAGAGGAAATTTGGACACACAGAGACACACCAGAAAAGTACTATACAGAGGAAAGACCATGAAGACATAGCAAGGATGATGGCCACATGTAAACGAAGGAAAAAGGATTCAGAAGAAACCTGCTGACACCTTGATCTTGGAATTCCAGTTTCCAGAACTGTGAGAAAGTAAATTTTCATTGTTTAAGCCCCTCATTGTGTTGTATTTGTTACAGCATTTCTAACAAATGAATGAAGACAACCATAGGACCATTTCCCCTGATGCAGTTTAAAAGCTACAGGATGGAGTGTATCTCAAATTACATCTCCAGATTGCTATTTGCGTTTTTCAGTTATGCTGGGGCTATGAGCAGCCAAGACTACTCACCAGAAGGAAAGGTTATTCAATAGGCATTTGACTGGAAACTATAAAAGCTATCAAAGAAGTGTATTTAGTCCCATATTATTCTTGGATAGATTTTTGTTGTTAAAAATTCACACTTGCTTGTTTAAATACCAAATTGCACACTCTCAGACAAATGAGAAAGGTACAGATAATGGGAAGATGAGAGAAGTTCCACAGGGACTTTGCAGGATGAGGAGAGGCCTCTGCAGAGGATGCACTTTTTTTTTGAGCAACCATCAGGGCAATGGGGACTACTAAAAGACTGAAACAACTGACACATTTCCTCTCCAGGTGGTCCAGAGGCCAAACATTGTTCCAGGAGCAATCCAACTATAGCACCTTATTGTAGGATGTTGGAGATAGAGGTTATAGCTTGGAGAAGCCCAGGGTTTTGCAGTGGGTCATGAAGGCTATTTTCCTGGAAGTTGTTGGAAGGGGGAGGGGGAGGGTATTTGTAGCGAGTGCCTCCATAGTGCTGAGATTTACATTGGGCAGCCAAGGCCACCTTGGAAGTCCAAGAGGCAGGGGCAGGTACCTGGAGAACTCAGATCTGATAGGAGGTATTGATCAAGAAGAAATTGGAAAGCAACCAAAAGCATTTAGTTGGGGCCCATGGATTGTAATCCTGGAAACAAAAAGTGGACCAATATCAAAAGTGTGCTTCGAATTGCAAGTGGGGCGTACAGGCTTCTAAAGGCAAAAAGCACAAAGTTATACAACTGGTTTTGAAGGAATTGGTGCTGAAAGAGTTAAAAAGACTATCTAAAAACACAATTGGTATTTAGCTAATAGATGTTACCTTGTCTCTATTTTACTTCAGAGTAGAAGGACCTGTTGCAGATGGCCCAGGTGCGATTGACAAGTTGCAATTGAAAAAAGCCAGAAGTTTATGGTGTTCCAAAAGTTGTAACAGGAGACATGCACAGGTCCTGCTTTCTCAATATCCTCCTGACTCTATTTTGAATGACTCTTTTAGCCATGTTTACCTCATTTTGGAATCTTCTTTCAAATGTGTTCTTGCAATAATCTGAGCCCAATTTCCCTTGCCAGAGAGTGTCACCACCTCTCTTCCTCAAGTGGAAGTATCCATCTGTGATACTACATATTTTACAGATCAGAAAACTGAGGCAAAATATGTTAAATAATGTGCTCAGATTGCAAGTAATAGGGTTGACATTTTAGCCAAGGTAGTGTGCTTCCTGAGTATATGCTTTTACTACTATACCATAATGCTTCTACAATGATGTAATTAAATAATAAGAAGTAAACCAGAAATATCAAATACATCAGTTACTACACAACACGAATGGACTGAATTCCCTCATTAAAAATAGATTACTAGATTGTGCTAAAAAGAGGATATTCAACTTAAAACAATTTACAGGAAACATTTAAAACAAGAATGCTAAAAAAAGTCAAAAGTAAAGAAATGGGAAACTGGAAAATGTACCTAAACAAATTAGGAGTTGTGATATCATCAGAATATTATTTAATATTGAAAACAGTAAATTGATTAAATCACCATTACATAATATACAGCAATAAGAGGTAATTTATCAGTCAGAAAACATAAATGTATAAATATTAGATTATTATAAACACAAGTTACTAAAATAGTTAATAGCATTCAGTAAGCACAGAGAAAAAGTAATTAAATGAGCAACAGACTTTACTAAAAACAAGTTTTTTTTTTTTTTAAGATTTTATTTATTCATGAGGGACAGAGAGGCAGAGTCACAGGCAGAAGGAGAAGCAAGCTTCCTGCCGGGAGCCCGATGTTGAAGTTGATCTTAGGACCCCAGGATCATGACCTGAGCCAAAGGTAGCTGCTCAACCACTGAAAACACTCAGGTGCATCTTTTTTTTTTTTTTAATTTAAAAAATTTTTTTTTATTTATTTATGATAGTCACAGAGAGAGAGAGAGAGAGAGGCAGAGACACAGGCAGAGGGAGAAGCAGGCTCCATGCACCGGGAGCCCGATGTGGGATTCCATCCCGGGTCTCCAGGATCGCGCCCTGGGCCAAAGGCAGGCGCCAAACCGCCGCGCCACCCAGGGATCCCTCAGGTGCATCTTAAAACAACTTTAAAGACTCTCATATGCCTTAAAGAGTCTATTTGTAAAAAAATGATCACTTATGTTGTCACAAATAAAACTTTAATAGATCTTATAACAATTTTATAAAGATTTTAATTGATTTTACTTCCATAGTCTCTGATCATAATAGAATAGAAAAAATGATCAAAGTATTGAAGGGTTTTCATCTCATGGAGTCGAAGGAAGAAACTTGTGGACACAAAAGGGAGAAGTGAAAGGTTATTAAATGAAGATAAGTACAGAAAGGGGAAAAAAAAAGTTCCCCAGAGTGAGGGGAGTCCCTAATGGGTTATTACTGAGGGACTTTTTGGTCAGTCTTTTATAGGGAACTTAGTAAATATCTCATCTATTACATTTAAGATAAACAAGATGCATTTGTAACTTTCATGAAAATATCTCATCTGTATTTAGAATTAACAAGGTGAATTTATTATATTCCTTTCTCTCTGGTAAATATCTCATCTACAACATTTCTCTACATCTGGGATTTCTGTGAGCCTGGTCACTTAGCCTCCTGCGTGGGCCTAGGCCCATACCTCCATATCTATCTGTTTCTACCTAGCTCTGCCCTTTCCTTACTCAAAAGGATTTTGTTCTCTGATCCCAAACCAAACAAATTAACCAATAAAAAACAGACAAGCAAGCAGTCGTTTGAAATTTAAAAATGCATTCATGGATAAATCTTGGAAAAGTAATGATCAAAACAGTTATAAAATATTTAAAATACAATAAAAATGACTAACATTTTATAACAAAATATACAGGGAAGAACACCAAAAGCAATACTCCAAGGAATGCTCATAATTTTAAATGTATTCATCAATAAAAACTATTAATAGAAGTATTTACTGCTCATTTTAAGGAATTAAAATATTAAATATGAAATTTGAGATTTAATATAATTTTTTACCTAAGGAAAGCAAAGTATTGTAATTTAGCGAAGTTTCAAGTCAAAATACCCAAGCTGGAGCCCTTGTTCTGTCATTTACTTGTTTTGTGATGTAAGTAAGAAATCATCTTTGTTGAGCTTTGGTTAAAACAAACAACACGATAAAAATTTGGTTAAAGAGGAAAACAAAGACCCCCAAATTACTTGGCAAAGTAGCTCTGATTATGAAAATATTTCATTTTAATTGAAAAATCTCACCGTACTGGGAAATATTTGGATCGGTAGATAATAGTTCCCTATGTAACCTGACTAATTTGTTAAAGGATCAGAAGCCGAAGTAAGTCTACCTCAGCCAACATCCAGCTATTCCCCAGCCAAGAGCTTGCCACCAGCTGGACATTTGAATGAGGCCACTCTAGATCATTTAGCCAGATTGACCTCAGACACAAGAGCAATTTAAGCAGAACAGTTGAGCCAGCCCAACCCAGTTAGCCTGGCTGATCCATAGAATTACAAACAATAATGAATGGCTGTGAATTTTAAAAATATGCTTTGTCAAAATATTTTTACTAAGATATCTCTGTCATCTCTCTTTTTAAAATAAATTATTTATTTATTCACGAGAGACGGAGAGAGAGAGAGAGAGAGAGAGAGGCAGAGACGCAGGCAGAGGGAGAAGCAGGCTCCATGCAGGGAGCCCGACAGGGGACCCGATCCTGCGTCTCCAGAATCATGCCCTGGGCTGAAGGCGGCGCTAAACCGCTGGGCCACCAGGGCTTCCCTATCATCTCTAATAGTATATGTATCTTTCTCTATTCAAATAAACATAACTCGTGTGTCCTTTAATTGACACTAATTCATAAAAAAACTCCAGTGAATGGCCCCGACTCCTTTGGCAGTTGTCTTGGGCATTGTTTGGAACACAGGGCATGTTGTTATTTCATGAACCAAGTTATTGTACTTCAAGGACAATCTGGCATCCTTGGCATCCTTGCCCCCATCCCACCTGGGCACTGCAGTGGTCACTGTTTCTATGCAGTCATTCTGCTGTATCTACTGAAGGTAGGTTACTAGGGCTCATACCTGACCTAGGGCATCAGCCTCCTGAGTGCCAGGGGTGGGTCAGAGCCAGGATGTGGAAGACAATGAGGACTGTTTCCGGCTTTGCAGGTGAACACAAAGGTTTCCACACACATCCTGACTCCATAAGGGAGCACTCATGATCATCCACTCCTTGGCTTTTCATTGTCCAAGACATTGGGTTAATCTCTTTAGAACAGCCCAGCTGTCAGTACAAAGGGTTAATGGCCAGGGTTTATGAGGGATCACCAGCCAGATCACTCTGAGCTCAGCCTACTGGTTGCCACGGTTTATTCCTCTTTCCATCCAGATGGTGTCAGTATTGGGCTGAACAGCGTCCACAGTCCACGTGGGCAGATTTCCTTGACTAGACCCTGCTGTAATACCTGATACCCAGGTATCAGAGGTATCCTGTTCCCTCTTTATAAAATTAGGGGTGGGATCTACATACTCTGCAGGGGCTAGTAACACCCATCTTTCTAGAGACAGTGCTCCTCTGCTGCAGAGACATGTCACTTAGTCAAAGTGGGGTTTTGAAGCTATGGCAGGGGCGAATCGATGGAACATATTGTCAGTCCATTCCTCGCTATGCAGAAAAGTTAGCATAATGTGCTATCCTTTAGTGAGCAGCTCTGCTTGGGGTAGGTGGGTGGGATGCTATATACACTGCTAGGAATGATTACTTTATGGGGGTATATCAGGTGAGTGGCCTCTTCTAGAGCTGAGACCACAACCTAGGAGTATTCACTCCTTTTGCTTCTGCCACTGTGTCCAACACATACCTTGTGGAGTGATGGGAAGCATATAACTCAAATGGTAGTTCTGCTTGGGAGATGCCCAAAGCTTTAATCTATTTCACTAGTACTTTTGCCTTTTCAAAGGCAGCATGTTGCTCTGATCCTTGGTCCCATAGATGTCCTTTCTTTACCAGGAAGTATAAGGGATGCATGCCAAGTAAGGAATAAAAATCCTCCAAAGCCCCCAAATCCCTACAAAGGGCTTGTTCACATTCATATTCTTCGGGGTTGGATAGGCTTGCCCCTTATCAATCACAGCTTCTGGGACAACACAGCTCTCACCCAACCAAAAAACTTCCCAAAGCTTTATAGTTGTACCTGGCCCTTGAATTTTCTGTGAGTTTGTTGTCCATACTCTCCTTCACAGATGTTCCAGCAAAAACTGCAGAGTGTCCTGCAACAAAGGCAAGTCTTCACATGTCAACATTATATCATCAATGTGATGGACCCATTTTACTGATGTGGGGGAGGACAACAGGGACAGATCTTGGAGTTCCATCCTATGACATATGATGGGGTTGTGCAGGTAACCTTGGGGAAGCACTTGAAAGGACCATTGTTGCCCCTCCCACATGAAGGCAAACTAATTTTATGACTCAGTGGCCAGGAGTATACTGAAAAAGACATTTGCTAAGTCCAGCAGAGCAGGATATACTCCTAGGACCCTGGCCAAGGTATCTAAGATGGCAGTAACGTTGAGCACAGCTGCATGGATGGGGGTACTATATTGTTCAATTCTCAGCTGTTCACTGTCATCTGCCACAAGGCTTATTTATAGGCCATACTTGATTATGGAAAACACTATGGGCAGGACACATTGTGCCCACTGAGGGCAGTTCTTGCATAGTTTTTCCTATCTTCTTATGTCCCCAGGAAATTTATATTGTTTGACAGTTACCACTCCTCATGGGGACAGCAGGCTTACCAGTTCCCAATTGGCATTTCCTCTCAGCACTGGTTTGATTACCCTAACCTAGAGGTGGAATTCACTGATATAGGTTTGCAGAGTTTGACTTTGGATGATATCAAGGCCCAATATGTTCTCAGATATTGGGGAGATAAAAGTCTCATATTCTTGGGTTGGGGTAGGGAATACCCAATTTTCAGTGTCAAAGGCCCTCCCTAACTATAATTGTGAGATCTTCATATCTGTCAAGTTCATCAAGGGAGCCAGACAACTTCTGAGGGTTATCATGCTAGAATATCAGCTCCCATGTCCACCAGAGCCATCACCCTTTATTTCTGGAGGACCAGTGAATAGTGAGCTCTATATGAGGTCTCAGGTCACCCATAACTGCTCTCGCCTGAAGGCAATCTCGGCCTCCAACTTATACCAGGGCATAGAAGGCACCCACCCTGACTAGCATTGTGTCCCTGAGGCCCTTGCTGGAGCGGATGATGAATCAAGGATGAAGGGGGCAGGTATGGCAGATCTGAACTGTTGTTCAGGCTTTAGGGCTTTCCACAGGACAAACAACACAGAGTTCGGTTGTTCATCTATCTGTTCAGATAGGGTCTCCACAGCAATGAGGTCAAGCCATATTTGTTTTGGGTTACATTTACCTGACCCTTTACAGTCAATTAGGATAGCCTCTTGGCTTCCCGAGCTCCTTCTCTGTCTTGGGTCTTTCCCACAGCAAGATTTGTCAGTCTCCCCCAAATAAGCAATGGATTCCTCGTCATCATAAGATTTTGTTCTACAACTGGACTTAGCATGGTTATCAGCATACCATACCAGGAAATGGTATTGTCAGGGGGTCTCTGTACTCACACTGCAGTCCACAAGCATCTAACATATGCTGAACACTCCTTCTCACACAGAAGTTAATGGCCAATATGGGATTTTCCCCACAAATGCCTCTTTCCCAAGGCCATTTCTCCAGTCTTCCATCTGGCTCACTAGTTGTTGGTTCACAATCCCTCCAGGTGCTTCCTGGTAAAATCTGAAACCAGTCCTCCATATGTGGAGGGCAGGGAGAGATCAAGGAAAGAGGCAAGCCACTCCAGATTGTAGGCGGTAGGTTTAATAGACAAGGGGACTTAGATGTGCAGCTTGTCTTGGGCAACTGCATGATGAGTGAATCCCTGTACCTGCCCACCATATTTTAAAAGTTGATGTGGAGGCCTTACCTGGGTTCAGTCATGTATACTAGCCAGAAGCTTTCAATGCCAATGACCATCTCAAAGGCCATGTCGTTGGGCAGCTTCTGGGAGCAGAAGCCAAGTGGAATTTGTATTATAAGGACAGAGGAAGGGATGAGGAGCCTTTGATTGAGGAGGTCGAGCCTACAGGTCAACCAGTGGTTACATCTTCTTGACGACCCACTCTACCGTGTCCAGAAACACAAATGCACAAACACATATGAAGATGTGTTTGTCACTGAAGAAAAATCAGCAATGAATCTTGTCTGTGCTGAAATGTTCAAAGGGCAAATGTAATACATACATTTTAATTTCTGTGAAGTTGTGGCAATAAGATGTCATTTGACTTAACAAGGATATTGACCCAGCATTATTTCATAGTAGACACAAACATATACTTTTATCTAGTTCCTATTACTGTTTGTTGGTGTAAAATGTTGTAGCTCAGAAAAAGAAAATTTTGAGTATCACCAGTGGATTATGTACTGAGACTGGGTGACCAGTTTCTAGGAGTATATTAATAGCATATGCAGTGAGAGAGATTTCATTATCCTCCTCCCCTTGAATAAACATAGGGGTGACATTTGAATCCCTTGGAATTCAGAGGAAGGGATACATTTCTTTTTAACAAAAGGAAAGTAGTGAAAATTCAGATTGGTTGCTTTCTTTCCACATTTTCTTGGGGTGGGGTTTTTCATATCTTCCAAAGGTTCTGCTTATAATATCAAATAGAACTTATTTATTAAAATATTTTAACATTTATTTTAAATTTATTTATTGAATATTTATTATTTATTAAAAAAGAAAAAAACAAGGAATTTATAGAAATAGGAACACAATTTGTAAAATAACTATATCCTTAAGGAGGTATTTAGAATCAAAGGAGGCATAGAATACTCTAAAAAGCCCTCATTAAACCGCATCCTCATCCTAGAAATAACAAAGAAAGTAGCATAGAAAATACATGTTATATTATTACAGTAATTAAAAGAGTATAGTATAGAATAGAAAGCCTGGTCGATCAACAGAGTAAGTAGAGAAGATAGCAAGCAACATAATAAAGTTAGTCTCAAAACTCAGGACAAACAATATTAGCTGACAAGAGGTTTCTGGTTAAGTAGTGACCTATTTAGAAATAAATCATATATATATCATAGAATACCCTGAAATAATTACTAGGTTGATAACATTAGTTATAAATAAATAAAATCAAAGTAGACCAAGAAGTTTCAAGGGCAATTAAAAGGGAGAAAATAAACACTGAAAATAATGATTTAAGGAATAAATCACAAAAAAAATCATATAAAAAATACAACAAGTCTTCCAGACTCATCGTACTGGAAACTAAAAGGGACATGAAGCATAATCTTTAGTGCTCTTTTATTGTGAAGAATTTAAATATATATATTACTCAATGCTAGTGATAGTGCTATGAGTCACACAGACACTTTATATGTAATGGGAGTTTACGCATGCACAACTTTATTAAACATTCATACCTAATAAAAGAAAATAAAAACAATAAAATTACAGAGATTAATTACATTACAGAGATTAATGTCATTATTAATTTTTCAGCCTGTTTTGAAACCTTTCTTTAGTGTCTAAAACCATTAGTGCATCTACATTTAAATAGCCAATTACTTTAAATTTTAGTTTCTGGAGGAAATCTAAAATGATGTGATTTTAATTGAGTTAAATGCTTTAGGCAAAGATAGATTTTAATTAAAAAGTTAGAAATCAACAACATATAGAAGTCATATATTGAAGTCACTAAGACACAATACAAAGAAAGACATTAAAAAAGAAATGAAATGATTATTTGATTAATCATTGATTAATTAAATTAATTAATTATTTAATTTCTTAAGATAATATTTTGCATCTTTTAGCTTTTCTGCATTTCCAAAATGTACTATAATGAGCATACATTGTTTATGTTTTACTTTTAAGTTATAAATTATCTTTATTTTTATTTTATTTTATTTTTTAAAATTATATTTTTAATTACACAAAGTATGTATATGTTTTCATTATTTTTTAAACTTTTATTTTTTTATTTTTAAATGTTACTTACAGCATAATTAACATGCAGTGTTATACTAGTTTCAGGTGTACATATAGTGATTCAACAATTCTATACATTACTCACTTGACAGATGTACTCTTAGTCCCTTTCACCAGTTACCCATCCTCACATTCACCTCTCCTCTGGTGACTATCAGTTTGTTCTCTATACTTTATGTTTTCATTGTTAAAAAATCAAAACAATAGGTAGAAAAAGCAAAGAGCAAAGTTGTTTGTAAGGAATCATAGTAGATTCCTATGGGCTACATTCTATGTTTCAGTTTCATCGTCCACTTAGTGATTCTCTCTACAGTGCTATCCATTCTCCTAATCAGTCCATCTATACTTTTTAATCTTAAAAATCAATATGCTGAATTTCAAGATCTTTGATTATTTTAAAAAGATATGCACTAATTTCTGAGTATGTCAATTTTACTTATTACTAAATTCTTCTCGTGATCTTCAACTGTTTTCTCAGTTGTAAGCTGTTTTTCAGTTTAATATCTTAATTTCAAGTTGTTCATCTTTAATATTTGGTGATTCATGTTTATGTTTGGGGATTTCCATCTGGCCTGTCTCAGAGTGCCTGTCGGTTAATTGCAATATTTCTCCAACAAAATGACACAGATGTTGACACACAACCAACCATGGTTGATGCATTGTCTTGGTCATCTAGGCTTTGGGGATTTGCTTTGTCCAGGTGTTTTCCCAGCTACCAGAGTAATTTCCTGCCCTTTCCCCAAGTATAATGGGATTTTCCTGTCTTGTACTTCTTTTGCCTCCTCTGGCTCCAATGCTAGAGGTGAAGCCCAGGGTAGGGATATAAAAAGGTCAGCCATGCCCCTTCTTTACCATTACAGACTTCCAGCCTAAAGCAGAGAATCTGGAGAATAGGTAAAACTTTAACCTTGAAGTTTAGCATGCAATTTTAGATGGCTAGAATGAGGCTTTCCTTATAAATGGAAATCACCAGGGCACTTTTTATTTCTAATTACCAAAAAGTAAAAATAATGTAATATACATGTAATTTGATTCATAGAGAATTGATCCTTGCATCAGGTCTGGGAGACAATGCTTTATGTTTATAACCAGCTGTTATTGCTGGTTACACAAGCCCGGCTATGCTTCTGCACTTACTGAGGAGGTAAAAAGAAATTAGTTATAACTACCTGGCTAGTACTCCACCATACACCAGTTCAGTACCTAGTTATTTGCCCCAAAGTGACACTGTTGATCTTTGATAGTCTCCACACAGTACACCAAAATTACTCAGGAGTCACTTCCAGCTCTCATAGTGATTTTCTCTGGGAATTCTGAGCTTTGATTTATCTTGTAATCATGTAATATATGAAGATTAAATCAAGAAAGAGTAATCACATGCTACTGTCTGATAGAAGTTTCTGGAATGATGAGCTTGTTCCATGTTCTGTGTCTGTGCTTTCCAATTCAGTTGCCACATGTGGCTGGTGAGCACTTGAAGTGTGGCTGGTGGAACTGAGAGATCGTATTTTAAATTTTATTTCATTTTAATTAATTGAAATTTCAATGGCCACATGTATGAGTGTACAAGACACTGTGTTATCTTGTGATGTAAATAAGAAAATAGCAGTTTTTACTATTACCTAAAATCATGTGCCATAGACATGCATTCAAATAATTACTGACATATAGTAAGAATTCATAAAATCAACAATATCATTTCACACTTTATTACCTTTGCCTTTATATATTTCTATATTACTTCTTTTTAGTTGTCATCATCTTTTTTTCTCATGTCTTCTTGTAAATGCCTCATTTTGTTGTACACGTTTTTTTAAAGATTTTATTTATTTATTTATTCATGAGAGACACACAGAGAGAGGCAGAGACATAGGCAGAAGGAGAAAGAGACTCCCTCTGGGAAGCCTGGTGTGGGACTCGATCTCAGGACCCCGGGATCACAACCTAAGCCAAAGGCAGATGTTCAACCACTGAGCCACCCAGGTGTCCCTATTGTGCAATTTAAACTGACAAGGCACAGACATTAACTTGGAATTCAGGGTCTGCAACTAAGATACCTTTTGATACATCCATAGTCATTTGGGTGAGACTATCAGTCAAAAGAAGAAAAACTTAAATGCATTCGTATAAAGCAGTTTTCCACTTAACAAATCATGGTTGTTGTTTTTTTTTTTTTAAGATTTTATTTATTTATTCATGAGAAACACAGAGAGAGGGAGACACATAGGCAGAGGGAGAAGCAGGCTCCATGCAGTGAACCCAATGTGGAACTCGATCCCGTTACTCCGGGATCACGCCCTGAGCCAAAGACAGACGCTCAACCACTGAGCCATCCAGGCGTCCTTCTATTACTGAATTTGATTAACATGTGGATTCCAGAAAAAAGAAAGTGTATTTTGTTGCATGCTGGATTTCCTTTTATTTATTAAAAAATGTCAGCAAGCAGCTTCCCAGTTATTAAGATTCTAACCTACTGATTCAAAACATAAGGATGTCTGATTCCCCAGGGCGAATTGATTACTCTCCTATCTGGGGTCAGGTGGCTACATATTTGTAGCACTTAGCAGATTTTTAAGTTGCCGGGTTCACAAATCTAGTTTCTGCATAGCCCCCCTCTAGGGACTTAGCAAGCTTCCATGTAATGGTGCTCAGCTGAAAGATTGATGTGGAGACCAAAGTACAATGGTTAGCTCTAACATGCTGGATTCTAAAACACAGGAAATGAAATATGGAAATATGTCAGGCATCCTGACAGCAGCTTCATTCTCTTGGAAGTCATGACTCATTTTCTTTCTTTTTTCTTTTTTTTTTTTTTTAAGATTTTATTTATCCACAGGAGACATACAGAGAGAGGCAGAGACATCGACAGAGGGAGAAGCAGCCTCCCTACCAGGAGCTTGATGTGGGACTGGATCCCAGGACCCCAGGAACATGACCTGAACGGAAGGCAGATGCTCAACCACCGAGCCACCCAGGTGCCCCATTTCCTTTTGATCATTTTCATTATTATCACCCTCTTGTGAATAGTACTCTCCCATTGATAAAACATTGTTTTAGACTATCATCACCATATTCTTACTATTTAATCTCTTAACTGCAGATTGATTTCTGTAAAATAATTCCTCTGGATTTCTGGGTGTGGGGTGTGGGGGGCATGTGGGGGTGGTCTCTTTCCTGAATGGGTAAAAAGACGTCTCATTTTTCCTATTCTGGCAGAAGTAATGAGTAATTTTTGAAGAGGTCTTGAACTCCTTCCCCAATCATTTTATTCCTCTACTCTAAACACAAAGGGTGATTTTATGACTAACTGTAACCCAAGTACCTTCACAACATGGCACCGAGACTCTTCCAAATTTTTTTCACCGTGACTTCTTGTTTGTTGTATGTTTCAGCAGAGCTGGATTATTACTATTCTCAACGTTCTCTTGATTCTCCACTCACAAGACTTCACTAACCTTGTTCTTCTTTATGCTATCCTCACTCGTATCATCTCTATTCTCTAAGGAGTCCCTTGAGTTCACCGTCCCTTTGAGATGCACCTGTAGTGCTGACAGCCAATTCCCCACCCACGCGTCCCAGATCCCTTTTACTAGCCCTAGGCCCCACTCTCAGCTTCATTATGCTTTGCTTCTAACAGCTTGCCTCTGTGGACTTTTTAAGAGGCCTGTCCCTGGGGTTTTGCCACTGCTTTGGGGGTTGCCCATCACTAGTAACTGCCTGGTGATAGAATAAAAGCTTAGGTTCCTTTCTTGGACATGGGACGAGCTGAAGTTAAGACATTGTCTAAAATCAAATGCCCCCTTGACTGGTTTCTTTCCTTCCCTTGCTTTCCCTCACTTTTTTTTTTCTTTTTTATAGTTTCTCCCCGATGGCACTTTCTTAATAACTCCCTGGTTCATTTCTTTGTGTCTCAGAATCTGAGTCTGGGGAAGCTGGCCTAGGATAATACATCTCTTGATAACTAAAATATGAAGCATCCATAATATTTTCATTTACTTATCACATAACTCACTCATTATATAATATTTACTCATTACACAATTTATTCATTATATAATATTAAGAGCCTACTGTGTGCCAAGTCCTATTCTTCCAGATATCAAGGACACAGAATTGTGTTTTGTTTATTTATGATTTCTTTATGTCACTTTGATTATGGCTATTTATATTCTTTTCCACATACTTTTTTAAAAAGTAAATTTATTCGAGAGAGAGCAAGAGAGAGCGTGCGAGTGTGCAGGGATTCAGGGTGAGGGGCAGAGGGAGCCAGAGAGAGAATTGCAAGCAGACTCTGCTGAGCAAGGAGCCAATGACAAGGAGCTAGATCTCACCAGCTTAGATCATGACCTGAGCAGAAATCAAGAGTCAAACGCTTAGCTGATTGAGCCACCTAGGCACCCCTTCTTCAAAGACTTCTCATGAAATCATTTTGAGGGCGGAAAGATTTTTTCTTTTGATTTCACCTTAGCTAGCACTGTCTTTTATATGTAGTAAAGGTTCAGTAAATTAGGAATCTTGTGAGGAATTGGGAAATATATTTAACTTGCTGCCCTGAGAGAGAGAAAAGAAGAAGGGCAAGAATTCTATTTACTTATTTACTTATTTTAAGTAAACTCTGCTCTCAGTGTAAGGCTCCAACTCATGACCCTAAGATCAAGAGTTGCCTGCTCCACCGACTAATGGGTCATAAAGCTACGAGGAACACAGAATCAATAATTAAGACTGGCCTGCCTTATTTTTGCAGATTCCCTTTAAGACATAAGAAACAAAAATGTGCATAAATACCTATGTATTTCCATTTTTAAAAGATTTTATTTATTTATTCATGAGAGAGAGAGAGAGAGAGGCAGAGACACAGGCAGAGGGGGAAGCAGGCTTTCCGCAGGGAGCCAATGTAAGACTTGATCCCAGGACCCAGGATCACGCCCTGAGCTGAAGGCAGATGCTCAACCACTGAGCCACCCAGGCGTCCCTGTATTGCCAATTACAACTTAGAATTTCTTCAACATAACTCAAAACATCCAGAGACATAACTCAAAACATCCCTGAGAAGGATATAATGTAAGGATAGTGTTTTTTGTGTGTGTGTCTTAAGAGCTTTCCTACTAAATTAATTAAATCAGAAAGCATTAGCTTATTGCAATCTGAGATATACAATTGATTTCTCCTTTACTCCAACACCATTTACTCATTGTCTTTGTTCAAGACGTACCCTTCTTTGGTCTCTTGCAACAGTCTCTAACTCTGCCATTAGTGTTGCTCTAATCCAGCTAAGTCTTCCATAGTTATCAGTGTTAACCTTTCAAAAATGAGCTCTCTTCTCTTTTCTCTGCTGAAAGCCTTCCATTGCATAAATGTCAGTGTCTTCATATCTTGGTAGGCAGCTGGTCACACATTGCTTTTGTTAAAGTACTGGCCTATCTTCTCAAAGCTCCTACTCAGCCACTCCCTAGGATACCACCTAACCTGGGGCCACAAGGCACATCTTTCCTACAGTTATTTCTTCATTAGCGTTACCTATACTTCTTTCTTATTTATTTATTTATTTATTTATTTATTTACTTATGAGAGACAGAGAGAGAAAGACGCAGAGACACAGGCAGAGGGAGGAGCAGGCTCCATGCAGGGAGCCCGATGTGGGACTCGATCCTGAGTCTCCAGGATCATGCCCTGGGCCGAAGGCAGTGCTAAACCGCTGAGCCACCCAGGCTGTCCTACCTATATTTCTTTCATTGCTATTCATATGATGCATTCTGCCCTTTTCTTTCCATGCAGGGGGGCATTTTCTCTTTTACCTTGCCACTGGAAGCGTGGGATAGCCCCTTCTTTAATTCTCCCAAACACAACTGAAATCAACTGAAAGTGTTGTTGAAGACTGTATTTTAACTACATTATCCTTTATCTCTCCAGATTCACTCCTGTAGATTCCCTTTGATATATTTCTTTATGAATTGAAGAGTTAGTCATTTTATTTTCTTTCAACTGTACTTTTTTCCATTATACTTTGTCCATGCCATTATATAGCATTTATCACGGTACGTTATTAATTTTATTTATTTATTCATGAACGAATTTGGGCTCCCTGATCAGTTTCCTGCTTACGAATTTTGTATTTCTTTTTTTTGTTGTTGTATATTTTTGTATTGGAGTTCGATTTGCCAAAATAAAGTATAACACCCAGTGCTCATCCCATCAAGTCGAGTTTTGTATTTCTTATTCACTTTTGTAGTGCTACCCTATATCAGATTACCCAGCGTGTAACAAGAGTTCAATGTTTGTTGATGACAGTAGATTTTTTCAACCATATTAAAATATAAAGATTCTACTAAGTATTTTACTATGACATTATTCACTGTTGATTTGAAGGACAGATTTCTATGGAATTATGAATTAATATTTCTTATAATGTCAAATAGTTCAGGTGATTTTATTATGAAAGTTTAGTGTTATACAACACATATTCACTAAAGAAAACTAAGGCAAAACTCTTAAGATAAAAACAAAATAATTGTAAACCAATTACAGAAATAATATCCAAAAATGGTTCATGGGGTGCTTAAATCTGTGGGTATATTTTCCATGTAGATTCACCTTAACGATACTGCATTTTTCCTTCTTTTATAACTTTACACAGAGTAAATTAGGTGTTTTAGAATTGTGTCAACATCCTGTGAAATATTTGAGACAGCTATATAATATTAGATCACAATAGGTTAATTTTATTAATTTTTTTAATAAGAGGGTGCCCTTCATGTAAGACACATTCTTGAAAATTTCAATTTATTTATTTATTTTTTTAATAAATTAATTTTTTATTGGTGTTCAATTTACCAACATACAGAATAACACCCAGTGCTCATCCTGTCAAGTGTCCCCCTCAGTGCCCGTCACCCACTCACCCCCACCCCCCGCCCTCTTCCCTTTCCACCACCCCTAGTTCGTTTCCCAGTTAGGAGTCTTTATGTTCTGTCTCCCTTTCTGATATTTCCCACACATTTATTCTCCCTTCCCTTATTTTCCCTTTCACTATTATTTATAGAAAATTTCAATTTAAAACTTATTCAACTTAGGACTTATCTTGTTAAAACATGATGTATGTTTTTTGTGGACTACTTAAATTTCCCATGTGGCCATAGCAGAAATAGCTTATAGTACATTCAGTTTGCTGGCATTATTTTATTTTATTTTTTTTGCCAGCTTTAAAACTATGAAAACTCGGGGCACCTGGGTGGCTCAGTGGTTGAGCGTCTGCCTTTGGCTTAGGTCATGATCCTGCACCAGGCTCCCTGTGGGGAGCCTGCTTCTCCCTCTGCCAATGTCTCTGCCTCTCTGTCTGTGTGTCTCATGAATAGATGGATAAAGTTTTTAAAATAAATTAATTAAAAAAAAACTATGACAACTGAAACTTTTTTTTTCAGTTAAAAAATTAAAAAATATGAGGAAGGTGGCACCTGGATGGCTCAGTTGGTTAAGTATCTGACTCTTAATTTTGGTGAGGTTGTGATCTTAGGATTGTGAGATTGAGCCCTGGGTTGGGCTCTGAACTGGATGTGGAGCCTACTTGGGGTTCTCTCCCTTTCCCTCTGCTCACCCCTTTACCTCATGCTTCTCTTTTTCAAGTAAATAAATCTTAAAAAATATGAAAGGATGTTTTAATTTACTAAAATTATGAACATAGAGTGAGATTTAAATACATATATATATTCATGTCAACACTTTCAAAATCATATAGTTTAAATTCATATACTTCACAGAAATTTCTGGTGAAATAAAATCAGATAGCATAAAATTGCCAAAATAAGACAAAACTTTCTTCAAAGAATGACAATAATTGTCATATAAACATAATACTCTTCTAGATAGTGGAGGTACACTATCATTTACTCTGGGTTCAGACTGGTAAGTGCGAATAACCTCCCCTTCCTAATTCTATGATATTTAGAAATTTGTTTTGGGGACTTAAAACATCTTTCAAATCTTTTTTTTTTTTATCTTTCAAATTTTTAACAAGCATTCTTTTTCCCTCTACTTAGATGCCCAGTATCTCTAGAGATTTACCTGTATGTATTTTCAAGAAAAAACCCTGAAAACTTATTGAATTGAAATAAAGAAAATGGCTCGTGGTATTAATTTTGTGTTCTAGCAGGGATAGATACTTTAAACAAATGCAGTGTAGCTCCTGCTATAGAATTGCAGAACTCAAGGACTAGCAGTGGTGCTCATTTTATGGGAGGGACTTGCAACCTGAAATTATGCAAGATAAAACAGACTAAATTTCTTAATTTTTTTGTTGATTTAGACTTTTAAAAAGAGTTTATTTATTTGAGAGAGAGAGAAGGCACGAAAGAGACAGAGCCCAGTGGAGGGAGGAGAGGCAGAGGGAGAGGGAGACAGGCTCCCCACTGAGCAGGGAGCCTGAAGTAGGGCTGGATCCCAGATCCCCAGAATCATGAACCAAACTGAAGGCAGATGCTTAACTGACTTGAGCCATCTAGGTGCCCCATAAACTAAATTTCTTAAGGCCTGCCCTGTGGTCACTGCTCATAAAAAGCAGGCAAATAAATTAGCTAGCGTGTCCTTATTTCTGATCTCTGAGTTAAGTCTCATTGTTTGCTTTTTCTTTGCTCCTAGCAACTTTGGGCAGAAGTGATGACAACACTCAAGAAGAGCCAATTAAATATCCAGTTTTTTTGCAAGGCAGATGATTCTGGTCAAACCAGGCCTTCATACAATTCATTAATTACAAGTGTAGGGTATTTCTATATGTGATAAATGCCAAATGTGAAACTGGAAAACATAAAGTTAAAAAACGTATCTGGATGATTTATGGATCTTCTCATAAAGAGTTTTAAATGGCTAAATTTGCAATAACTTAGCCATCAAGAACTGCCTGTACAATTTTCAGTGTGGATTGATGTTATATCTTCTGTAATTTCAAAGAGGAAGAGGGAGAGATAAATGTATAAATATAAAAAGGCAGATAGGTGGTGGTCACATATGAATCTAGATGTGCTTCCTGCCCCGCCCCCCCATTACTTTTTCAAGGTACATCTCTTTATGTTCCTTGGTAGGTCGAATTCAGGAAAGTAGTAGGACAATTTGCCTTAGAAGCTTAAGAGAATTTCCACTTCCAGGAGATAGATCACTTTAGCATTCACCATTTGGGAAATGAGTAAGGATGTGGTTAAGTGGAGTGAGGTAAGCCTTACAAGGCCTAGTGATCTGTGAAATAAAGGTATCCTGACAGGACACTGAAGCATTACCCATTTTTTAAAAAAAGATTTTATTTATTCATGAGAGACAGAGAGAGAGAGAGAGAGAGAGAGAGAGGCAGAGACACAGGGAGAGGGAGAAGCAGGCCCCATGCAGGGAGCCTGATGTGGGACTGGATCCCGGGTCTCCAGGATCATACCCCAGGCCGAAGGCAGTGCTAAACCACTGGCAACCAGGGCTGCCCGCATTACCCCATTTTTACAATGTATTTGCTCCTTTCCCTTTCCAAGACTATTGCCCATTATTTTGTGTTACTCTGGGCATTTGACTAAACAAGAAACTCTCAGAAGACAATCTTAGGACTGCTGTGATCTCATGCAGCCCAAAGGATTTCTTCTGCTGGGCTCTGCCTCTAATATTGCCCCTTTACTGAAGACAGTGGGAAATCATTTTATTCCACCAATAAATCAACTTTTTTCCCCCCTAAAATGCAAATTAATGATATTATGTCCTGTTTAAAAACTCTTTAATGGTCCATACTCCACTTTAGCACCATCCACTTCCTTACAGATGTACTTTGCTAATTTCTATGAAAACACAAGCAATTTCTTATGTGAGCCACACACTCTGTCTCTCTGTGTTTGTGTATGTGCTACATCCTGTAGAATGTCTCTCCATGACTTGCTTTCTGCAGCTCTGTTTCTTCTCCTTCATGGTTCACTTTAAACCTTCACGAATCTCCAATGGAAGTAGTTGGTACTTTAGACTTCTATAATAACTCAAATATATATCTCTATTACAGAGTATCATGTTCCCATGTAAATGTTTTCTTTTATGTTACATCTGCACATGGCTGTCAGAATCTCAGAGGCACCGCTGGTATGTTTTATTCATGGTTAACTTTCTAATAGTGAGACTATTATGAGCCCTTAATAAATGCTAACACTATTTTAAATATTTAACAAATGCAAGCACCTTCTGAGTTACTTATAGCTCTTCATCAGCTTTAGGTTTTGCATAGAATTTTGCCCCAGCTCCCAACTAAGCATTTCTTAGGGAGTAAAGCATAAGAGTTTAATTCTAGCAGGAAAGAGAACTTCTTCCTATTCACTGAACCCACCTTATGACGTGTCTGAAGCACTTTTTTTTAGTTTTATTAGGATGTAATTGACATACAGCCCAGTATAAGTTTAAGATGTACAGTATAATAATTTGACTTACATATATTATGAAATGATTACCACATTGTTTTATTAACATTCATTATCTCATATAAATATAAAAAAAGAAAAAATATATTTTTTCTCATAATGAGAGCTCTTAGGATTTGCTTGACAACTTTCAAATGCACTATGCAGCAGTCATCATGGTGTACATTACATTACACTATTCCTTTAATAGGGAAAGATACACATCTCCAACCAAAAGTGTCTTTTGCTGGGTTCCCACTGTTGCACATTCCAGATAATAAAAAGGACTAAAGTCAATCACATCTAGTGTTCAGATGTGAAAACATGTTAAGGAAACCTAACTCAAAATTGCAGTTAGTAGGGGTGTCTGAATAGCTCGGTCAGTTGGGCATCTGCCTCTTGGTTTCAGTTCAGGTCATGATCTCAGGGTTGTGGGATGGAGCCCTATGTCAGGCTCCGCACTGGATGTGGAGCCTGCTTAGGATTCTCTCTCACCCTTTGTCCCCAACCCCCAAATAAATAAATAAATCTTTTTAAAAAATTGCAATTGGCAAGCCAAGAAAAGAGGGCTTTTATGCATGTACACTTGTCACAGCTTGGCCGGCAGGAAGAAGGATAGTTTTCTTTTAGCAGCAACAACAAGGTGCCCTTGTCTGCAGCCAGTGAGAAGCTACCACTGCTTCAAACTCTCATTTTCCTTCAATAAACTTTTGCTCAAAACAACTCCTCCCAACTTCCCCCTTTCCTCTATAAAATGATGCTGTCCTCATTTGTTCTCTGGATTTGCCTCTGGTTCACCATAATTTGTTTGTGTCGAATTGTGACTCCTCTGCTATTTTTGAATAAATTCAATTTTGCTGGCTGAATTGTTTACCTTTTTCTTTTACAAGGCTGACATAGGGTATGGTAAACTTAAGGAGGCATTAACTTGTGTTTTCTTCTTGTTATAGTTTCACTCACCTCTTTCTAAAAAGACAGCCTCATGTTGTGTATTTCTTTACTTTGAGGATTTGAGCCAAATCTAAAGAAAATTGGTTCCACTTAGTTGACTAAGACCATGTCTTTAACCTAATACTTCTCTCCATCACACATAGGAAGCAGTTTCAGATTGGTGAGCATTTATGTTATCCCTTATGAAAAGCAACAACAAAAATCTACTGCTCTTCATGTGTTTCCATTCCTTAGCATTTCTTTGCCCTTTGTCATAACACTTCCTCCAAAGTGTGACTCTGAAAGGGTACTTACATTTAGAACATTTTTATTAATTAAAATGCAGAATATAAATCATACCAGCTGTGGGACATAGCTGGAAATCAAATGTTTTCTAAGACTTTATTAATATATTGTAATTTGGATGCTTTAAATCTAACATCAATTAGAGGAAAGTCAACATGAGGAATTTTTAAAATACACGGTAATTACTATAAACATTTAAGTTTGTTGAAGGAAAGGAAAAATTTGCAAGACACTTCCTTTTAGTAAGGTGAATTGAATTTATATTTACACATGTACATGTAATCTGACCTGATTTGGCAGAGACAATCATAATTATTAAATATTTGAATACCCCTCTGATAAATAAATATATATCTACCTTTAAGCTAACTAAAGAGACTTCCCCATATGAGAATTCTCTAGATTGCCAATTAGCAACAAAAATTTGTAGTATCTACCCTTATAATTTTCTATCTGGGACTTATGTTTGGAATTATGGTTTATTTTCTTTTTCCATGGAATTATGATACTCAGAGAATGATTCTCTTAATCTACTTATACTCGCCTCTGATTGTAATTCAGTTGCATCTGACTGAGACTATGATTGCTTCTTGTTTTGAGGTGTCCTCCTGGGACCTCCAAAGTGAATTTTGCAGAGTAGCCATTGTATGTGTATGTGTGCACATACACATGTGCGTGTGTGTATCTCCCAAATACACTCTCTAAATTTGGTATAGTTATCTAGCTGTTTAAATGTGAAATTTAAATGTGAAATGGTAACAATAACAGAAATATGTATGCACACAAAAATACAGACACACACACAATGTTTTTGGGATAAATTCAATGAATAAGAATGCCATTTCAATAGGGAATGCTGAACAGTTGCTTCTGATTCTCAGCTTGGGTTTTTCATCAGGCAAAATTGGTGTCACACTTCCAACATATGGGAAATTCGCCTTTTTCTATTCACATACATTCCAGTGTACATTTTTTTCATCCTGTAAAGCAGAGATTTATTTCATCATGAAGAATAAATGTGCAATGTTGGAATAAGGCTTCCTTATAGATAATAATAAAGAATTCCAAACAAAATCTATTTTCAAGGTCATTGCTCTAGTCTAAAATGTATCTTGGAATTTCCTTTATGGTAAATGTTTTCAAAAGAGCAGTGGCTTCCTTTATAAAATCAAGAGAATGAGTCCAGTAATAGTCAAATGAAATATAATGAAGATGTAAGTCCAAGTCTGTATATTTATGAATATATTGCAGTTATTGATAGTGTGCTTTTATTTCAATATATTCATATATTTAATACACAAAGACATTTTATATCCAGTTACTCTTGTCTACATAGAAAAATGATTGAAAAGTATATAGGCAATATATACTAATAAAAAGTAAGTAGGTAATAAATACTCATGAAAAGTCAAAATAAGAAAGAGGAAATTATATTTCCCATCTTAGTGAAAATATATTCTCAGTTCCAAAATTAGTTTTTCTTTTTCTTTCTTTTTTTTTTTTTTTAATTTATTTTTTATTGGTGTTCAATTTACTAACATACAGAATAACACCCAGTGTCCGTCACCCATTCACTCCCACCCCCCGCCCTCCTCCCCTTCTACCACCCCTAGTTCGTTTCCCAGAGTTAGCAGTCTTTACGTTCTGTCTCCCTTTCTGATATTTCCCACACATTTCTTCTCCCTTCCCTTATATTCCCTTCCCAAAATTAGTTTTGAAGTGTAACTTCTCTTCTGTCCTTCCTTTCTTGCTTCATTTTCTTTAAAGTACAGCTCCTCAGGTGGTATCTATAATTTTTAACATTACAATATGAAACTTCAATCTTAAAAAAAAAAAGGGCAGCCTGGGTGTCTCAGCGGTTTAGCGCCGCCTTCAGCCCAGGGCGTGATCTGGAGACCCAGGATTGAGTCCCATGTTGGGCTCCCTACATGGAGCCTGCTTCTCCCTCTGCCTCTGTCTCTCTCTCTCTCTCTCTCTCTCTGTGTCTCTCATGAATAAATAAATAAAATCTTAAAAAAATAAAATATGAAACCTCTGGGAAGTTCCCTAACCATTTTGCCAACTTTAACTATCATTACTTTGCATAACATTCAGTGTTAGGGTAGAGGCTAAAGGACTTAAAGAAATCTGCCAGGAAATTAGTACAAGTCACGAGTCACGTAACAAATGAGACCTTGTCCTGCGCTCTGTAGAACCTGTTCATGACGAGAATTCTACCCGTAACCTCAGTAGGCTGATATTTCATGCAGTAGATGGTAAGCAATGCTCATCTGTGTTCTTCTTTCAGACCTCTCTTTGTGTGAAGACCCACAGAGTATGTGCCTGCGGTGGGGCCCTGTCAAGGGTAGCAAGCTCACAGTGTTCTCTTCTGAGGTACTGTTACAGAAAATAATAAGGTGTCTGTAAACTTGTTTTGATTTTGGCATCAAAGTTTCTCTAGCAAGTTATAAAAATTTCCAGAATCTTTTTGCCAGTGGAGGCATACTTAGTCTTTAAGGCAGAGTGTGACTGGGAATGAATGCACCACGCTGGGAATGGTTTGTAATAAATGCAACCTCTTTACACGAATAAAGTTCTACTTTTATTGTAGCCCATAGGAAAACACATTTACTCAACTCGTCTTTTCAGTATTAGTATGTGATTTGTGTATAGAATTTTCCTTCCTTTGCAAAGCAGTTATAGTGCAAAGTCTCTAGAGTCTGAAAGCCAGTGTTTGGATCCTAGTTCTTAACAGAGGAAAGACCTTGAATAAGTTACTTGAATTCCCTGTGTTTCTCTTTCTTTGTCCATAAACAAGAATAATAATAACAATATTTTATAGGCTTGTTGTGGGGATTAAAGAAATTAATATATTTAAAGTGCCTGACACTTAGAAAACCCTGGAAAAGTCCCTATCAAGATATCATACATATGCATGCATGCACAGCCCTCCCCCCCGCCAAATTCTCATTGTGGAGAACATTACTGTGAACAATAGGGGGGTTCATGTCAATCAGCACGTGTACTAGCCCCTCTTCAAAATGATTTCCCTGGGGTTAGTAATCTAGAAAGAACTTTAAAAAGGAGACATTACAAGTTCTATATAAAAATATGATAGGAAAAAAAAAGGCAAAGAATTGGAAAAAAAAGATGAGAAAATCTTTAAGAGCTGTATGTAACAGAATGCCGAGCTTAAAAATATCAAACATTTATCTCTTCTGGCACAAATTCTGAGGAAGGTGGTATTGGCACTGGTTCAGCAGCTTACCAATGCCCTCAAGGCATTTCTTTCATTCTTTCTTCTCTGCCACTTGGTGGGTCAGTATTTTTTTTGCCTCTTTAGTGACAGCTTGGCTTCTACAGTAGCAAACATTATGCATTCCCAATAATATCTCAGTCTTAAAGAAGAGGGTCAGCAGAAAAAGAGTTTTCTTCTCCCGAATCTCCTGAATACCTCTCTCTCTCTCTCCTTTCTCTCCTTTTCTACCAAGGATCAAAGTCATTCCAGATGCTGTACCAGGAGACATCCTTGTATAGGTCCTTAGATTTGTTTCTTATATCTCAGTGCTAGACCAAAGTAGTGATCTGTGGTGTGTCCTTTAGATATTCTCTATGGCAGAAATACTCATAATCCCAGCTGCTAGAAATGTTGGTGGCTGTTGGCTCTCAGATGAATTCAGCTCTGAAAGTCTCCCTCAGTATAAGAGAGACTTTTCATCCCCTTAAGGTATCCCATAATGGGTGCTTTGATGCTATAAAGACCTAGCTCCCTCACCTTAAGATGGGAGAATTCTAAAGACCCATTCTAGCACCAAAGAGCTCAATGGTCTGAGATTTTTATTGGGATTCATCACAGCTCAACTCTTCTCTCTGTATAATCCAGATTCTTTTATCCTCCACTGGTGTTATTCTTTAAAGCCCTCTTTAGTCAAACTCCCTACCCACAAATCTTCACCTCAGAGTCTATATTCTAGGGAACCTAGACCCCAGACACCACTCCCTTTCAGTGGGAACTGTGATAATGTGATTGGCTTAATAGTTATAATTCATCCAAAAGTATCCTGCCCGAGGCCAGAGCTAAACACAAATTTCTGTTTTTCTAGTTTTTCTCACTGTCTCAGACATCTATGCAGTTAACTTCCTCACCTCCTTCAAATCTTTGCTCAAATGTCACTGCTTCAATGAGGTTGAACGTAAATCTACCTAGTATTTCAATCCTTCTCCTCGTCCCATCTCCCTGGACATTCTGGATCCTCTTACCCATCTCTACAGTTTTTATTTTCCAACAACACTTACCACCTTCCAATTTCTTAAATTTTGCTTATCTATGTTGCTGATTTTATGCTTACATTTATTGTTTGATTATATTACATGTATTGTATATCTCTCCCATTGAAATGTAAGCTCCACAAGGATAGCCATTTCTTACTATTTTCATTTACCGATATAGCCTGACTGTCCAGAAGAGGTTTTTGGTGCATATAGGCACTCAAGACTGATGGTCTGAACTAAAACAGCATGGCAGTATGGATAAAAGGAAACGGATCAATGAGTTATTCATTTGGTAGGTGAACACTGGTCCATTATCAACAGTGAATGAGTAGAATGTGAGGGACGAGGTGAGATACTTAGATAATTCTTTAGTGATGATATTGTCACACACTGAGATAGGGTATCTCAGTAAAAGAACCTGGTTTAGGGGTAAATGATGGATATTATTGAGGTGTCTGTGGGACATTTGACTAATGTACAATAGACAGTGGGATTCATGGAGGCTGGAAAGTAGATAGAGAAGCATATATGTGGGAATCAGACATAAATTTTAATTTTGTAGGATTTTTAGTGTGTATAGTGAGAAGAGAAAAAGACTTGCTAGAATCATGATGAAAAATATTATTTAATGTTTGGTAAGAGAAAGTGGAGCTGAGAAAAGAAGATCAATAAGTATCTGGATAGTGAGAAGGAAATGTACATACTGTGGAGAGGGAGGAACCAAATTGTTAAGTGATGATGGAAGAAAAATAAAACAATAAAAGGAAAAAGAGCATGAGACCTAAGAAAAGAGATAAAAGGGAAAAAGCTGATAGAAAGAGGAGGAGGATAAAAAGGATGAGATTTCTAGGAGACAGTAAAGAGGATGTTAGGGCTTGGTATTTCATGTACTTGTTAAATGTATACCTAACTTATTTCAAAATGCAAAAAGGATGTGATGACTACATAAAAACATGAGAGATGGAATGAATTATTCCTGTTGTCCAAGTACTTTGGTATAGAGGGGCAAGAGGGGCAAGTGTCATGTGATACTTGGATAACACGAGCCTCATCTAGATCAGAGCTATACATCATCCTCCATGAAATAGTCCATGGCGGTCTAGTTTACTAAAAATCCCTTCTTAAATACACACGTGTACACAGAAACACACACAGTCACATTGAAACTTGGCATTTCCCATTCAACACTCTAAACTAGAACATCCGGTATGTCCTATTTTATATTCAAATGTAGACCAAGGAAATGATTTTGGTTGTCTGTCCAATATAAACCAGAAAGAGGTTTCAATGCAAGGGGCAAGTAACAGAGCTATATTGTTCATTAATAGTCTTATTCTTTAGAATATATTTAGATCCCAGTTCCCTGTCATCTTTCATACTTACCAAGAAATTTTGCAAGTATAAACATTAAATTCTAAACTTTATCTGTGCCTTGAAGCATAGCTGGTAGCAGGCCTCCCCATAACCTCTTTGGCTGCTTAGAATTTGAAAAACAATTTTATTATACCAGCAGACTAACTATTGAATATATGCTAAGTAAAATGGGGATTTAGAATTATTTACTTAGGCAAAAAAAAAAAAAATTCCCACAAAAAGACATTATTTACCACAAAGTAAATTCCCTTCATTTTACTTGAACCTTTAGCATAAAATGTACTAGAAGAGTCATATTTTCCTTGAGTGAAACTCTTGAGTATGTATAGAGCCTAGGGTGTTTTTAAAAACTATGAATACTGATGTCATATATACACATCTGATGTGCCAAGTTTTGATAAAATAAGAAAACTGAGAAGGCATAAAAAAATTCTTAACACAATGAAATAAACTTTTATAGCACCAGATATAGATTGACACCAGCAGTTTATCTATGATAAATCTATTAATAAACATTTATTAAGGGCCAAGTTATAACGTGGGCACTATAAGCAGTAGACACTGGGCAGAAAGACAAAAATAAGTAAGTCTAATCATCATCTATTAAAACACTGTATTTTTAATTTGTGGGGCACTGATGACAGAACACTGTTTCCAATTTTTTTAACCCTACAGCTGGAGAACTAATCTGTATCTTTTTCTTGCCTGTAGCAGTATTCTCAGCAGGGTTAGAAGCCTGTAGAGAAGTCAGTAGAGAAATTGTTTTCATTTCTATCCTTATTTTCTCCAATTTCTTCCTGCCTCTGTTTTCTCAATATTAATTTATTGCTTTATCAGTAGTGTTAGGTTGAGCAAAGGATAGACATTGAATGTTGCTTTTCAGTAATAAGTGACAAAATTAGTACAATAAAAATGCTTTTTAAAAAGATAAAATTCCCTTGGGACGCGTGGGTGGTTCAGCGGTTGAGCGTCTGCCTTCAGCTCAGGCCATGATCCCAGGATTTAGGATCGAGTCCCACATTGGGCTCCTTATAGGGAGCCTGCTGCTCCTTCTGCCTATGTCTCTGTGTCTCTCATAAATAAATAAATAAAATCTTAAAAGATAAAATGCCCTTGGATTACCCTTTCAATCATGTGTGGAAACTCAATAAATCCATCAATTCATTTATGACTTCCTTAGTATTTTTCCCCCATTCTTTGATGATCTTTCATGGAGAAGAGTCTGTGTGTTTTGTGTTGCATGTGTTTATTTCCTTGAGCTCAAATGAAGTCCTCTGCAACTTAGTCTCTTTCCCTCATGTCCACTGACCCTGGCTTTCTCTCTTTTTCTCTGTATGTTGGAGGATTCCATATTATGTACATCACAATGTCTAAAAGCTTAGATTTAGAATTGATGACAATAAAGCAAATTATGAGAGTTGTCTTCAAAGAAAATCTTGAGTTTTCTAGGATGAAAATTCTGTATAATATATGGAAAGAAAAGAAAATCACAGACTCAGATGAGAAATGAGAGCATTTTATGGAATAATAGTGAAATAAAATCTGATAAGAAGTCATGGCAGATTGCAGTATACTCAGTACAGGAGGTCGTTCATGGTTTTCTTCCAGGTTTGATACAGAAGAATGAGTTAGTTCATAGTAAATAGCTTTCCACCTGGGATATAAAAACAGAGTTTAAACGATGCATAACTATGTGTGTGTGTGTGTGTATATATATATATAGCTAAGAAAACATACATATATACACACATACACAAACACACACATACATATATATATGTGAATATGTATAAATATAGGTACATATGTATTTAATGACCTATTGATTTTATAAAACAAAGATGAGTGATTTTTAAAAATGAGACATCGGTAAAAGTCACATATATAGTTGTAAATTCTTTTTTTTTTTTTTTGTAAATTCTTTTTTTAAAAAGATTTTATTTATTTGTTTGAGAGAGAGAAAGATGGAGAGAGGGAGGGCACATAAGAAGAATCAGACTCCCCGATGAGCAGAAAGCCTGATATGGGCCTCGATCCAGGAAACTGAGATCATGACCTGAGCCAAAGCCAGACACTTAACCAACTGAGCCACCCAGGTGTCCCATATAGTTGTAAATTCTTTAAAGCTATTTTGAAGAAAATAAAATCTTAATGACTATCATAATACGCATCTAGAACACATAAACTATTCAAACTCTGTGATATACCACAGACTTCTCTTTGCTTCATCCATTGTATTTTTTTTTTTTAGGTTTTCCTTTTAGTACCAGATGTATTTTCAATGGTTTCAATGTTTTCAATATTTGTAACTTTCTTACCTCTTCCTGGGCTTTGTTTTGTCTTACTGGGAAGCTGAAACACTATTGATGTTGTAAGAAACAAGGGCATATTCATCTGGAAAATAAAGAGTAAGTTCACCCATCTTAAATCTCCAACTTTCTATAACCAGATTATGTCAGACAATATAGGTACATCAGGCCTAATCTTTCCAAAAATTTTACAAGACAATCAATCACTTCTCCAATTTCTAAATCCAAAAATATCATATTTAAGCTTAAGGTATTTAATGAAGTACATTCAATTAGTAAATGATAGAGCAGGAATTCAAATACTTGACAGACTTTGTATGATATTTAATGAGAAACTAATAGCATTGACCTTCCAGGGAAAATTTTTAGGGTCTTTATACATCTTAATAATTGTTTTGGAAATTAATCTATCAAGACTTTCCTATAACGTTTCAAAATATTGCCCCCTCCCCTTCTCAAATCAATGTCCATAAAGGTAGCATGAAATGTAATTCTTGGCATTGACAACGACAAAAATAACAACAAAGAGATCTTAAAGCTCAGCATGTATCTCAAGTTAAAGAGGAGCCCTCTCACATCAAAAGGATTCTAGGCATTGAAAAACTCTGGTAACTGGAAAATGGCCCAGACAAAATATATAGTAGGGAGAAAAAAAATCAATATATAAAGTAAAAGCAGTCATCATTTAGTCTTTGATGACGGAGGATGATTTTGGAAAATGTAGAGGCTCAGGAAGTCAGTAGCTTTAGGACATAGGCATTGCTTGCCTACCTTTTTCATAATAATCATAGACCATAACTGGGGCTGGCTGAATGTTGGACACAAGGTTGGTTTGCTCAACACTGAAAGTAAAGTGGTTTGCTGTCCCAAAAACCTGTAAAGATGCAAATTATAAATATGTCAGGTCTGCATCACACAAAGACACAAATTATAAATACATTAGGTATAAATACATCAGCAACAAAAAGAAAATCACAGAACAAATTATCTCTGGGAGTTCATTATTTACTTAATTAAATAGATCTAGGGTAGCAGGATCTTACATAATGACAAAATAATGAGTTAAATGATATTAAATTATATGAAATTTTAAGTTCCATTTCTTATATTGAGGTCCAAGAAATCTAATTGAAAGCATTAGGGTAATGCAGGTGTGAATGGTCATGATGTACACATAGAAGGGATGACTCTAAAACTCTTGCTAGACTTTGTTGGAGTTCAAGCCAAACTATAAAAGAATTATACATCTGCTCTGTAACCATACCATGTTCGATGCTGTGAGGAATGAAAAACAGGGAAATGATAGTTCTGACTTGAGAGTCACCTAGTCAAGTAGCAAAAGCATATATAAAACAATGTTAGAGTTAGTAAGGAGAAGATAGATTATCAGTGGGATTGAAGAGCACTGATCATCTTTAATGTCCCATATTTTTTGACTAACTCTGTCATATATACAGCTGACCCTCTGTAGGGGCATCAACCCCCTGCATAGTTGAAAATCTGATATAAGTTTTGACTCTCCAAAAACTGAACTACTAATAGCTTACTGTGGACCTTACCAATAACATAAACAAGACATATTTTGTAGGTTATATGTATTATATACTGTATTCTTACAACAAAGCAAGCTAAAGAAGATGTCATTAAAAAATCATAAGGAAGAGAGAATATATTTACAGTTTTGTACTGCATTTATAAAAAAGAAGTCCTGTGTGAGTGGACCCATGCAGTTCAAACCTGTGTTGATCAAGGGTCAACTGGATGTATTCATTTACATATGAATAAAATACAAGCATCCAAGGACATTCGGAAAAGAAAAGAAAGCCATGGGGAAAAAAATTATTACTCAACTTACAGTTTCCAAGTAGAAAAGAACATGGTCATTCTTGACTTCAGTCTTCATCACTTGGCCATTGTTTTCAAGCTTTATAGAAATTGGCAGGGAGGGATGGAGATTAAAATATTAAAGAATACCTCTAGTATTGAATATTTTCTTGCTTTTTACTTAACCAGTTTTCAGGTTTCTATATTATGGATGTTGTCTGTGCCATGATATTTTTTATAAACACAAGTAGGGACTAAATAAAGAACAAAGAATTGTATAATTGTATTATGACCTATGGGAAAAATGACTGCCAATTGCTTCAAATTAAGAATACTTGTTTCTCCAGTGTTATAGCAAAAATAAAAATGAACTTTGAGTATATTTATGTAAAGGAAGAATTACATGACTTTGTTTGGCTAACAAATTATTGTATCTATACACAATTTCTTTTTCTGGACTGAAAGTGTAATCTTCTATTATTTACCTTCTCAATGGATGCCATGACTGGAGTAAATCCTGACAGCATTTTTACATCAACAAGGACCATATTGGAGTTATTGTGAATTCCAGTATACCTGAAATTTAAAAACAACACAAGTTTAGACAATAGCCTAAAAAAGTGACCTATCTTATGGCAAGGATGGTGGATACATAGATACCAACTGGCTATATATCTGGAGCAAAGGTAAAAAACTGAAGAGGGAACACCTAAAGAAAGTGATTCTCAAACATCTGAGAATAGGAACAATTAGAAAGACAAAGGACATATAAATTGGGATAAAGAGTGAATTATCTGGACCTGAAATCTCCCCAATCTCTTTTATTTTTTTTTTTTTTTTTTTTTTATTTTTTTTTTTTTTATTTTTTTTTTATTGGTGTTCAATTTACTAACATACAGAATAACACCCAGTGCCCGTCACCCATTCACTCCCACCCCCCGCCCTCCTCCCCTTCTACCACCCCTAGTTCGTTTCCCAGAGTTAGCAGTCTTTACGTTCTGTCTCCCTTTCTGATATTTCCCACACATTTCTTCTCCCTTCCCTTATTTTCCCTTTCACTATTATTTATATTTCCCAAATGAACGAGAACATATAATGTTTGTCCTTCTCCGACTGACTTACTTCACTCAGCATAATACTTACCTGGCAGGGGAGATACCATGATCACCCCAATCTCTTTTAAGCTTCCTCGGGGCCTCAAAGTCATAGCTTATAAACAAAGCTGATAAGTTTATATCACATATACTTATTTTAGCTTCAGATTTGCATAATACTTAAAGGATATCTTTGTTTAGAAAGCAAGGTGTTGGTAGAAATTTAGAGTAACCATGTCCCCAAGTCATGTAGATTATGTCCCTAACTCTGGATAGCATTGTTGGGACACAAAATTGAGAGTTCCATGGTGTATGCAGTTCTTATCTTAGCTCTGATGTTTAAAAGATTTCATTTGGAAATCCTAAGAAAAATCCCCCAAATGAATTGTATTCAATGTTTCTCCATGTATTAATGAGGACTAAAACTCTCTGGCACCTATAAATTATATTTTAACTCAGGAAAATTATTTTATCTACTCCAAAAAATAAAAATCTAAAATAATTGCTCTACACAGTTAGAGAATAAGCATCCATAAGTTTTCTCATGCTGGCCCACCTGTGCCTGTCTTTGGCACCTCCATTGTCCAAATCCAACGGTACTTCCATAAACATGAAACACCGGAGGCATTTCTGGAATATCAGTGATGCAGAAGCTTTCAAATTCATACTTGCCTACAGTACAATTCTCACTTGCATAAGCCCTGCACTGTGATGTACACACAGAGCTAGAAAGAGACTATGCTATAGAAATGTCACCACCAACATATGAACTCATTGTGGTCACCATCATTAATATTTATTTTGCTAGTATTTAAAACAATTACTTTTTAAAAAAAACAATTATTTTTTAATCTATTACTCAGGATCTCTCTAACCCAGGAGTTGATAACAAAATGGAACACTTACTTGAGGGTTACTATCAGGTCAAAATATCTCTGAAATGTATCTGAAGAGTTTTTCTTGATTATTTCCAAGGAAAGGGAAAATCCAGATGCTTTTTTAGGTAATAGTACATTATTCCTCAGGGTAACCTAGAAAGAATGCCAAATCAGAAGACAATCCATTCATATATCCTGTAGTAAGAACTGAAGGACTTATTTTTTCTCTATTTTCATTATTACTGCACTTTTTTTTTTACATTTTTATCATTAGGGAATAAGGCAAAATGTAATTATCCAGGTTTCAGTAGACCCAAGAATCTTTACATAAACAAATAATCTTGACATAATGGAAACATCAGAATGCTTTCTAACAGCGATGTTCTTCAAGAAACCTCAGTTATCTAGCTATGCTTAAGAGTATCTTTTTGTAAAATAACTTGCATTTTCAACTATTGAATAGAAAATATCAATGAGAGAAAGAACAGAGATAATAATGGAAATACACAATGGCAAAATAACACTCCATCTGTAACCGAAAGGATAGTCTAGCTCTTTAACTGGAAAATATTTATCTTTGTCTCAGGTAGATTTCTATTACCTGGATAAATGCACAACCTTGTCCTTCCACATCTAGTGTGTATTGTCCATGTGCTTTTGTTAGTTCAGAACGCTGGACCAGTAAGCGATTGTCACCGTTGACCTGGAACATCTCATTGGATTCTTCACCGCTTAAGGTGACAGTGTTTTGATCATTAGAGAAGGTGAACTTCATATAGTGGGTTATAGCAAGAAGACAGACAGCAGTGTCCTGCAAAGAACAGTAGAAGCAAAGATCTCAGCTTGTTATGATGCCATATTAGTCATCATTTGGCCATTAACTTTAAGTCGATTCATAAAAATATTCCTATGACAGGTCAACAGAACACCAAGAACCAAATCCTAAACAATAGAAAAATACATTTGCAAAAAAAAAAAAAAAAAAAAGAAAGAAATAAAAAGAAAAATACATTTGCTATGCAATTGTTGTCATTTAGTCTTCCTCAACAAATTCAGATTTTAGTAGTCCAAGGATTTTACAAAGTGTAATCTCTGCATTGAAAATAGTGCCAAATCTTTTATAAAAATTGACATAATATAATATTACTTATATTATCATATGATATTTCCATTATGTCCATTTGCTAAGTATTTTGGTTACCTTGGATAATGCTTATGCCCATTGATCTTTGAAGAAAGTATTCAGAATCAGAAAAGGATGTTGTGAGATACACTAATATGGTTTTATTCAGAAAGTAAGACTACAGTAAAGAAAGTAAGGTGAGAAGTAAAGCTTTCCTTTGAGGGAATGAAACTGCATTTCTTTCAATTTTAATTTTTTTTCCGTTAAGACACAAACCACTATTCTTTTTATACCCATTTCTTCTGTTACTCATTCCTTTCATTGTTTTTCCCAATGTATATATCACAGAAACAGAGGGAAATATTTTTTTCCTGGTTGATATATAGTATCATTGGATATCTAACTTATCATCAAGACTCCAGTGCTTATGACAACAATCTCTTCTAGACCTGTATTCTACTTCTACTGTATATGTGAAAGGAGAAATTAGTCATAAATTCCTTGAAAAGAGACTTTAGTTTATTCATTTATACCAATAGAGAGTTCTTCCTAGAGTGTCTGTTACACAAGAACAGCCCAATAAATAGTTGTTGACTAATAATAGAATACATAATATCGAATATTCTTCATCTCAGAAAGCATTTTCTATGATTACCTTTGCTATCTAGATTATTGAAAAGTAGTATCTTTTGTGTTACACATATTGTTATTATTATCGAGAACAATCAATCACCTGAGTGGAAGAGAAGCCCCCATGCGAATTCATCTGTTGGGCAAGCCATTGCACAATCCTACTCGCATAGGTGAGGTCAGGAGTTTTCTTGGAAAGAACAGCCAACAGCACGTAACAAGTCTTCTCGGTCTCAGCAGAAGGTGCATGAGGAATAAAGGATGGGGATGTGTCTGTCTTGGGTTTCTTTGCCCTTTCCCAATATATCACATTATCTGAGGAAAAGGAAGAATTTTCACACAGTCCCTATAAACACCATTAATTACTCATAAGAACAGTGCAAATTCCATTCCTGGCCTCTGCTATGGGCTGAAATGAGTCCCCTTCAAATTCACATTTCAAGTCCTAATCTCTAGTACCTCAGATTATGACTGTATTTGGAGATAAGGCCTTTAAAAGGGGGTGATTCAGTTAAAATGAAACTATTTGGGTGGGCCCTAATCCAGTATGACTGGTGTTCCAATAAGAAGAGGAATTTGAACACACAAAAGGGACACCAGATAGGCAGGAAAGGCCGTGTATAGACAGAAGGAGAAGATGTCCAAATATAAGCCAAAGAGAAAGACTTTAGAAGAAACCACACCTGTTGACACCTTGATCTTGGACACCTGGCCTCCAGAACTGTGAGAAAATATATTTCTGTTGTTTAAGGAACCTGGTCTGTGGTATTTTGTTATGGAGGTCCTATCACACTAATAAGCCTCCAATAGCAACTTCCTAAGGTTAAAAGTGGTATGTGATTAAATCCCACAAACAGTACTTTTGGTCTATGGCATGATCACAATGCTTGATTTCCTTTATTTCACTCATTTGAAAAGAAACTAGTTGAAAGGAGAAAGAAGGAAGTAGAAAATATGTAATGTTCTTCAGAGATAAAGGAGCCATTGAGAAACCCCAGAAGAGAAATAGAAACATATCAGTGAAGACAGGGTTCCTATATGGTTGCTAAGTAAGTTTCATTGCTTTATTCTCAAGGTCATCCCCATTAGTAAAAGTGAATAATAATATTTACTTGTTTTGGTAGCAGATTGATCGAGGATCTGGAGTAAGGATTCCACTTGCTTCTCTCTTTCAGCTAATGCAAAAGCATAAGCTAGAATTGCATGGATATAGCCATTGGTGACACCATCTTCCAGTGCCTCCTCTAGGCAAAAGAGTCCATTTCGTAGAGCAGGAAACTAGTTAAGGAGAGGGATAATATATTTTAAAAATATATCAGAATACTTCATAAGCTTGCTGAATATTTAAAATAATCATTCTTTATATAGTATATCCTTGAGGTATATTTTACATAAAAACCTATTCATATGTACACATGTATTATACTTTATAAAATTGTTAAAATTCATTTTTAATGGCAACATTAGTATTTGGGAAATAAAATATACATAATATGAAAATAGTAGTTTTATATCTCCTCAGTAATATTTTAATTGATAATATGTACTTCTTCTATGTGGCAAAGCATATGAATTTATTTTTAGACCTAAGATATTTTACTCTAATATCTAAAATAGAGGTTTATATTTCTAAAGATGATTTTTGACATATTCTAATGACTCAGAAAATTCCTGCTATCTTAGTTCAGAAATAGATTTTTGAGTCAGATAATCTGAATTTGAGATGGAGTGTAGCCAATATGAATCATGTTTAAGTTGAAAATGTTTACACACTGAATTGGTTAGACAAATAGAATATTAAGTTATGCCTATACATAGAATAGGGGTTCTTCACCTGAAATTCATGGCCAAACTTCAGAAGTTATTTCAATACCCAAAATGGTATGAAAAGCTTGTGTATGTGTGCAGTTGTGTATTCTCCCTATAGAAAAACTCAAGAGTGCTCATCACCAGTTTCTACGAATCAAAAAATCTTTGAGCAGTATTCATTTAAGGGGTGGTAATGAATTAAATGCTCTCTTGATGTTTCATTCAGTCTGAGAATTTCAGATCACTCTGAATCCATAATTAATGTGCATTTAAGTGACTGGAATTCAAGGATGATGGGAAGCCATACAGTGAAATTGAGTCCAGCTTCAAGGAAGGCTCCAACAACATATGCAGTGAATAAAATGTTCTCTTCTTCTCCACCCTAAACACAAAGGAATAATTAATCAGAGGACAGTAGGCCATAAAAAAAGCTATTCTTCTGGAGTGAAACTAAGTATGAAAAAAACAGTAGAACAAATACCCTTATTCATAAAATCATCTTAAATGTAATTTTAAAATTAAATGGTTAATAACTATGCTGAATAAGAATCCATCAAGATTTATTACAGTAATGAAATAAAAAATACCATTAATCTCAAGTACATTAAAACATAATACACATCTATTTATGCCCTAATCTTGAGTATGAATTCCAAGCAATTTCTATGGCTCTATTTTACTCTATTTGTTGTTAATTTGGAAACGCAAGCAAAGAATTTCTGCTGCTTGGAGAGAAAGTTTCTGGGAAGGTGCCTGAACCTTTCTGGAAAAGTATCCTGAGAAGTAACAATAGTTAGGTCTCATAGATTTCTATTTTTTTTTAAAGATTTTATTTATTTATTTGAGAGGGAGAGAGAGAGGAAGTAAGGGAGACAGCATAAGCAGGGAGGAGGGGCAGAAGGAGAGAGAGACCTCTCTGAACATGGAGCCCAGCATGGGACTCAATCCCAGGACTCTGGAATCATGACCTAAGCTGAAGCAGACGCTTAACTGACTGAGCCATCCAGGTGTCCCCTCATAGAATCTTAGAGGATAAAATCAGAAAAGCATGTATAAGTTATGCAATTTGTAAGCTGACAGTGAATAGAAATGCAGTGGGGAACTTAAGCATTAAGTAAACCAGCATTCACACCATAGATTCTGATTCAAAAAGTCAAGAATAAGACAGAGGGAGCTGTATGGAGCTCTAAAGATACTAATACAAACAAAACAGTATTCAGCTGGCACTGGAGATCCACTGATCTAGCATAAACCTCTTTTTTTCTCTAAGCAAAAATATGACCTCTTTCTTCTACAGAAAATGAATATCTGAGGAGCTCAGTTTTCAAGGTACAAATAACTGTAGAAGCAAACACTAAAATAAGATGCAGGAATCCATTTAAATTATAATAAGTTCTATTACCATTCCTCTACAGTATAGGTTTTTATTTTTTCGCTGCTTCTTACTCTTTTCCAATTTGATACGCACGCGTGTGTGCGTGCACGCACACACAAACACACAATTATGGAAGAGGGATTGGGTAAGATCAGACAAACTGAAGCAGTAGTCAGTAATGAATTCACTAAGGAGAAAAATGTAGAGATGTTTTAGAAGAGAACATGAAAAATTCTCATTTTTTACATGAGAACAAGGGCTCTTCTCTACCAGGGAGCTACTGTTGTGAAGAATAGATTTGGAATAATTTAAAGACATTTTTCTACACTACAAAAAGTATAGCAATCTGAAAACCATTTGCATTAAAATTGCATACCACACAGAGTGGCCATTTGTCCATATCTTGAAGTTGATTAGCTTTACATTCCCAAATCCAAGAACAGGAATGGTGATTAAGAAGGATACAGCAGGAAAGCCCAGAATATTTCAGGTGATAGTAGGTCATGTTAAAGTATCATGATCAGAGGAGTTGTTTCCAGAGGAAAATACAAAGATTAGGAGAATAAAAGACACAGGGGATGGAATGGAAGTGGACACCTATCTGCAAAGAAAGGAAATCAGAAGGGAAAATTTCTAGCAATTTACCTAAATATGGATAGGGAGTAGGTACCATTAAGGACATAGTTCATATCATTTGAATTTTGACCTAAGGCAAGCGAGGTCTTTATGCTTTGACTTGAGAAGGTATTAGGAGAGTGTTTCACTGAAATTCAGCTGTAAATTCCCAGATATGTTTCCTGAATTTTCTTGCTATCCATAATAGGAATAAATTCCCTAATCAAGGATCCTGATTAGGATCCTTTACATATTGTCTGGCTCCAAATTTATGAATGCTATCTTCCCAGATTTTTCTTCCTTCTCTCCTGTTTTCAGTTTATACACTGAAGGAAACTAGTTCTATGGAAGAACAAAAGACAGTGAAGCAAACAGCAGATTCATGAGGAGTTAAGTCTAGATGGGGTAAACAAGTATGTAGTAGAATGATGCTATGCCTGGCAGATTCAGAAGGGTAATATTCACCAGAAAACATCCCTGTTCCAGATTAATTAGATCAGAGGTAGGAAAGATAGGCAATGCAAAGGGGGCAAGGAGAGCCTGATTGTGTTCATTTCTTACCTCCCAGGCATTGTTGAAAACCTTGCCATCACTTTCAAAGCAGCCATTTATGTTCTGTTTGCTTGAAAGCCAGATTAAAGTCTCTCTTTGAACGTGTTCATCAATGTAAACATATTCCTTCATTCTCTCTAATGTCTTAAAAGTAAGGGCACTGAGCCTGTAATGCAAATCACTAGTTAGACAAAAGTTAGGTAAGAAAGAAATGTCATCTACTCTACAGATTCACTTACCATTGTTCCCTTTGGATAACAGATGCATCTAATTTGGCTAATGTTAACTGCAAAGAATCTTTACTGATAGTGCATTTTTTCCTTTTGATCAGTAAAATGTTATGAAAATCAATATGTAAAGAAGAAGTGTAGGTCATTTTCAGCATGTTTACAGACAAAGTTCTTGCTTTATGGTTCATTAGATTATCTATACATGGAGATGAAGGGGGTATAATCAGATGCTTCTAGTTTTGTTTGTTTGTTTGTTTGTTTTAGAGGGAGAGAGTCAGAGAAGGAAGGGTGGGGAGAGGCGGGGGAGAAGGAGACCTCAACATGGGGCTTGATCTCAAGACCCTGAGATCATGACCTGGGCCAAAATCTAGAGTTGGATGCTTAACTAGGCCACCTAGGTGCCCCTTGAGCTTTCTAGTTTTGCTTTCCTTTCTCCTAACTCTACACAGGTCTCTGAGAAGTGCAGATCAGCCTGTGTCACTTTCCACAAGGTTAGATTGTGGAAGTACAGGAGATTGTCAGTGAATGATCAGACTCCTTGACAAATTGCCATGGCACTCCAGGTGTATGGTTGCATTAGAATTAGAATAATCAAACACTTTAGGTTCTCTGATTCATCTCTGTAAATTCACTTTGAAACCCATTTTGCTTCCCAATCCTACCAAACTCAACTCCCTCAGACCCTCACAAGCCCTCCTCAGATCACTCCTATATAATTCAAGATAAATTTTTTTTCAAGAAAATACTTTACCATATGCTTCCTTTCTGATTCTTCTGCCAAAAAACACTATATGAACCATCAAAGTTTTTGAAAGACAACTGTTTTTGATAACCTAAAGTAAAAAATCAGGAAATTATTTTTTTAATCTAAGAAAATTAGAAGAAAAAAATGGCATAGTACAAGCCCTGTGTTTGGGTTTTAGACATAAATTATTAGATTGATCAACTTTAATTTCTGAAACTCAGAGTCTCTACTCATAGTGAGAAAAAGTAAATTTTACTTTCTGGGGTTTTATGACAAGATATTACATGTGACTATAAATATATATATATGTAATTATAGGCACTTAACTAATTGTTTAATACCTTTTCCTTAAGGTTAATTTTCTTTTGTGTTATCTTTCTGAAAAGAAAACCTGAAGAAATTATACCCTTGGGTCTTTTCTTCATAGCATTTTTTTTTCAGATTTTAAGATTTATTTTTTTATGAGAAACACAGAGAGAGAGGTAGAGACATAGGTAGAGGGAGAAGCGGGCTCCCTGAGGAAAGCCCAGTGCGGGATTTCACACCAGGACCCCAGGATCATGACCTGAGCCAAAGGCAGACACTCAATCCCTGAGCCACCCAGACATCCCTTGATATCGTATTTTACAAGATTTATACATCCTTTTTCTATATACAAATCCAATCACTCCATTGCAATGGAACACAACTGAACAAACAAACGGAAGCTGATAAATGAACTATTTATAGCTACTATTAGGAAAAACAGCAATGAACAAGGTAACTTGGCAAAATATTCAGATTAAAAAAAATAGACTTATAATTTGAGATGTTATTGTTTTGAATTGAGAAGCTATATGACCACACAGATACTGAATTAAAAAAAAAAGACTAGTTTGGACTCAGAGCATCCCAGTTCAGAGTTCAGATCCACTGTCCCCTACCCATGATAATATATCACAGTAAGAGCTTTATGACATCATAGTATTAGTAACAATTAATTTTATTTATTATGGACAGAAATAACTTAAATGGTCTCACCGTTAGACAAGAAAAAGAAAGCCTTAGATTTAACTTCCTCTGTCAACTGTTGAGTAGATTTCAGATAGTCAAGGACATAGGTATCTGATGCTAGTAGGGCAATATTCTGCTCTCCACATCCATAGGGCATTTGGAGAAGATTCTCCAGATTTTGCATAGCAAGTCCTAAGATATCCCCTAAAAATAAGAAAAGCAGAAGGTTACTACTGCTTATAAGTTGGCATCTCAGCATTAATAACTGTGGATAAAAGACACATAGTGGATGTAGGAAATACTTTAAATTGTACTTAAAAGGTGGAAACAAGGAAAGTTTTCATGAGGTAATTCTAAAGAGAAGATAGGCATGAAAGGTGAAGTTAAAGGAGTTTCTGGTATGAAAAATATTTCTGAAGATCTCATTACCAGAGAGAAGAGGAAGTTAGAATGTGTGTTTGTTTGTTTGCTTGCTTGTTCTTCAAGAAACTGACCCTGTGGATTATAAACTGTAATCCATCACTCCTAAAGAAGTGTTAATGCTAGAAAAAAGTTTACCTCTTATAAAATGATATTTTTCTGTTACTGAGGAAATTCCCACCATCTTTAACAAGCAGAATTTATTCTGATTCTTCAAAAGGGAATTTAATATTTCAGAAGAATGAGCTATATAACAGGAGGCTTTGTTTTCTAAATGCCAGTCATTTAGAAACAAGTGTTTCCTGGGACATAGACTTGAAACAAGTGTTTCCTGGGACATAGACTTGAAAATGGTACTGTAATTCCTTTAGATCCCACATGGAAACAAGCATAGAGGATGAACCTTCAACAGTACTTCCCTCCAGCTAATACTTTAGAAAAATTTCTCCATCATGTTATTTTAAGGATTATTATTTTTTAAAGATGATCTCAATCAAAATTTTCAAAGCATCACGAAAGACAAAATTTAACGAACTTACCAACGACAGTGACAAAGGCCCTGGCTGATCCTTCTACTACATTGTTTGGCAAGTCCAAAACTACCTGTTTGGAGGCTTTGGTTCCTAGAAAGAAAATATCGATAAAGATAATGTGATAATTTTCTTTTATAAACTGTAGCAGCTGATCTGTGGGACCAATATATTAGGAAGTAGATTCCATTATTTACTTTTATTTTGCAAGTTGCTTGTTAGAAAAGATAAAACTGACATCTCTGATCTAGTTTAAAATCATGGTACATACAGAAAATGGTATATAGGGATCCCTGGGTGGCGCAGCGGTTTAGCGCCTGCCTTTGGCCCAGGGCACGATCCTGGAGACCTGGGATCGAATCCCGCATCGGGCTCCCGGTGCATGGAGCCTGCTTCTCCCTCTGCCTATGTCTCTGCCTCTCTCTCTCTCTGTGTGACTATCATAAATAAATAAAATTAAAAAAAAACAAACAAACAAAAAAAAAAGAAAATGGTATATATATGTATGTATTGGATAATGGCCCTTATCTTCCATTAGTTTAATGCCTAAACTTCTATGTATCAAAAAAATGCAAAAAACTACTGACTGTGACATATAAAATAGCACACACAAAAGGTGAAGCTTGGAGACTCCCACTAAAATCAGATCATCATCAACAAGATGGCCACAAAGCAGGTGATGGAGGGACAGTGATGTAGCTCTCAGTTGCTTTATCCCAAGAGTACAAAGGGCATAATCATGACCTTCCTCTGTCCAATACTGTGCCACGATCACATGACAAGAGGAACCAAAAACATATAAGATGGGAAAAATAGGCTGTGGCAGACCAATGTCATAGGTGAACTAAAAAAAACAAAAAAACAAAAAACCGCTCATACTTTTTGTTAGCCAAAATTATACAATGAAGATAAGGCATGAAATGAAGTAATCCTCCATTAGATCCTTAAAATGTAATCACTGAAATGACTCAATATGGCAAGGGAACCAACGTGGAAGGAGAGGAAATAAGTTGACTCTGTTGATAAATTTTCTTTGGGACCAATCTGACCACTTAAAGGATCCTCTTACCTTTTGTACAGATAAGGAAACTTTGGGTCATTTCTTTTTCAATACCTTCAGGCTGTCAAAGAGTAAACAACAAGCACAAAATGAGTCTGGGTCACCTTCTATGTAGGAAACGTTATCAAGCCTCAGCTCAGATAGGCACGGTTGGCACATATTTGTCCCTGGGAGATAATCCATTTGTTGCTCCCTTTTGTTTAAATTTGAAGATCACTGTACAGTACCCACTTTAGTCCTTGTGTTCCCACAGTTCAGACAGAGATAACTTTGATGTCATTGTGGGACAATCTCCACTCTTCTGATCCTGTCTAGCATCTCCAATAGACAAATGAACGTGTTTTGCAGGGTAGGGACAGGCCAAGAGGCAACATGAGAATTACGCACTGACCAGTGTTAATTCTTTTTGAGGGTGATGAGAACTACATGGGAGTGTAGGACAAATAGATCTGTCTTGGATTTGAGAGCTGGTTTAAAAAGGGAAGGGAAGAGCAACAGGAAACATGATTCAGGAGAAGGAAAATATCATCAAACCTTTTTTGAGTGTTAAGTTTTACTATCCTGGGGTCAGATATTAATTAAAGAAAGGATGAATTTTATTGCTGTTTTATTTCATATAAAATGTTATGTATTGTGTCAAAAGTAACTGTAGTCAATCAAGTTTATTCAAGAAGAATGTCTTTACATATTTAACTTATTTCTTATCTGGAAGTGCTTGATACTTTTGTATGCACATACCTCTACCAACAGACTTTTGACCACAGTATCTTTCCAGTTTAGATTCTGCTGCTCAGTTGCTTCTTTTGGGCAGGCACTACTTTGTCTGGACTCAGCAACTACAGTGATATTCACTTTACCTGGAAAACATTCCAGAATATAAGTTAAATTGATGACTGGTCCATCTGTAAAGAAATGATTAGAGTCTAATGAACCACATCTTGAATCCAATGAACTGAATACTATCATCATATTTATGCTTGACCAAAATAACTTGCTTTTTCTCCTGCTTGAAGATAATTTGGTATGTTCTGTTTTACCTGTTTCAAGATTCCTTACATTGAATAAATGATTCATTACCTTAAAAACACAAGAAACAAACAAATAAACAAATAAGGAGCAGAATCAGACCTATAAATACAGAGAACAAACTGATGGTAGCCAGAGAGATGGGGGTGGGGGAGGATGAGCAAAATGGGTGAAGGGGAGTGGAGATCCAGGCTTCCAGTTATGGAATGAATTATCATGGGACTAAAAGGCACAGTAGGGGAAATATATAATAATATCATCATAGCCTTGTATGGTGACAGATGGTAACTATACTTGTGGTAGCACAGCATAACCTATAGTGATGATGAATCACTAAATTGTACACCTGACACTTATGTAACATTGTGGGCCAACCATACTCAAACAAAAAAATTTTAAATACCAACCAACCAACCAAAAAATAAGTGATTCATTTACTTAATTAAAAAGTAAGAAATTTTAAGGAAAAACAATAATTTGCAAAGCCAACAGAGCCAATTCCCTGATCATTGGTTGTTTATGAAGGTTACATAGACCAATATGCAGGCATAACATCAAATAACCAGGACTCCTAACTTTCCCCAAATTTGAACAAACAAAAATAGTAAAATATGACATCGTGGAAAGGGTGTTAGATTTAAACTAGTGTTAGCAAGGAGTAGTTTTTTTTTTAACTTCCTGTGAATCATAGATCATGAAATTAAAACTGATCTTCAGTTTCCTTGTAAAAATTAGAAGACTGAAAAGGTTCATTCTTTTGGTTTAGTATTACTGTATGCCTAAACACCAATATATATATATATATATATAACTATATAGTATAGGATATATTTTATATAGTATATATATATATAGTAATATACATATAATATAGTAAATATATAACTAGTTATATATAGTATATATAGTAAATTGTATATATAATATATATACTATAATATATACATAAGTATATATTTACTATTCTTGTTTTTGCTTATTGCTGTGTTTTGTCTCATTTGTTTCTTTTTAAGAAAGCCTTTGATTCTCCATTCTTAGAACTATGTCCCCCACTTAGTGTCATAAAAGTTGCCATAAAAAATGCCATGTAGTATTCTATCTTAATTGCCAGGTTTAGATTTTTGAAGACCTACTGTAGTCAGAACAATTGAGAAACAAAATCTAACAGGAAAACTAGTTTTAATCAGACCAACCTCACAGGTGAACTAAAATAATCTCATAAATAAACCCATTGCTGTCCCAAATAATACAATGAATATGGGACATGAAATAAAGGAAATTTAATGACAATATTTTACATAAGCGATAAAGCATATCATGCTTCTACCACATCTAGTGTTTTCTGTTTACTAGATTCTTTTTACCTTTCCTTTCCCTTTTATTTTCAACAAGATATTTTCAAATTTATTTTTCTATATTGCAGACAGTATAACATGAAGACAATACTCTTCTCAGTGTTTGATCTCCATCCAAGTGTTCAGTATTTTTGATGTCTCATGATATATTTAGTAAATTTGCAAATCCTGGCAATCATTGTGATTGAGGAGAAATTTTGGTAGGTTACATGTTCATGATATAGGTGAAGGAGTAAGTTAGAAGTGAAGGAACTAGGCCACATTAATGAAAATATAATCTTTTAGTATATGATGTATGGATTTTATAAATCATGAAAATTGGCATTTATATTGTATTTCAATCACATTATGCTTTTATGCAAATGAATGGTAGTTTTGCTCTACATAAGCATAAGCAACTGGAATTAGATGATAAAAATAGTTTTTTTTAAATAGAATTTTTAATTGAGAATTTTAAAAAAGGGGAGGGAGAAAATTCTGTTTGTGCAGAAGGTGTAAGGGAAATAAATGAAGGGAATAAAAATAGGCTGGTTTCCCCCTTCACCTATTTTACCCATCCCAAGGATTAAGAGTATACTTATCATGATGAGCCTTAAATAGCATATAGAATTATTGAATCACTATATTGTGCACCTGAAACTAATATATGTTAACTATATTGGAATTAAAAGTAAAAAAAGAAAAAAGACACTGGCTTCCCATGAGACATTGGCATATACATAGCTGCTTACCCAATATTTTAGGTAATATAGTCCAGACATATGTTTTCTTCTCTCCAGCTTGGATAACCTCGCTGCCATTGTTTATAGGGGTGCTGATATTTGCCTCAAAATCCTGGGATGCTTCCAACTGAACAGAAATCTAAAAAAACAGTCATGCAATGAGGGTGACACTAAATACTTTACTGTTACTACTCTTCTTCCCTTCTTGAGAAAGTTAACTATTTTAAGTTAGCAAAAATTAAAGATACCAAATGACTTCTCACAAGAAGAAAAATAGGGTAGAACACTCATCATTATGAAAGGACATTGTCAAGTAGTATTTAAATCTTTGCTGTGAATTAAAGCAACAGTTTTTGTCCAGGGAATATGGAAACAGGTCTCATCACTTTGTAGTACCATTTTGCACTTGAAGAAAAAGAAGATGGCAATAGTCAAGGAAAACATTGAGGGATCTCTTGGCCATGTTAGATTTTTGTCTCCATGTCAAAAGCAGCAACTTACCTCTACACACGTGTTCAGGTAGCTGAAGACATTGACAATCAAATCAGATTGTTCATTTCGAACAACTGAAAAAGGCAAGGTCATTTCAACAAAGAAAGGCTGGGAGATTTCCAGGGTAGCTGTTGATGAAATGCCAAATCCAGCATCACCATTCACACAGAAGCCATTTGCCTGCCACTGTGTTATAGTATCAGGGATAACGAAGGACAGATTTGCTGAGCCTGAGGAACTAAGGAGAGATCATTGATAAAATGCATTCTTTATCTAAACAAGGAAACTAAATTTAGTCCAGAGCAAGCAAAGGTATATTAACCAAAGGTTAAAAGTAAGTTAAGATGTTTAGACAGGGCATTAAATAACAATCTCGAGAGCTGGATTTCTATGAAATTTATCCTTAAAAATGTCATATTTCTTTAAACACTGAATTATTTTTTTAAAAATTGAGGCAGCTTACATCTATATGCATGAGATTAATAAATGAGGAATGTTAGAAAAAATTAAAATATGGGGTCAGTACATACAAATGAATATATTACATATTTTACAAATATGGTATTGATTTATATATCCAGAAATAAATTTGAAGAAATAACCACAAAAAGAAAATAGAAATAAAGACACAGGAGAGAAAACTCAAAAACTCACTCGACACTGACAAGGTCCCATATCCATGTCTCTGGAAAGTTTGTCCTTACTGTAGTCAAAATTCTCCTTCAAGCTTTCATGAGCTAAAAGAAAAGAGAATGCTTTATTTGGAGAGAACGAAGGTATGGGTTTCAGTGGCACACATCTATTAGCTATGTCTTTATCCACACATGGTCAGTGTGAAGCAAAATAGGGCTTTGCTCCTGGCATTATTGGCATTGCCAATAAATGTACATTTCAACCAAGGCATCAGCATTTTGATGTTCAAATCTCTGCCACTACGAAAAACAGCAACAAACAGACAAAAACAACAATTGGTCTACATTGTTTTTCCACAGCCAAATTTAGAGAAAGTTATATTTATTTATTGAATTGAGTTTCTCATTTGACAATATAGTGTTAGTTCCATTATGCTAACATTACTTTCCCTAAAGTTTCTAGGGACATTAATATTACTAGTTCTAAAGAACACTTTCTTTCATTTGCCTTACCTCTAGTCTGTATTTGACATTCTTCATCACTGTGTTCCTTTCAAACTGTCACTGTTGTTAACCTCTGTGATAGCACATCCTTCTAGTTCTTTTTCCTTTGCGACTCTCATTTTGCCATTCTCATTTGAGGATGTAATTAGTCCCTCTTCGACTGGTTACTAAGAGCTCTGTTTTAGGTCCTCCTCTTCTTTGCGTTATACACTGTCTCCATATCCTCACACATGGTGCCATTACAATGTGTGAGCTGATGACTGCCCCCCGCCCCCACCTCTGTGTCTCCTGCCTGGACCTTTCTTCTGAGTCCCAGACTTATGCATGTCATACCCTTATGCACACATTTCTTCTAAAATGCTTTTTAGGCATTTCAAATGAAACTGTTCCAAAAGTAAATGGATTATATCCTCCCCCAGTATATCCTGTCTCCTTGAGAGGTACCAAGATCCACTTGCCCAAATCAGAAACTGAAGAATTGTCCTTGATCCCATGCCTCATCCTACGTTTCGCATCCTAACCAATCTGATGAAAACTACTTGAAAACAGCTCTCAAATCTATCCACGTTTTTCTATTTCCAGTGTCTTTTTATGGTAGTCCAAGTACCGCCATCTCTCAATTTGATTACTAGCATTTAGAATATTTCATACAAACAGCCCAAATCCCAATCCCCTTTTCCATAGAGCAGCCAGAGATATCTTTTTTTTTTTTTTTTTTTTTTTTTTTTTTTTTTCAGAGATATCTTTTAAAAACACATATTAGATTGTTTGCTGAAAACTTGTCAGTAGTGCATTATTGATTAAGATGCATTACAAACTCTTAGAATGTCCTACAAGGTCTACATAGCTATCTACCTTCTTAGCTTGTCTTTCAGAGTACTTTCTCCCTGCTTGGAATGCCCTTCTATCTCTTTTGGTGGTGTCTTACTCATCTTTCACTTCTTGGTATAAATGCTACTTATTTGAGGGGCATATAATAGGCGCTTGGAGATTTGAAATTAATGTCTTCTACTCATATTCTTTCCATATAATGCACTCTCCCAAGGCTTTTGGAATTACCTGTTTCACTATAATGCTTCCCTGTTAGACTAAAAGTTCCACGAGAGTAGAAAATAAGCCACTGCATTTACAATGTGTGACTCAGTTCCTGGCCTCAATAAATGCTTCTTGAGTGACTTAACAAATGCATAACTGAAGAAAAAAAGATTAAAATGAATGATTCTGGGTTTCAAAATATTTTATTGAAACATACTAAAAAGTTGAAATGTTTCTGATAAAGTTTACTGAATATGGTGTCATTGAGTAGCAGAAAAATGGAAAGCCCAACCTCTTGATTAGGATTACAGAGTAGTTTCAAACTCTGGACTTCATAGGGCTTCTTGACTCCTCACTGAGTTCACCCTTGTTTAAAGTTGTCAGGCCTTTCACTTTTCTTGAGTAGTTTTAGTACTCATCTTTATGATCATCCTAACTTCAATTACTATACTACTAATTCAATGTTATGTAGAAGGACTTAAGGCTGTTATTCAAGTTTTTTCAGACCTGGAATTCAGCTTCGATTTTAGTTCCACTTTGATGATCTTGTTGCATTTTGCTTCCCTGTTTAAATTTCTGTTTTGAAAATCTTCCTGGCTACTTCATTTATCCAAGACTATGGCTGACTTTTTGTGCTTACAGCCTTTCCAATAGAAAGTGGACTGGTATTTGAACATGCTTCTCTGATGCCAGCTTTTTGGCTCTCTGGGAGTTAAAATATCTTTGCCCTGAACTCTATGTATTATGGTTTATACATAATAAAGGAATAAGGGCCCTTTAAGGACACCTCATTCTTCTGTCTCATAATCACTTGTAATGACTGTCTTCCTATATCACTACACATTGCCTGCTTTCTATGCTCTTCTGATATTGTGTTCTACCAATAAAAATAAACTTTCATAGTTGAAGCAAATTTTTTCTTAAAAAAAAAAAAGCAAAACAAAACCATTTCCAGTCTGCCTTATCCTGCTTTATTCACTTGCGGATGGATTTCTAATTATAGCCAAAGACATGGCATAATTCACATGTAAACCCCAATTTTTATAGCTTTATCCCAAATACACCCAATTCTATGAATTCTTTTAGCCATCTCCCAGATAGAAAATTCTAGATTACCCACATGCAATTCTGGATGGGGCATAACTGTATATCGGTGCATATTCTTCTGGGGCTAAATATGATGGCCTAGAGAATGGCAGCCTTCCCTCCATTGAACATACTTCTGGTTTCCGGTAATGAAGATTGGTAAAGACTTTCAGACCCATGCCCTTCCAAGAAACAAACAACAAAAGAAAGTTGTGAATTTCTTTCATGTAAGATCTAAAAAAGGGCTATTAACTATATTATAATTATAAGGAGATGATAAATACAGGTGTCCTCCACTAGCAAGGTCTGGGATTTTCAAGTCACTTTTATTTGATATATGGAAAGTTTTTAGTTTGGAACAAAAATGATAAGCACTAGGATTTGTCTAGCATTTTTGTTCTAGGATTTTGCTAAGTATTTTAAATTGTTCCCCATTTAATTTGATGGGAAAAATACTTATGAGATAAGCACTATCATCACCCTAATTAACATCAAACACAAACACACATAATGCATAGTCAGTCTTGTGGAGAGCTGGGACAAACTAACATCTGTCTAATAATATGCTCTTTTTCTCCTATACGTCTAACTTCAATTATAAAGATCCCTTTGTGGAGGCCTCAGCATATCTAATTGATAGCCTAGATATAGATGGAGCCTGCACTATATTTTAGCATCTTCATTTGATGATTTCTGCATAATATTTATTGCAATAAATTTACTGTTTCATTATTTAAACATGAGGTTTCATAACTTCATTGTCACTTATTTTTAACAAAAGAGAGAAAAATCAACAAAAATTAATATCTCCTTTTTATAAGACAATTTCTGAATGATCTTTAAACAAATTATGGACACCAATCTCTACAAATAGGAAGAAAAATATACAATGAATAAAACATAGATATGCACAATGAATACTAAAATCAAAATTGAGATGAAACAATTTTTAAAATATTAAATGATCTTACCCTGAGAATATCATAGATGTCTCCATCCCCATAGTTGCTTACAGGTATGTAATACAAACCATTGTAAAACATATCCTTTTGAGGAATGCAAGCTTCAAGCTTGCCATCATCAAGGTTGAGACCATGATGGAAATAACCATATAGTTCTATATTTGGAAGCAGGCTGTACACCTATGAGAAAAAGTACATGGTTCACAATGATTTTAAGTATTCCTTTTATTTTTACAAAATTGGCAAGGTTTGTGCTGTAATGATTTGTTCTTTTCTTTAAGGAAGTAACCATCACATAGAAGACATGAATAGCCACTTTTCTAAAGAAGCATCCAGATGGTTAACAGAGACATAAAGAGATGTTCAACAGCACTCATAATCAGAAAAATACTAGTCAAACCAAGATGAGATACCACCTCACACCTGTCAGAATGGCTAAAATTAACAACACAGGAAACAACAGACATTGGTGAGGATGTGGAGAAAAGGGAACCCTCTTGCACTGTTGATGTGAATGCAAACTGATGCAGCCACTCTGGAAAACGGTATGGAGATTCCTCAAAATTGAAAATAAAACTACTCTATGATCCAGCAGTTGCACTACTAGATAAATACCCAAAGGATACAAAAATACAGATTCAAAGGAGTACACAAACTCCAATGTTTATAGCAGCATTATCAACAATAGACAGACTATGGAAAGACCTCAGATGTCCACTGACTGATAAATAGATAAAAAAAGATGTGGTATATATACACAATGGAATATTACTCAGCCATCAAAAAGGATAAAATCTTGCCATTCACAATGGCATGGATGGATCTAGAGGGTATTATGCTAAGCAAAATAAGTCACTCAGAGAAAGATAAATACCATATGATTTCACTCATATGTTGAATTTAAGAAAGAAAACAGATAAATATATGGGAGGGGATAAAGAGAGAGAGGAAAATAAATCATAACAAACTCTTAAAGATAGAGAACAAATTGAGGGTGATGGGTTAGAAGGGTGATGGATATTAAGGATGGCACTTGTCATGTTGAGCACTGGCTGTTGTATGTAAATGATGAATCACTCACTGAATTCTACTCCTGAAACCACTATTGTACCCTATGTTAACTAACTAGAATTTAAATAAAAATTTTGAAGGAAAAAAAAAGCAGATCCATGATATTTAATCTAACACTTTTGAGTCAACTTATCCTTTCAGAAGAGGAAAATTTCAATTTTTTTTGAGGTGGTCAATTTCATGGTTAGGACTTCCAGCTTTGGTTAGGACTTAGGATAGCTTGTAAGAAAGAGATGACTGAAGATCTGTGGATTAATCCAAGGCCTAGTTTACAGATGATCCATTGCATTTATAATGCTAGGACCCCGAGTCATCTGGTAGCTGATTCTAAATCTTCTCAAATATCCTTCCAAAACAAATATAAGGTCAAAGAGAAATAATAACGCATAAATGTATCTTTAACATTACTAGGATATAGATAATACCATGACCTTCAGATTCCTTGTCAGTAAAGAAATTAACACCAAATTCCAACAGAGCTCCATACTTCTGAAAATCTGAGGGTATGGAAAGTTGGAGAGGGAAGGCTTAACTGAGTATAAGGAGAAAGAAGAGACTAGATGGAGAAATGAGAGGAAATACACCAAATTTACTCCAGATAAAGAAAATATAATATTCTGTATCAAAATATGAGTCCTAGTTTTTAGACTCAATATAGGATACAGGAAAGGGGATTGAAATGAATCGGCCTGGAAGTGGCAGCTCCCAAAAGCATAGCTGAAGGGAAATAGATAATTAGAGCAGGTGTGATGCCCCTTGGAAAGACAAAAAAATATGCCAATTCTCCACCACTATTTCCTACATTAACAACATTTTTTAAAAAAGAAAATGCAAAAAAAAAAAAAAAAAAAAAAAAAAAAAAGAAAATGCATTTCATTAAAATAACAGGAAAAGGCACTCTTTACTCAAGAATACTGTCCAGAAAAATATCAAGAACTGGAGAAAATTAATTCCATAGAAAATTGAATAAGATAAAATAGAAAATGCAGATTGAAACATTTTAGCCAATGTAACTTTTCTGCTAAAGAAACTAACTAACTGAATAAATAAGTACACAGAAAAGCCATCCCAAAACACTTTGTATAAGTCAAATATTCTCAAACATTCATTTGGGGTATTAAAAAAGCACCATGAATTAGAAATTCAATAAAGAAAAATGAAAGTGAACAAAACCTAGGAAGAAATAAAATGGTAATTTATTAAAGTTGGAAATAGTCAAAATAATATCAGAAATAAACTCTATAAGAAGTTCAAGAAAAAATAGATTGAAAGAGAACTTTAAAAAGCAGCATATAAGATAGAATAAAAATGAGAGAAAAAGAAATTAAAATAAGGCATAGGCAAAGTAGTTGAATTGGAAAGCCAGCAAAGAAAATCCAGTAGAGTTACAGAGTTTTTCTAGAAAGAGGAAAATAGAAAAACTAATGTTTAAAATTATGATTCAAGACAAAATCTGGAAATGAAAGATTGAAAGATGAATTTACACAATGCATAGGTCTACTGAATATCTGGTAAAAATTCTCCCAAACAACAGATTCTGAGAGATGTTTTATTTATTTTTTATTTTTATTTTTTCTGATAGATGTTTTAATAAAACCGTTAGACTTCAAATATAAAGGAAAAATAGCCCTCAAGGCCTTCAGGCAAATAAATAAATGAGTTTTCAGTGAAATGCTAAATACAAATATTATAGAATTTCTAAAAAATGATGATGCAATTGCTATAGATCAGAATCTAAGGGATACATTAAAAGTATACCTTACTTTTTTAAAGATTTTATTTATTTATTCATGAGACACATACAGAAAGAGAGAGAGGCAGAAACACAGACAGAGGGAGAAGCAGGCTCCATGCAGGGAGCCCAACGTGGGACTCAATCCCAGGTCTCGAGGATCAGGCCCTGGGCTGAAGGCAGTGCTAAACCACTGAACCACCTAGGCTGCCCAAAAAGCATACCTTTCTGATGGCTGAGTAATATTCCATTATATACATATGCTTAAGATTCTCTTTCTCCCTCTGCCTCCTACCTCTTGTTCATACACTCTCTCTTAAAAACAAACAAACAAACAAACAAACAAACAAACAAAAACCTATTTGGCTTATGTTCTTCAAAAATAACATTTTCACAAGTGACAAAGAAAGACTGTGTTCTAGGTTAAAAGAAACTAAAGAAAAATGAGTATCTATCTATATCTATCTATCTATCTATCTATATCTCACTTCTTTTTTATCCATTCATCTGTTGAAGAACATATCAGCTCCCTCCACAATCTGGCTATTGTGACAGTACTGCTATAAACATTGGGGGTGCAGGTGCCCCTTCGTTTCACCACATCTGTATTTTTGGGGGTAAATACTCAGTAGTGCAATTGCTGGATCATAGGGTATAGAGCACATAATTTTTAAACATCATGAGATTTCTTTGCACTTTTCAGTACAAATAAATTTGAAAGGCTATATTAAAGGCTTACTTTTTTTAGGAAAATAAAAATTGCTAAAACTGACACCAGTAGAGAAACAGTGCCTAAGCAGACTAATTTCTATAAAAGAAATAGAGGAGGTTATGAAGAAACTACCATGCACAAAAGCAACAGGCATAGGATAGTCTACCAGTTATTTCTGTAAAGGCCCAGAATAAGGCAAAAATGCTATTCCTCCTGCAATTTAACATTGTGCTGCAATTAGGTACAAAATTTAAAAAATAGGAGAGGGAGCAAGATGGCGGAAGAGTAGGGTCCCCAAATCACCTGTCTCCACCAAACTACCTAGAAAACCTTCAAATTATCCTGAAAATCTATGAATTCGGCCTGAGATTTAAAGAGAGACCAGCTGGAATGCTACAGTGAGAAGAGTTCGCGCATCTATCAAGGTAGGAAGACGGGGAAAAAGAAATAAAGAAACAAAGGCCTCCAGGGGGAGGGGCCCCGCGAGGAGCCGGGCTGAGGCCGGGGCGAGTGTCCCCAGGACAGGAGAGCCCCGTCCCGGAGGAGCAGGAGCTGCACCGACCTTCCCGGGCGGAAAGGGGCTCGCGGGGAGGTGGAGCAGGACCCAGGAGGGCGAGGATGCCCTCGGGCTCCCGGGGACAGTAACAGCAACTGCGCGCCCAGGAGAGTGCGCCGAGCTCCCTAAGGGCTGCAGCGCGCACGGGGGACCCGGCGGGACCCGGAGCAGCTGAAGGGGCTCGGGCGGCGGCTCCGCGGAGGGGGCTGCGCGGCCCCGGGAGCAGCTCGGAGGGGCTCGGGCAGAGGAAGAGGCTCCGTGCGGAGGGGGCTGCGCGGTTCCAGGAGCAGCTCGGAGGGGCTCGGGCGGCGGCTCCGCGGAGGGGGCTGCGGCCCTGGAGCGCGAATCCACCAGCGCAGGCTCCGGAGCACAGGGCGCCGGGACACAGCCCAGGATCCCGCCTCCCCTGGGCCAGGCAGAGGCCGGGAGGGCCCAGGACAGCAAGGACGCTCCTGCCCCAGCTGAGCAGATCAGCGGCCCCGCCCCGGAGCCTCCAGGCCCTGCAGACGGAGTTCCTGCCGGAGCTGAATCCAGGTTTCCAGAGCTGCCCCGCCACTGGGGCTGTTCCTCCTGCGGCCTCACGGGGTAAACAACCCCCACCGAGCCCTGCACCAGGCAGAGGCACAGCAGCTCCCCCAACTGCTAACACCTGAAAATCAGCACAACAGGCCCCTCCCCCAGAACACCAGCTAGACGGACAACTTCCAGGAGAAGCCAAGGGACTTAAAGTACACAGAATCAGAAGATACTCCCCGGTGGTTCTTTTTTTTGTTTGTTTGTTTTTGTTTTTGTTTTTGTTTTGTTTTGCTTTTTGATTTGTTTCCTTCCCCCACCCCCTTTTTTTCTCCTTTCTTTTTCTTTCTCTTTTTCTTCTTCTTTTTTTTTTTTTTTTCGTTTTTTTTTTCCTTTTTCTTCCCTTTTTTTTCTCTTTCTCTTTTCTTTCCTTCTTTCTCTCCTCTCTTTTTCTCTTTTTCCCAATACAACTTGCTTTTGGCCACTCTGCACTGAGCAAAATGACTAGAAGGAAAACCTCACCTCAAAAGAAAGAATCAGAAACAGTCCTCTCTCCCACAGAGTTACAAAATCTGGATTACAATTCAATGTCAGAAAGCCAATTCAGAAGCACTATTATACACCTACTGGTGGCTCTAGAAAAAAGTATAAAGGACTCAAGAGACTTCATGACTGCAGAATTTAGAGCTAATCAGGCAGAAATTAAAAATCAATTGAATGAGATGCAATCCAAACTAGAAGTCCTAACGACGAGGGTTAACGAGGTGGAAGAACGAGTGAGTGACCTAGAAGACAAGTTGATAGCAAAGAGGGAAACTGAGGAAAAAAGAGACAAACAATTAAAAGACCATGAAGATAGATTAAGGGAAATAAACGACAGCCTGAGGAAGAAAAACCTACGTTTAATTGGGGTTCCCGAGGGCGCCGAAAGGGACAGAGGGCCAGAATATGTATTTGAACAAATTCTAGCTGAAAACTTTCCTAATCTGGGAAGGGAAACAGGCATTCAGATCCAGGAAATAGAGAGATCCCCCCCTAAAATCAATAAAAACCGTTCAACACCTCGACATTTAATTGTGAAGCTTGCAAATTCCAAAGATAAAGAGAAGATCCTTAAAGCAGCAAGGGACAAGAAATCCCTGACTTTTATGGGAAGGAGTATTAGGGTAACAGCAGACCTCTCCACAGAGACCTGGCAGGCCAGAAAGGGCTGGCAGGATATATTCAGGGTCCTAAATGAGAAGAACATGCAACCAAGAATACTTTATCCATCAAGACTCTCATTCAAAATGGAAGGAGAGATAAAGAGCTTCCAAGACAGGCAGCAACTAAAAGAATATGTGACCTCCAAACCAGCTCTGCAAGAAATTTTAAGGGGGCCTCTTAAAATTCCCCTTTAAGAAGAAGTTCAGTGGAACAGTCCACAAAAACAAAGACTGAATAGATATCATGATGACACTAAACTCATATCTCTCAATAGTAACTCTGAATGTGAACGGGCTTAATGACCCCATCAAAAGGCGCAGGGTTTCAGACTGGATAAAAAAGCAGGACCCATCTATTTGCTGTCTACAAGAGACTCATTTTAGACAGAAGGACACCTACAGCCTGAAAATAAAAGGTTGGAGAACCATTTACCATTCGAATGGTCCTCAAAAGAAAGCAGGGGTAGCCATCCTTATATCAGATAAACTAAAATTTACCCCAAAGACTGTAGTGAGAGATGAAGAGGGACACTATATCATACTTAAAGGATCTATTCAACAAGAGGACTTAACAATCCTCAATATATATGCTCCGAATGTGGGAGCTGCCAAATATATAAATCAATTATTAACCAAAGTGAAGAAATACTTAGATAATAATACACTTATACTTGGTGACTTCAATCTAGCTCTTTCTATACTCGATAGGTCTTCTAAGCAAAACATCTCCAAAGAAACGAGAGCTTTAAATGATACACTGGACCAGATGGATTTCACAGATATCTACAGAACTTTACATCCAAACTCAACTGAATACACATTCTTCTCAAGCGCACATGGAACTTTCTCCAGAATAGACCACATATTGGGTCACAAATCGGGTCTGAACCGATACCAAAAGATTGGGATTGTCCCCTGCATATTCTCGGACCATAATGCCTTGAAATTAGAACTAAATCACAACAAGAAGTTTGGAAGGACCTCAAACACATGGAGGTTAAGGACCATCCTGCTAAAAGATAAAAGGGTCAACCAGGAAATTAAGGAAGAATTAAAAAGATTCATGGAAACTAATGAGAATGAAGATACAACTGTTCAAAATCTTTGGGATGCAGCAAAAGCAGTCCTAAGGGGGAAATACATCGCAATACAAGCATCCATTCAAAAACTGGAAAGAACTCAAATACAAAAGCTAACCTTACACATAAAGGAGCTAGAGAAAAAACAGCAAATAGATCCTACACCCAAGAGAAGAAGGGAGCTAATAAAGATTCGAGCAGAACTCAACGAAATCGAGACCAGAAGAACTGTGGAACAGATCAACAGAACCAGGAGTTGGTTCTTTGAAAGAATTAATAAGATAGATAAACCATTAGCCAGCCTTATTAAAAAGAAGAGAGAGAAGACTCAAATTAATAAAATCATGAATGAGAAAGGAGAGATCACTACCAACACCAAGGAAATACAAACGATTTTAAAAACATATTATGAACAGCTATACGCCAATAAATTAGGCAATCTAGAAGAAATGGACGCATTCCTGGAAAGCCACAAACTACCAAAACTGGAACAGGAAGAAATAGAAAACCTGAACAGGCCAATAACCAGGGAGGAAATTGAAGCAGTCATCAAAAACCTCCCAAGACACAAGAGTCCAGGGCCAGATGGCTTCCCAGGAGAATTTTATCAAACGTTTAAAGAAGAAATCATACCTATTCTCCTAAAGCTGTTTGGAAAGATAGAAAGAGATGGAGTACTTCCAAATTCGTTCTATGAAGCCAGCATCACCTTAATTCCAAAGCCAGACAAAGACCCCGCCAAAAAGGAGAATTACAGACCAATATCCCTGATGAACATGGATGCAAAAATTCTCAACAAGATACTGGCCAATAGGATCCAACAGTACATTAAGAAAATTATTCACCATGACCAAGTAGGATTTATCCCTGGGACACAAGGCTGGTTCAACACCCGTAAAACAATCAATGTGATTCATCATATCAGCAAGAGAAAAACCAAGAACCATATGATCCTCTCATTGGATGCAGAGAAAGCATTTGACAAAATACAGCATCCATTCCTGATCAAAACTCTTCAGAGTGTAGGGATAGAGGGAACATTCCTCGACATCTTAAAAGCCATCTATGAAAAGCCCACAGCAAATATCATTCTCAATGGGGAAGCACTGGGAGCCTTTCCCCTAAGATCAGGAACAAGACAGGGATGTCCACTCTCACCACTGCTATTCAACATAGTACTGGAAGTCCTAGCCTCAGCAATCAGACAACAAAAAGACATTAAAGGCATTCAAATTGGCAAAGAAGAAGTCAAACTCTCCCTCTTCGCCGATGACATGATACTCTACATAGAAAACCCAAAAGTCTCCACCCCAAGATTGCTAGAACTCATACAGCAATTCGGTAGCGTGGCAGGATACAAAATCAATGCCCAGAAGTCAGTGGCATTTCTATACACTAACAATGAGACTGAAGAAAGAGAAATTAAGGAGTCAATCCCATTTACAATTGCACCCAAAAGCATAAGATACCTAGGAATAAACCTCACCAAAGATGTAAAGGATCTATACCCTCAAAACTATAGAACACTTCTGAAAGAAATTGAGGAAGACACAAAGAGATGGAAAAATATTCCATGCTCATGGATTGGCAGAATTAATATTGTGAAAATGTCAATGTTACCCAGGGCAATATACACGTTTAATGCAATCCCTATCAAAATACCATGGACTTTCTTCAGAGAGTTAGAACAAATTATTTTAAGATTTGTGTGGAATCAGAAAAGACCCCGAATAGCCAGGGGAATTTTAAAAAAGAAAACCATATCTGGGGGCATCACAATGCCAGATTTCAGGTTGTACTACAAAGCTGTGGTCATCAAGACAGTGTGGTACTGGCACAAAAACAGACACATAGATCAGTGGAACAGAATAGAGAATCCAGAAGTGGACCCTGAACTTTATGGGCAACTAATATTCGATAAAGGAGGAAAGACTATCCATTGGAAGAAAGACAGTCTCTTCAATAAATGGTGCTGGGAAAATTGGACATCCACATGCAGAAGAATGAAACTAGACCACTCTCTTTCACCATACACAAAGATAAACTCAAAATGGATGAAAGATCTAAATGTGAGACAAGATTCCATCAAAATCCTAGAGAAGAACACAGGCAACACCCTTTTTGAACTCGGCCATAGTAACTTCTTGCAAGATACATCCACGAAGACAAAAGAAACAAAAGCAAAAATGAACTATTGGGACTTCATCAAGATAAGAAGCTTTTGCACAGCAAAGGATACAGTCAACAAAACTAAAAGACAACCTACAGAATGGGAGAAGATATTTGCAAATGACCTATCAGATAAAGGGCTAGTTTCCAAGATCTATAAAGAACTTATTAAACTCAACACCAAAGAAACAAACAATCCAATCATGAAATGGGCAAAAGACATGAACAGAAATCTCACAGAGGAAGACATAGACATGGCCAACATGCATATGAGAAAATGCTCTGCATCACTTGCCATCAGGGAAATACAAATCAAAACTACAATGAGATACCACCTCACACCAGTGAGAATGGGGAAAATTAACAAGGCAGGAAACAACAAATGTTGGAGAGGATGCGGAGAAAAGGGAACCCTCTTACACTGTTGGTGGGAATGTGAACTGGTGCAGCCACTCTGGAAAACTGTGTGGAGGTTCCTCAAACAGTTAAAAATATACCTGCCCTACGACCCAGCAATTGCACTGTTGGGGATTTACCCCAAAGATACAAATGCAATGAAACGCCGGGACACCTGCACCCCGATGTTTCTAGCAGCAATGGCCACGATAGCCAAACTGTGGAAGGAGCCTCGGTGTCCAACGAAAGATGAATGGATAAAGAAGATGTGGTTTATGTATACAATGGAATATTACTCAGCTATTAGAAATGACAAATACCCACCATTTGCTTCAACGTGGATGGAACTGGAGGGTATTATGCTGAGTGAAGTAAGTCAGTCGGAGAAGGACAAACATTATATGTTCTCATTCATTTGGGGAATATAAATAATAGTGAAAGGGAAAATAAGGGAAGGGAGAAGAAATGTGTGGGAAATATCAGAAAGGGAGACAGAACGTAAAGACTGCTAACTCTGGGAAACGAACTAGGGGTGGTAGAAGGGGAGGAGGGCGGGGGGTGGGAGTGAATGGGTGACGGGCACTGGGTGTTATTCTGTATGTTAGTAAATTGAACACCAATAAAAAAAAAAAAAACAAAAACAAAAAAAAAAAAAAAAAAAAAAAAAAAAAAATTTAAAAAATATAGATGCATTGGGGAAAAAGAAGAAAGAACATTATCTCTATTTGCTGATATAGATCATATACCTAGAAAGCCTAGAGAACCATTGATAAACTAACTAAATCAATAAAGGAATTCAGTAAGTCAGCAAAATATAAAATTACTATGCAAAAAATACCTCCCATATACCCAAACAATAACAAGTTAGAATGTATAAGAGAAGAGAAAAATCTCATTTATAATAGCAACAAAAGAGTTAACATGCTCATAAATAAGCTTAATAGGAAACTATATAAAAACGATTTAAAATTAAAGTTCATGAAAGACCAAAAGTACACTTAACCAGATGAAAAGACATTCCTTGTTTTTGATATGACATCTCACCATCAAGATGTAGTTAATTTGATTTATGAATACCATGCAATCACAATAAAAATATCAGTAAACTTTTTTTTTTTTAGTTAGATGAGTCAAAAATAAAATTGCCATGGAAAAAAAAATCAAACTTGGAAAAATAGCTCAGGAAATTCTAAAACCAAAGAGCTGAGGGATGAAGATGAGGAATTGATTCCTACCTAAAATTAATGCACACTACAAATCTTCCATAATTAAAACAGTGTGGTCCTGGCACAATAATAGATAGACCAATGAAATTGAATATAAATTCCAGAAATAAACATAATTACCAACGGAAATACAGTATATGAAAAAGGTAGTACCACAAATCAGTAAAGCAAGGATAATGTATCAATTGGATGGACATTAAATTTTAAAAAGAGAAAAATTAAATAAATGCTATTCCACACTCAAGTGGTCTGCTTGAGATTCTCTCTCTCTCTCTCCCTCTGCCCCACACCTTAGCACCTCCCCACTTAAAATAAAATAAATAAAATATTTAAAATTATTTAAAACTAAAAAACTTACAAAACACAATATTAAAAGTACTACAAACAATATGAATTGGAACTCATTTATATAACATGACTTACAGTGTTAATATTGCTATAGATAGTAAACAAGGGCAACTAGTTTTGGCTCTGTGTTATATTCTGGTTCACTTGAATCTTCTGGTCTGGTGAGGTGCTTCTGGAATTTTCTAATGATGGACCCTTCATGGTTTTTCCTCAAGATGGTCTTTCTAAGACCTTGCTACCTCCAGTTGTAGTAAGAATGAGCAGAAACTATTTATTCGTGTTCCATTAAACTCTTAGAAAAAAGTACATATATATTTTCCACATTTATAGGTAAGTTTATCCTTTATCTGTTGATACTTTTCTAACTCTGAAATCAGTTAGAAGCTTCTTAGCTCCAGTAAGAAATGTAAATGTACTTAACTTTTAGATTGGGGAAAAATGTACAGTTTATGTCATGGTTAATAATTGTTAGTATAGTTATTAATTAATTTTTATACTTTATATTTAAAACTAGGTCTACTTAGTATGTTGAAAGCAGAATGCAAAATTGCATTTTTCAGTGAGATCTCATTTGTAAAATGCATATGCCTTCAGAAAAGAGATTTAAACAATTGCATCAGAAATGTTCATTTCTGTACAATAAAAGTTCATTTTGTGAAATTTTGTAAATAAAAAATATATGTCTAAGTGTTAAGATTATAAATGATTTTAAAGATTTCCTTCTTTATGCCTTTGGGTTTTTTGCACATTTTCTAACTACACAGGTGCTGTGGTCTGAATGTGTGCATCTTCTCAAAATACACATGTTGAAATCCTAATGCTCAATGTGATGGAATTAGGAGGGGAAGCCTTTGGGAGGTGAATTGGTCATTAATGTGAAGCCAGTAGAGAATGAGATTAATGCCCTTGTGAAAGATGCCTGAGAGATGTCCTTTGTCCCTTTCACCATGTGAGGATACAAGGAGTCTACAAAACAGAGGAGGGAACTCACCTGACCATGCTAGCTCCCTCATCTCAGAATTTCAGACTCCAGAACTGTGAGAAATCTTTTTGTTGTTTATAAGCTTCCTAGTTTGGGGTGTTTTGTTATAGCAGCTCAAATAGTTTAAAGCAACAGGTATAATTTTAATAAGAAAAAATGTTAAATTATTAAATTAGTTGTAAATAGGATCATACATCTCAATATTTATATGTCCTTATGCTAAAAAAATAAGGAAAAATATTCAACTGTTACTAATGGAAACAATTTTAATGTGAAACTCTAGAACCACTGGTCTCGAAATGCATATGAAAATATAAGATCTGGGGCAGCCCGGGTGGCTCAGTGGTTTAGCACTGCCTTCAGCCTAGGACCTGATCCTGGAGACCGGGATCGAGTCCCACGTCGGGGTCCCTGCATGGAGCCTGCTTCTCTCTCTGCCTGTGTCTCTGCCTCTCGATCTCTGTGTCTCTCATGAATAAATAAATCTTTAAAATATGTATTTATTAAAAAAATGAATGCTTTAAAAAAAAGAAAATATAAGATCTGTTAATAGATAACAACTTTAGACTGTTTCCAAGCATATCCTTCAACACAGAGGTTTAACTCTAGATTTCAAGAAAAATAAAATATATAGTTCATGAGGGAACAAAGGGAGAAAGTATTTGATATTCTTAACATGTTTCATCTTAAATAAAAACATCAGCTGAAGGGTAAGAGGTCCGGATGAAAATGAGGAAATCAGAGAGCTTACACTTTCAGCTGACAGCTGTTGCTCTGATTTCAGTAGAAGAACACTTTTATCCACAGCCCGGAGTGCACAGAATGAGTCAGGGGCTGCTTGCAGATAGAAACTCGTATTGGAGCCCGGTAGCCCCTGGTCCTTTGAGAACTTTATGCTAACCTAGAGTGGAGGAAGGAAAAGAGAGTCAGGTAATTTAAAAGATAACTTGAATAAATAAATTTGATACATGAAAAATAATTTGAATAAACTCAATCTTTTCCAAATAAGGGTTTTTAGATCGCTGTACTTATGTTTTCCCTGCCCGTTCTCACCCTTCACTCTCTTAAAGGACATCTCCTTCACCATCCTCCTACCATCTCAGTATTGGCATTGCTGCCAAGGTTATTCATTCTGCTTGGGGGTTCTTTCATTTCTAATAATTAAATTACACCAATATTTACTGTGAGATCACCACGTAAAGCTGACGGTAGTCACATAAGAAGACAACAGGGAGAAAACTGCTTGCTGCTCTCTCTCAAGACAGGCAAGAAATAGAAGAAACATCACCTTGTTTTTAAAGCACTTGTCAACCTGGAATCTCACACTGTCAGCCACGATTTCCCCACTGGGGTGAAGGGTGTAGACAAGCACGACGGCCACGGGAGCCAGATCAGCAGTGATGTTGATTGGGAATGAGAAGCTTCCTTTCCAGGCTGTGTAAATAAGAAATGTCACTAACAGATACAGTGCCCAAAGTTTTCTGGCTCATTGGCTACACTGAGCTCAAAGAGAATGGCATAGGAAGAGCAAATTGGGCTTTATTTTAAAGCTAAATCAATTATGTAATGAGAACGATGTACACAAATAAAAAAGACTGCATAATTTAGGCATTAATGATATTTAGGTTTTGGACATCACTTTTCTATAATGTGCTTGATAATCTGGCAATAACAGAAACAAGTTGAAATCTTTTTTTGAAATATTTGGAAGGATACCCTGGGCCGTACTACTGCTTTCTAGCCACTGATCAGTAACGTTAAGTCGCTCTTCCTAACCTCTTGACTCTATCCCTATAACATTTCCTTAAAAGGAAAGAAAAACGAAGGCAGAGTACATAGGAAAAAATGAATGCATTTTGTATGCCTTTGTTTCTGATGTCCTTTTGTCCACCGAGGAAGAGAGCTCCTTTTACCATCACCTGTGCAGAATAAAGAAAACACAATATTTAACATCATATACCATTTAGTAGACATTAAAAATGGATAACAAAAAAAATGGATAATGAACGGTCTAATGATAATTCTCTTTCAAAGAGAAGGTAGCTTCTATGAACAAGTTCTAAAAGTCAACTCTGCACAACTTGGAAAAGAACACAGAAATGATGATTAATTGTAAGCCTATTATGTGCTAGAAACTTGGTGAATAATATGCAGTGCACTGTGCAAGGGGCTGTACAAAGCTCTGAATTATTTAGTCTCTCTAGCTTTGAGTAAGCCCAGTCATTTCACTTCATCACTGTTCTCTTATTTGTAAGATGGAGACATCCACAGGGCAGCAAAGTCTAGCTTTTCACCTTTCAATATGTCTGATAAGGACAGGATGGATAAATATGGGGACAGAACCAAAAGGGCTAATTTCTTTTGCTTATAAAAACGAGCCTTCCACCTTACTCTCTGGCACCTGCCTAATGTACTCTCATGGAGGGTCATAAATACTTGACATGAATTTTAATGGAGTGCTTAAAATGGACTCTGAAGAGTAAGTTTTTCAACCGTAGGGAAACTGAAATCACCTTGGATCTTTTAATGTGCTTATTCGTTTATGTGTTCATTTATTTGTTTCTGTGTTTGTTCTTAAAAGATCCAACAGTATTCACAACAAAGGGAGAAGGTCAGCTCACGCAGCTGCCATGGCATGATTGACATAACTGTTCTAAGCTGCATTATGCTAAGCAGACAATTAGACAAGACCCAAGGATCCAGCAACTGAGACTTACCAAGTAGAAGAAGTTGATATTTGAATCATCCCTATATGCTTCTCCATTTAGGGAGTAATGCACAGTAACAATTTTCTGCTGATTGCATCTAAGTTGCTTTGGCTCAGGAACAATCTTCAGGAAGCTACTGGTTCGGGAGTAAAAGCGTGAAACTGAGAAATGAGCATCCATATACTCAGGTGCTAGCCAGCTGGGAGGATAGCAGCTTGGAGGAGTAATATATGCGGCCTGGTAAGAAAAGGAAAGCACAGGATCTTAGAGCTATAAAGACTTTTAAGGACAGAAATTATTTCAGAATGGAAGGCTTCTTATCTCCTCAAAGTAGGGAGGAAACTTAGCATGTAGTTGAGGTTTCTAAAATCAAGTTTTTGGAAGTAAAAAAATAACAACACTTCCTTCTTTTTTGTATATAAAACATGACCATAATTGTATATATATGTTATTAGGCCCACCCTAATTTGTTTTTATTTTGTAATTGAAGTCAGAGAATAGCCTTATACCCTGTGTCTTACAGCTGTATTTGTACATGGACAAATTGTTCAACTCCAAAATTCTGTTTAAGAAGCAGACAAATAGAAATCATAGCATGTCCCTTATCTATGCATCAGATGATCAAAGGGGAACCAAGGGCCAAATTACCTTCATGAACTATCTCTAGTTTCTCAGAGGAAAATATTGGTTGGTAAAGACTTTGTAACAATTGTACCAGGCTATTATCTCATCCTCTTGAATAAGTATTCTCCTGTGTTATTTAATGAACAAGCAAACAAATAAAATACTCTAAAGTTTAAAACTTCGTTAAAATATATTATTTTTAAAGAAGATTTATTTATTTTTAGAGAGAGGGGAGGGGCAATGAGAGAGGGAGAGAGAGTCTTAAGCAGATTCGGAGCTGAGCACGGGGCCCTTGTGGGGCTCGATCTCATGACCCTGAGATCATGACCTCAGCCAAAACCAAGAGTCAGTTGTTTAACCAACTGGACCACATAGGCACCCCTAAAATACATTCTTAATACAAGTGATCTTTTAAGAGATTCCCAATGTTCAACATTCATAACACTAATACTTTCTGGGATCTCGTCTGCTCTTTGATGTCTTACTTTCAGGTTGAACTCTGGATCGAATATATCGGAAGTGTCAATGGAGAATAGAGCTTCCCCATTCTCATCTGTGGTGTAGTTGCCTATAAATCTGTTATTGAGCTCCAATTGCAATAACTTGTTCACCATCGGTATGTTATTAGGACCGGAAAATTTAAGCTGTCCAAAAAAAAAAAAAAAAAAAAAGCATTAATTTTTAAAACTCGAAATGTCACATTTCTAGAGAGAAAGAATTGTTCTATTCATAAAAATGATCATTTATTTGTAATTTTATGATATTCCTATAGGCAAAAAGATGTTCTATTAAATAGATAACATAAAATGGAGACATCTATAATTGTATTTATTGCTTTCTTTTCCCCAGGGACTTTTTTTGTGTATCAGATGCAGGAAGGCTGCAAGGGTGTTAGGAAAGTAGGAAAATCGTGTCCAGAAATGTTTAAAGGGCAATCCGTGATCCAAGAAAATGAAACGAAACATGTACAGACTTACAGTTCCAAGATAAGAAATTCCTCTTCTATAGAAAGGATCCATGTTCTCAAAGCTCACACTCCCGAGCAATTGGGTGATAAAAGTAGAAGCTTTTTCACTGATCTGCACACCTGTACGAAATGAAAATTACTGTGAGGGAGGATCAAGACTCTCAAAAGAAAAAATAGCTTGGAGGACATATGCAAACTTCTGTACACAGAAGTTTGTAATTCTACAGTCTTGTTCTACATTGAGAGGAGGTTCTGAATGCTTTGGAGCATGTTGCAGAATACTACTCTATATCTATCTGGTTATAATATACATCAAACTGAATAATGTAATTAATATGAAAGTATTTGAATCAGAAGAAGGAGAAAATGCTTTTAATTTCCTTTCTCTGACCATTCGACTCAGTTCTGGCTTGCAACTCCTTTTATGTCACAGACATCTCAAAAATAAGGCTTTCACTTCCTTTAAATCTTCCTTTAGCCTACCAGTTAACTCTACTTTTAGACTTTCACCAGATAAGAAAAGTATCTGACAGCAAAGTAAATAGAAATGCACTGTGGTATCAGCAAAACATGTGATAAGCAGAGGTAAACATATCTAGCTAAGTTATAACATGAATGTGACAAACATCCAGAATGAATGTCATCACATTACTGATCAAGTACATTTATATAAAGCACTTTATAAATAATATTATCCTAATCATTTTTATGTAACAAGGAATAATTAATAATTGGTTTTCTCCATCCCAAATTAAATTTCACTTTCCTCTTTTTCTTTTTTAATCTTTTAACAATTATTTATTGAGCTCCGACTATGTGCAATCTTGTAAATGTCTCAGTAATATTTTACACTTGCAAACATCTTCATTTGTATCAAACTAGAGGTTGACAAACTTCCTCTGTGAAGAGGATCTCATAGTGTTTAGTCTAAGCTTGCGAGTCACTAGGTTCACAGCTATTCAACTTTGTAATTGCAGCTTTTAAGCAAAGTAAACAAATGTGGTCCTGTTCCAATCAACTTTACATTAGTAAGCATGGAGCTGGATTTGACATTCTAGATATAAATTGTGAACTCCTATACTAAATCAAAGATTAGACCCTGGCAATTGGTTATCAACTGATTGATACAAAGTTAAAAAGTGATCCATAATTCATTTGCTTAGCTCTACTACTTCAGAAGAAAGCTCCTCAGTCTTATTGATGCAGCCACAGAAGCAGATATAAATGTATAGCATTTACATAATAAGTTTATTTTAAATATTATGAAGAAAATCTTTTTCAAAAGCAAACTTCAATTGGCCTATTGATTAATATACTCCACTTAACTCTGTTGAACAATTATTGATACCTATTTGGTGAATATTGCTAACTCAATAAACTCCTCAGTAAGCTGCATGTATCTCCAGGTTGCCCATAAAATGCGATCATTACCTGTCCCAAATTCCGTAACCGTTACAGTGGTATGAAATGACATGAAAAATCCTGAACGGTAGAGTTGGAAGACTTTTGTATTAACAATTTGAGTAACACAACCGTTTCCCAACTGAAAAATGAAGAGAAGGTATAATGAAAAGATTAGGGATTCAAGAATCTTAAAAAGATGTAGAGTTTTAGTGCAGATTTCTAGCCCCTGTACCCTCACCCCATGGCTTCATCTCACAAACTTGTTGACGTGACCAGGAATTACAAAAGAAGGGGTTGGAGTTCATCAGTAATTAAAGCAAGGGGGTAATGTATACTTTACAGATTTCAGGGATACTCTACTGAAAACAATGTAGATGGGAACAAATTAAAGGATGAGTATGGAACTGAATGATATTTTGAGAATTAGAGTTTAAAATCATCTCAAGTCTTCAAGTGTATAACAACACCAAAACACTTTTTAAGGTAAACTGTTCGTTTAAAATTAGGAAAAATCTATAGATAATCTTTCATCGGTGACATCAAGAATTAGAGAAATACAGATTTAATTTTATTTTAAAATAGTGTCTATTAATTCTAAATTTAAAACTTTAGAGGGATATATTAATTCATTTGATTCTCAAAGCTGCCTAATGAGCTAGACACTATTATTACCTCCATTTATGGATGAATAAATTGAGATATAGGACGTTATATAAGCTGCCCAAGGTCACACAGATAGAAAGTGGTAGCTAGCCATTGTGCTCCTTTGAACTATCAACTATAATATTAGCAACAAAAACAGATTTTACACCTATTTATAATACAAATTAAAAAGAAATGTAATCAGAAGAATCTTAATTTCCTTGAAACTAACAGAAAACATTTTTCAGTAATCCCTGAGTCGAAGAGAGAAGAATTTCAACATTAATACCAAGGAAGAAAGTGATCTGTATGAAAATCTATGGTATTAAGCTACTGTTAAAGGAAAAAAATTGCTTAAAGGATAGAAGGTAATATTTATAATAAAAGTGAGTTTCAATTTCACATGAGCAGGAAAAATGGATGATTAAGAGTTCTTAAGAGGACAAATTCAAACTGATAACAAAAATATGAAAATATGCTCAAATTCATAAGTAATGCATATTGTGGTGAATATGATCAGGGATTCATTTATTTAGCAGATAACTAATGATTCCAAGCAGAAGATCAGAGACGTCAGTAGACAGTATATAAAACAAGAAAGCCAATAAGATTTTTCAAATTTAGCAATTCTGTGAATCCATGGGTGGGTAACAATTTACATAGCCTAGAGAATAAGAAAACTATTGTAGAAATTGTTCTTCATTTTTCACCTTCTCTAGCTGAAACCTCCATTAGCCACAAAATGAAAATAGTGTTGTTGAATCCTTTCTATAAATGGAATTGTAGAGCCCAAGGGCAGACCTCCCCAAACATGTCACTTTGACATATTGATTATTTTAAATAAAAGTTATTTAAGAAACAGCCAGTGCCAGAATACTCAGACCCTCCTCATTCCCTGTGAAAGCAAGAGACAAATCTCCCATATGAAAGGCATTCTCCCTTCACTAAAAAGTAAAAAGACATCCTAACCCCTGGAGAGAGGGACTTTAAAGCCCAGCAAGCTGTGGAAATGAACCCTTGTTACTTCTTTTCTAATCTACTACCTCAGCCCAAATTCTGAGTAGAATTCCCTACTAATTAAAGTTCCTAAACGTCTGTTTTCTTTATCCTGTCAATTCCTCACAAATTTGTCTCTTTGTCTAAAAAAGTATAAAAACTACCTGCCTTAGTCATTTTGTTAGATCTGTCTCATTATGGGGCCTCCGTGTACACCTAATAAAACTATTTTTTTCTCCTGTTAACCTGCTTCTTGTAAATTTAGTTTGGTTCAGTGAAAGACCTTGAAAGGTAGAGGGAGACTTTTTCTTTCTCTACAGAATCAAAGAATAATCATGAAATGAACAAGAATTTTTTTTCGAGTAAAGATCATGATCTGTACCTCTTCAATAAATTGTTCACATATTTCATTGCTGTTGTTCTCACAATTCCTAGAGGAAAAAAATTCTCTGCACACCCGAATTTTGGCTTTCCCTTGCACAGGCTGGCCATACGTGTACCTGGTAGGAGAAAGTGTACATAATTATAGATGAACAATACCACGGGAATATTTTATGGGGTTCTTCAGAAATTGTATATAAAATCTGTTATCTATGACTATCCCAATGACCAAATTCAATTAGGAACCCCCATCTACTGGTGCTATTTTTCCCCACAGAATTTGGGTTGAATTAGGCATGTGATCTGTTATGAGGATTCAGCTGCTTTTAAAAAAAAAATCAAACTCAGGGGGCACCTGGCTGGCTCAGTTGGTAAAGCATGTGACTCCTGATTTCAGGGTACTGAGTTCAAACCCCATGATGGGCATACAGCTTACTTTAAAAACAAAAAAGGAAAGAAAGAAAAAAAAAATCAAATTTAAGGAAATGTAGAATCTAAAATCTCAGTGAATAGGATTTAGTGATTAAATTAAGTTTTTATTTATTGTTTTTTTATTTTTAAAGATATTTATTTATTTATTTATTTATTTATTTATTTATTTATTTATTCATGAGACACACAGAGAGAGAGAGAGAGAGAGAGAGAGAGAGAGAGAGAGGCAGAGACACAGGCAGAGGGAGAAGCAAGCTCCATGCAGGGAGCCTGATGCAGGACTCGATCCCGAATCTCGAGGATCTGGCCCTGGGCTGAAGGCAGCGCTAAACTGCTGAGCCACCCAGGCTGCCCTAAATTGAGTTTTTAAAATGATATTTTGGTTTGATAGAAATAATATTAAAAAGTTTTCTCAGCACTTTTTCTTTAGCAGAAAATATATATGCATATAAGTAACACGTGTTTTTTTTTCTTAAAATACTTCTAGATCAATGCCTTAAATGACAATTCTCGTTATACGTTCAATAAATGAAAAAGTATGGAGATTGGCATAAACTAGATAAACTTTGATGAAAAGTATGTCCTAGGGTGGGTTGAAATAAATAACTAATTTTCTTCTATTTAAAAAAAAATTTTTTTTTAATTTTTATTTATTTATGATAGTCACACAGAGAGAAAGAGAGAGAGGCAGAGACACAGGCAGAGGGAGAAGCAGGCTCCATGTACCGGGAGCCTGACGTGGGATTCGATCCCGGGTCTCCAGGATCGCGCCCTGGGCCAAAGGCAGGCGCCAAACCGCTGCGCCACCCAAGGATCCCACTAATTCTCTTCTAAAACAAAAACTATAACACAAGTGTTTTTAAAGTTTCAGTCAAAGGGAAATACAGTTGATTTGGGTTTTCTTGTTACTTGAGGATTGTTTCCACTAAGATTTAGGAAAAAAAGTTTACAAATGTGAGATTAGTAAATACTAAAATTGAATATAATTACATTTATCAATGATAATATTTTTCCTAATTGTTGAACACTAGTATATACCCGATGTTTACATATTGTTTGTTTTTTTAAGTGATCCTGAGATGTATGTATTATCTCATTGTACAGATTAGTGACTTGAGATCAAGCAACTCACTTCTCCACGTTGTAAGATATGGAATTAAAATTCAAACTGAGGTCTTTCTCTTCCCACAGTCCATGTTCTTCCCTTTCCACTAATTGGTTTTTCTCTATTTAAAAGTTCTCAGTGCTTCAGAGACTCTACCCAAATCACTAAAATCCTCTGTAAGCTCTAAATATCAATTACAGGTTTACAGCTCTAAATATCAATTACATGTAAACCTGAGGCAAGATTGGGACGCTTGGGTGGCTCAGTGGTTGAGCGTCTGCCTTTGGCTCAGAGCTTGATCCCAGGTCCCGGGGTCGAGTCCTGCATTGGGCTCCATACAGGAGCCTGCTTCTCTCTCTGCCTATGTCTCTTCCTCTCTCTCTGTGTCTCATGAATAAATAAATGAAATCTTAAAACAAAAACAAAAAAACCCAAAACAAAATAGAAGCAAGACTAAGCTCAGGTTACGAATGTTATACCTGCTTATATCTTAGTTCTTCTTACCAACTTTTGCTTACAAAATAAAACCATGTTGTTGTATTATATATGGGTTAACACATGCCCATGAAATACGTAGCTAATTTTCATACAGAACAGAAAGAATAAACATTCTCCCTTTGTGATTTGAAAAGTGTTTGGTGGATACTAATGCAGTTTATTAAAGTGCCTTTGCAGTAAGTTTTCTTCCATTCTAAAAGCTTGATTCATGTCTGAGGTTCTTAATTCATCTATTTCTTACTAGGAAAACAAAATCAAATAGCCTACATGCTATGTAAAAAATGAGAAGTTATTTTGGTCTGGTCACATAGAGATATGTTATGCAAATAATACGATTTGCTGTTGTTCAGCTGTCCCAAGTTAAGTTCCAGGGAATATTAAAAAACAATGCACAGACACAGCATACACAGCCTCAAGTAGGCAATTCATTCACTCTTGTTAACTTCTAGACATACTGATTTCATTCATCATGCTCCTGTAGCCTGCCCAGAAATAACCTTATAGCCAGCAGAGCTTCTGTCTCAATTGCCTGGTCCTGTTGTAGGATATTGACATGCCATTTAATCTTAAATCTAAGTGGAATATAATGTTAAAGAAGTGTCAAGAAGTCCCAATTCTGTATCAATACCAGCTTAGCAAGTCTCATATGAAGGTGATACTTGATAAATATTTTAGCTCTCCTGATACGTGTGTTGAACATTTTTAGCATACCACCGGGCAGATGAACTATAGGTATTAACCCCATTGACAATTCTGGTTCCATGTAGGGTTTTACTAGTGTAACTAGTTTAGGATCCTGGATTTTTTGAAGCTTATATTGATTATCTCCCTATTTTTAAAAACAATCTCCATCTCTCATATATTACATTTGTGAAATTCTGGCACATGTCAGCTACTCTTTCCTGAAACAAAAAAATGCTGTTACAATTTTCCTTGAGCCCAAAGGACATTGTAAAAACTGTCAGCCTTTTATTCAATGTCTTTAAAATACTATGAATATTCTCAAAAAATACTTTGAAAATATTAAAAAAAAATTTTTAAAATACTTTGAAAATGCTCAAAAGTAATTTCCATGTCATCAATTAATTTAAAAGTTTAAAAAATAATATCAAATATTAATTTGCTAATTATTTATATAAATTATAACAGAGGTCCCTTTAGCAGAGTACCTCTGAAGCCAAATAGTATTGGTTTAAATCTAATGCTAGGTCTGCCATTCAAAAGCTCCATTAGTATTGATAAATTATTTCAATTCTCTGTGTCTTATTATCTTTCTTCCTAAAATAGAGATGATAATAATAGCTCTCATAATAATAGTATTATGATAAGAATATAAATGCTGTGCTCAACATAGTAATTGGCATTCATTAAATATTAACTATATTAATTATTATTAGAAATTTGAGAAAAGGCATCACATTTTTAAAAATATAAAAGACTTTAGAAATAATTTCCCAAAAAGGAAAATGAAAATTTCTCAAATCATAAGGGAAAAATTTTCACATTAAAAGGATTCACATTAATCCTAATTAAATTGACAAAATATCTTTATACCCCCCATGACATTTTCAAGGGCTTATTTTCTTTCTTTCTTTCTTTCTTTCTTTCTTTCTTTCTTTCTTTCTTTCTTTCTTTCTTTTTCTTTCTTTTTTTCTTTTCTTTTAATGATGGTGATGATTCATTGAGGCAGATACTTCTGTATCAGCTGTTGGAATTGTAGGCTGACATAACATATTTAGTGAGTAATATGGCAATCACCTTTTGTCTTGATAATTCCAATTCTGGACATCTTTCTAGTAAGTAATTTTTAATTCAGAAGCTACTTCTTATACACTTGTACACAAAGATATATACTATAATAGTATTTCTTACTAGGAAAACAAAATCTAATAGCCTACGTGTTATATAAAAAATGAAAAGTTATTTTGGTCCAGTCACACAGAGGTATGTTTATGCAGCAAGGAATTGGAATTCATGAAACATTGGCTAATATTAAGACATGTTTTCTTAATTACAGTGGGTAGAAAAGTATGATTGCAACTGTGCAAAATACTCATAAAAGATTAGAAAAGAATACATTACAATTTAAATGGCCATTGGTAGAATTAATTATATGTAATTTCTTACCTTTTAATCTTTTTCAAATATTTTTCAATGAGAATTCGTTACTTCTCTAATAATCTTAATGTAAGAATATAAGTAATTAAAGTTACATGGTTAATTTCATTTCTCATTCTTTCTGAATTTTGTATTGACCTATGGAGTCAAATCTCCTGAATACTTACTTAGCACATACATTCACCTGGAATTCATCATCTGAAATCGTCACTGTCTGTGGTGCGTTGACCTTAACTTCAAACTTGGGCAACACTGGAAACACAAAGAAAGAGACTTCAGCCCTTACAATTGCTAGTGAGAAAAACTTATGCCAGTCATGTAACTAAGTATCCCTCTGTGCACAACATTGTCCGATGTATGCATCTGTACAGATCACATTTCAACTGCACAGTAAATGATAGTGTCTTTCCTTTCTTTTCCCTATTGTCAGAACTTTACATTAAATAAAATGTAATTATTGTAATCTTTTACGTTGTGTAGACAATTGCCTGGATTCTAGAAGAGGAGATTTTCCTAGGTAGAAGAGTCAGAGGTTAGAATCACAATACTCGGCAAGGAGTGAGTAACAAGAAAGGAGAGATTATAAAACAAAAAACCCCAAGAAAGGGAAATGACAGAAAACCAAATCAGGTCCATAGACTTTTGCCTAAATCTAACATAAAAACGGTTTTGTTCAGTCATTTGAGCTCCACATTTACATGGAACAAACATAAATAGTTGGTTACCATATCTATCAACAGTAAATTGGTGTGTCAACGTCTTTCCTGATTTTCTTTTCACAAAAATAGAGTAATCTCCAAACATTGGTTCTGAAATCAGTTGGAATGAGAGTTGGGTAATATTTTTAAAAGAGGTCACATTTTGCCACTGAAAAATCCTATTGTTTTGAGGATCCTGGAAATAAAGAAGAAATAAAAGCGAAGGTCATAAAGAGTATTATGCTTTCCTTCTTTACCTTGGGTATTTCTGTAATTATTATAAGCAAAGAAAGCTACACTTTATTAAACTAATATCACAAACTGTAAAAATAATATAACTTTCTCAGGTATCCAAATTCAATTAATATTAATATTCAATTAATATAGTATAGCTCTGTTAAGCCCCCCAACCAGATAAGAACTATAACCTGTAACGAATGCTTTGGATTTTTGTCTTTCTGAACCAGAGCTGCATAGTTAAAAAATTTAAAACTCAGTGTGCCTGCTCCAGAGTATGCTTTCCAAAGTAGAGTGGATCCACACACATGCACAGGGAGGAATTTATCCTAACAGATACTTATAGAGTGTTATTGATGTTCATTTGGTCTGTAAGTAAATTAGTCATGAATTTTTGCACTGCATGAAAGAGATGGGCAGTGGAAGTTCTACAGTAAGAAAGGATTGATAATGCCACCTTTTCTTTTTTATTTGCTTTTAGCATATTGCACCTTCTGTGAGCCTGGTTCTGTAAATTTATTGATATCACCCAATTGTGATTAAAGAACTCCTGATTAAAAGATTTCTACAAAGAAACAAAAATGTTACTTACTACTTACTTAATTTTTTAATTGTCTTTTTCCCCTCTATGATAAATCCCATAACACTAATTTTCCAGGCTTCCTTTCAGGAAGGATTGCCCATGTAACCAATTGAATGTAAGTAGAAGTCACTGGGAACTTATTTCTAAAGGAATCAGATGCAGCTGGCATTGAGACTAAAATGACAGAGGATGGCAGAGAGGTTAAGTAGAAGAAGCCTGGATCCTTGGTAATATAATGTTGTTACTGTCCCCACACTTAAGCACCTACACTCAGACGTAGGGGTTTGTGAAAATAAGCCTTTTACTCATTGAAGCCAATGTTAATTAAGCTTTCTGTTGCTTTCCGTGGAACATGATGCTAACTGAATTAGGATGTGAAGATAATACTATTTACAGATTATTAATAATGCAGAAAGCATAAAAATGGCTGACTTGATATTTATACTGCTAAAAGGATGAGCTATTTGCCACCCATATAACAAAGTAAAAAAAAAATAAAAAAAAGACCATTTGAAGTAGGCATTTACATACATGTTCATTAATGATGATCTCAGTGTATTAACACTTAGACTTAGTTAATAATGGTACATGTTGCATGTAGAAATTAAAATACATATTTTGGAGTTGCTTACAAATAATTTACTGACAGATGTTAAGATTTGAAATGGGTTTGAACTGCACTAGAAATTTGGATTGGTAGGAGACCCCATTATATTTTTTAAAGCAAAGTGTCCATTTTGGAATAATATCACCTAATTTATTTCAAATCTTTAGATGTTTATGTTTTATATTTCCTTAAAACAAGATGTGGTTAAATTAAGATGGAGAAGGGCCAGTAGCCAAAAAACTCCTCTCAAAAACCTGAGCAATTTTAAATATAAAACTCTCCTACAAGGAGCCCAATCTTCTATTTTCTGTGAAAACCCATTACTGCACCTGCCACATAGGACTTAACACTAAAAGTGGCAAACTTTTATTTGAGTCTTCCTCTGATGCCTTACATTGTATAGGTAGATAAAGATTTCTCTTCCCCTTGTTTCAATTATCTGTATTTATAACTACATGTAATGAAAGTTAGACACACATCATTATTTACTGAATATTTTAAAAATGAGTGTGATAAAGCAGATCACTTACCTGAAGTGTGATCAATGGATACTGAAAAGAAAAAAAAATGCAGGTTAATATTGTAATAGAGCTTTTCTTTTTTTTCCCCCCAGATATTGCATTAATAAGATTATCTGACTTAGTGTTGACTTAACATTCCCAGAAGACAAAATTTCTATAGCTAAGAATGACAAGAAAACTCCAAATGTGAAAGAGATCCCGAACCTCATCGGGGAAGTAGAAAGCAGGTTCCATGCATCCTATTTGTTTTTTCATTATATGTCAAGAAGACCTAAAGAGTATAAATTAACTCACTATAAAGGAAAGTTTTAAATTGGGGGGTCAGCTTTGAAGCCATATCTATATAGCATTCCATGTTAGAATGGATTTCTGTACTCATGGAAAGCTTCCTGATGACACTTTTGGTAGCAATGAATTTGTTTAATTTGCTTAAATTTCATTGTACCATTAGACAATATTGAACATACCAAATCCTCAACAGGTCTGAACTTGGTATCCAGTGTCACAATGCGAATTTGAACTAAAAGAAAAGAGGAAGAAGGGAAAATATTTTTTCTTGTTATTTTTTTGCCCAGGTATGATTTCTTGTAAATAGATACAGAAATTAATTGTCTTGCTATTACAGAATATTGTAAACCAGTAATTTATCAAAAGAGCCAAAACAAAGTTCATATCCTTCAGAATCCTAGTTTGGTGTTTCTTCTGCTACCTTTTATTTACCACAATAATAAAAAAATTAGAAGGACTCAGCTTAGGTTAACAGATTTGTGATTATTTCTACTGGTATAAATAATAATAATAAATTAATAATATTTATGGAGTCTTTACTGTGTGCTAGCTACTATTTTACATTGGCTAGCTTATTTTATTCTCACAATATTTCTTCAAGTAAGACATTTTTAGTATGTCTATTCTATAGAGGAAAATAATGAGTCTAAACAGAGGATTAAATATCTTACTTGCCCAATTAGTAAATTATGGAGCAGCAATTGAAACCAAAAAATTTTGTTCCATGTCCCATGCCCATAGTCACTGTATTATGGAAGTCTGTCACTAGTATTTTTTAAACATTGAACATGGCATGCACAAGTTTAAGAAGCAAAGCATTCAATTAATGAATTTGGAGGCACTGTTTCATAACTGACCTAGGCAACCAGTAGAAATTCTAGAAATCCATGATCCCATAACATTAAGAATAAACTTAAGACTGATGTTCACATATTTGGATTGCTCTAAATCTGAAGAACGTGTTCCTGAGGCTAGTGACACAAAGGAAACATGAACATTGATTTACCGTTCTCTCCAGATTTGTAGATGGGCTTATCTGTCTGCATAAACGTTGCCGTCTCCTCTGAAATGAGTACTACAGATCTCCTCTCAGAGATTTTAAACGTCTTTCCTTTAGCCAGCAATGTCACAAAAGCCAATTGCTCAGAGGACATCTGAGAAACCTGTTTATGTTAAAGAGCAGAGAAAGGGAAAATAATTTTTAGACAGAAGCTGGTAAACAATGTCTTAATTTGGCTTCTTAGGCTGAGAGCCTCCACAGAGCACATCATTTCTTAATGGGAGATTTGGAGACCACTTATTACAATTCCTTTATTTAGCATGAGAGCAGTTTCTAATAAACTTATTTTTATGTCTATTATTTTTATGTCTATTTTCCTTTTCTTTGTGCCCTGAGTCCCAGTCTTGCTCCTCTTTACCTGGATTCTCTTTCCTCATATTGTTAAATGGTTCCATCTAAAAAAAAAGTAATTATGTTTTATTATCACTCCCTATGAAAGAAAAATGGCAATATTTCACAAGTTTTGTTATAGGGGTCCCTCTCAGGATTTCTCTAATTCTACTCTCTAGCTTCCACAATTCGTTCCTAATCAAAATTTGTTATCTCTCTCAAAATAACTTTTAAGTAATAATTTCATCACCCCAACATAAGTTCTGAAAAGGCCAATCCAGTGCCTCACCTGGAAATCTGCACAAGTGTAGAAGTTATCCTCTTCCACAGACTGGTCAAAAATAGTGGTATTGTATCCATCATGTTCTAAGACAACACTCAAGGATACAGATTCATTAAGGTTTAAAAGGTGGAGACAAGCCTTTTCGGTAGAATGACTCTGTATCACCGAGGAGACCCATAGGATATACTGCCTATGGAAAGAAAATGATCAACGCTTTAAACCAGTGTAACAGAAATGCAGAACATGCTTAAGAAACAATTACAGCTAATCGAAATATTCCTGAAACATTTTTCACAGTACTGCAATAAACTTGAATATGCAGAGAGAGTTCTCCTAAGAAAAAGATGTTGATTTCCTTTATACATTTGTTTAAAATTTATAAGACAAATCAGCACTCAGTCTCAGAAGTTGAAATGGTGAAATATAATCAAATCTGAACACAGAATGCATTTGATAAGGTCACTTTGCTACTACTATAGTAAGGATAAAGGGTGTAACATTTCCTTACGGTTCTGAGGCCACAGAAACAGTAAAATGAAGCAAAAAGATGCTCAGAATAATGATGGGCACCATTTTAGCCCACTGTCTGAACAATAAAGACTTCAAGGTTAATATTTAATCTCTCTCTTTCCTTCTTAATAGATGTTAGCTGCCCCAACTATCCACTTTCTTTTCTTCCTTCTACTCTGCCTCTCCCTGTACTTCTTTGCTTTTATAGTCAAGCACACTGAAGGATCAGTTACTCTTTGGAACATGTCACATGGGACCCATCAATCACATTAAATGGCCTCTCCCTCTACTTCAGTGCAGGACAGGGGTGGGAGGGTGGGGGACTGACTTCCTTCTTAAGAAGTTCAGCGTAAGAAGCTGTTCTGGTTTTGGAATCAGCAGTACAGGTTGGACAGGAAGAAAGAGAAAACAAAGAAAGCCGTTGTGTGACACTTAGGAGTACATTAGTTTGGTTTAGCACTTCCCCCCCACAGGGCTGACCACAGTATCAAAAGCATTAATAGATAGGAATTTGCACTTGGAAGAAAAATACCTCTCCAAAGAGCTGTTATCATCGCAATTGCCAAATGGTAAATTTTTCAGGCTGCTGAGGAAAGTAGTATAGTATATCTGATGTTTTCAAAACACAGATGCAAATAGATATCTCAAGATAGGCTTGTTTTACAGATAATTGGGATGGTTGTTATTCTTTTATAAATCCAAAGAAACTAAAGACCTCTTGACTATGTCTCTGGTGTGTTGATTTTCCCATTTTTTTAAACAGTATTTTCTATTTCAAGTTTTGATAGAGTTAGTATATCTGCCTTGAAGAACATCATATTATGCCACGAAGGGGGAACTGGTTTCAGTCTTTATTCCTAAAAGAAATAGGCTGGCAGGGCCTCACACATACAAAAGGAAAAACAATAACAATTATACAGATGAGCAACTATACACATTCTCCGGAATGTGAGAGCAAGGCTCCTTGTTGACTGCACTTTGTATCCTAATGCAAGAGTGTGTTCACAAAAGCTCTGACTGATCATGTTGCTCTCTCAGTACATGTGAGACACTGCTCCCTTCCTTATTTTTATGTAGGACTTTTATTTTTGTCTGCCTTTTTTCTAATCCTGCATAGGAAGGGTTAGTTCTCTTGAAATCTCTGTTTCAGCACCAATCCTCAATTGTTAACCTGTCCTGCCAGTTTTAAGATTTAATTTCTTTCTACTGGAACCTCAAACTGTTCATCTTTGTTTTTTGACCAATACCCTAAGCTTTGATAGCCAGTTAGGCTCATTATCAGAACCACTCTGTCCACTCTGCTCCCGAGACTCATAAGATACATTAAATCACTAGCTTCTCAAACAATTAAAGCTCACCAGCTTTCACTCACCAGTATTCAAGACAAACAGTACCACAAGGCAGATTGATTACAGATCAAAGCAACTAATTCTTTATTCCCAAGGCTGATAAATCCAAAGAATCGAAATTTCTCTACAATATTTCATTTTTCCAAATATAAAACTTTTATGCTGTTTAAATAATTCTTTTTATTTTAACTTTAATCAAGGCAATTTACTGTTAACAAAAATGTATGTTTTACCCAGTTGTTTTAATTCATCTTCGGGACTAGCATGCTTTTACGATATCTTTTCTTTAAATATAATTTTATCTGATTAACACGGTCTTCAGGTTAATGGGCTTTTATCCCAGAGACTTCAGGCATGACTCCAATGTTACCTATTGAGTACTTGCGATGTATTGGCCATGGTACGAGGTTCTATAAATCAAAAGATGAGTAAGACTCAATTCTCTAAGGTAGTTTATCTTCTAGTAGAGAAGTGAATAAAGGAAGGGATGAAGGGAAGGAAGAAGGAGAGAAGGAAGAAAGAAAAGAAAGGGAAGGGAAAAAAGAAGAGAAGAGGGAAGGATATGGAAGAAGGGAAGGAGAGAGAAGATGAAGGAAGAGAGGAACTATAGGCAAGAAAAGTCATTTCCTAAGTACTTGATATCTAGCAGGCAGTGTACGAGGTGCTGTTATTGACAGTATCTCATTGAATCCCCCCAAAATACAATTTTAAATGTATTACTTATTCTCATCTTACAGATAAGAAAATACAGTATCAAAAAAAGTCATTAATTTTCATGGGGCCTCTAAGACAGCAAGTCTTGGAAGAATTTCTTTTTAACAATCATAAGGTGAATGAGATGGAAGGGTATGTTCATGTGCAAGAATATGAAAGGACATGGATTAATATACTCTGTTCTAAGTTCTCAGTTGGTTTTTGCTGAGCAAAGGCATATGCAATGGAAAAAAAGATATTACATCATCATTTGACAGATTCAATACTATTTAAGTTATTGGTATTTACTGCTATAGGAATACCTCTATTCACTCATTCATTTGGCACATATTTATTAAGTGCCTATTATCTGCCAGAATTGTGGTAGATGGTAGGAATGAAGAGGTGAATATAAGTTTTAGAGTTATTCTATAGGAAGGGCAGAGGCTCAATAACTAATAATTCCTTACAATCATGGTAAGTATCACAGAAGAGAAACAACTACAGGGCACTGTGGGAATGTATGTTGGAGAGTAAACCAGGTCCTGAAAAGAAAATAAACCGGATCCTGTTGATAAACAAATGTGTAAGCCTACTTCTTTTCCCAGAATAGTTCTCTGTCAACTTTGTAGGATGTGTAAATGCAAATTGCAAGGCCACGTGATACAAAGACTATCTTATATTGGAACTATAAACAATGCTCAATGGACTCACATTAAAACAATAAATTGGAAAGTTGGGAAAGAATTTAACAAGAAGGCTTTGAGTTGGAAATATTAACATGATTATGAATTTTCCAGGTATAGTAGAAATTGAAGAAAGTGATACTGATGTGACAGCTTAAAATTTTAAAAAATCAAGTATAATTATTAGGTAGTGTTATATTAGTTTAAGGTGTACAATATAATGATTCAACAATTCTGTCCATTACTTAGTACTCGTCATGATAAGTGTACTCTTAATTCTCCACCTATTTAACCCATCCCCTCACCTACCTCCTCTCTGGCAAGCACCTGTTTTATTTAAGATTCTGGCTTTTGGTTTGTGTCTTTTTTTCCTTTGTTCATTTGTTTTGTTTCTTAAATACCACATATGAGTGAAATAATATGGTATTTGTCTTTCTCTGACTGGTTTTACTTAGCATTATAACCTCTGGATCCATTCATGTTGTTGCAAATGGCAAGATTTCATTCTCCTTTATGGCTGAGTAATATTCCATCGTATATATGTATACCACAGTTTCTGTACCCATTCATCTATGGCTAAACACTTGGGTTGCTTCCATATCTTGGCTATTGTCAATAAGGCTGCAAAAATTATAGGGGTACATATATCTTTTGAATTAATTTTTGTTTTCTTTGGGTAAATACCCAGTAGTGGAATTTCTGGATCATACAGTAATTCCATTTTAAATTTTTTGAGGAGCCTCCATACTGTTTTCCACTTGGTTGCTCCAGCTTGCATTCCCACCAACAGTGTATCAGAGTTCCTTTTCAAAACTTCACCAACATTTGTTGTTTCTGAAATAATAGCTTTTTGAAGAAAATTATAACCAAATATTATGTGTATTTAAAAAATAATAGTATCAGAGAAAACAGTGTGGTATGGAGTGACATTCAATAAGGAGATTGACAAAGGTTGTGGTTGGCTTGTGAGAAGTCTTTTTCTTATGCTAAGAAGACTGAATGTTATTTTGAAGGGTAATGGAGATAATGACTCTGTACTCCATAGAAAATAGAAAGAAGTAAAATAGTGGCAAGAGAAGTATACATAAGCCAGCTCAAAGACTATTCTAAGTTACAAAGGTAAGGGACTGAACAATAGGAGTATCTCCTCAAGAAACATTTTGTATACTCCAGTTGAGCAAAATTGACAAAATAGGGATGAAAAAACAAATATATAGATGAAGTGATGATTTAAGTTTGGTATATACTAAATATGAGGAACTGCAGTGCAACAAAGATGGGATACCCAGTAGACAGGTTAAATAATAAATTTGGTGCTTTTTTAAAAGTTGGATCAGTGAATATAGATTTGGAAATCATTACATCATATATATGATGTTTAATATCATAGGTTGCTAAAATTATAGACGAAAATCATTAAACAAAGGTAAGAAGGTAGCCAATGCTACCAGAAAGTCTGATGAAGATGTAGCTTCTCTGCTACTTCAGTAAGGTGATACTCATCAGGTATGGGGCAATACTGGTTTATTTCCCTAGCACCATTGAGATTAATCTGAGGCAATACCTTAAAATGTTTTGACATTTTATGTTTTATAAATTCTTTAAACAGCAAGAAAACATTTTCTTGATTTTAGCTACATAATTAATAATAGTCCATTTTAAGTGTCAGAAATTTAAAATCTATTTCAGAGTTCCTGAGGAAATCTTGAACTTCTAGCTCACCTTTATGAAATGTTTAAGCCAACATTACAAATAAGAGTATTTCTCAAGACCAGTAATTTATAGGCACTTAATTATGTTTTAAAATAAAACTATTCAGTTCCTGATGTTGCAATCCATTTAAAAGGAAATCACCTTTTCGCCTAAAACAACCTGCTTGACAAGTAAAATTACCCTTCTTGTTCTCAGATGTTTATTTTCTGCATCACTGATTGGTTGTTAAGGTTGCCAAGAAATTTCTAATCACACAATACCCACCTGTGGATGAGTGATTAAAATAAAAGTAATGGGGAAAACCAGATGGATGATGAATGGCCACCTGAATACTTCTGATGTGACAAGTTTTACAAAACCACGTTTTTCAACTCTGCAAACAAAATTCAACAGGGTCAAAGGTACAATTTTCCAAGATAAACTGTGGCCAGTTTATCCTTCCATTTGCTTCAGCATCCACTACCAATCCTAAATAATATCACTCCACCCAAACAGACAAATAAATTAACAGAGAAATGTCAAATGGAGTCATTACCAAATGCTACCAGCCATATAGTGGTTCAGACATGTTCAGTACTACAATTCTTTTCTTTACTAGAGAAAAAGTTTGAGGTGAAGTGTGGATGAGATGGGGGAAGATCCCATCAAAAAGATGTCATTTAAGGATCTTCAGGTTTCAATTTTATTTTACCTAAAAATCAGAAGCTTCAGTTAGATGTACTCCCTATCCAGAACTACTGTTACACTTTAACTTGAGTAGGCTGAATAGTACCTCAATAAATGGAACTTGAAAGACATTAGATTAAGAAGAAATTCTAGGAACCTGGATATTAGGCATGAGAAATAAGGTATGATTCTTTCTCCCCCAGAATAAAGGGAGATAAAAGTTAGCTAACCCAGGTTTCTGAATTCCTCTGAATTGGTAGAGTTCTTTTTCCTTCTATAATCAACTAGATTGATAAAACCAACTTAGATGGCACTTTTTTGAAGATGAAGGGAGGAAATGGGACACCGTGTCCTTATTTTCTTGTATATGTTTTCCTTAGCTTCCAAAATGAAGAGATAGTATCATAAAGAGAAATAACCTAAGCTGAGTGGATCTGATCTAGTTTGTTGTGATTATCTGGGCAATCAAACTACCTTGAGTAACCCGTCTGGTCTGGACACCTAGCTCATAGTGATGACTATGGTGATATTTATACGTGATCTTAGCCAAAAGGCTGAGAAGCAATGACTATGGTGATGTTTAAAAGAATATGTTTATATATTATTCTTGCCACATTATTTCATATAATTTTATGCATTAGTCTTTCTACTACTTTCTAATAGGACAATGATACAGGGATGATATATGTAATGGTAATCTGTATTGGTATGGTCTGAGTTATAGTTTCAAAGATATTTTCTCACTGCCTGTTTTGCCTTAGGCCAGTCCACATTTCTTTCTAACTCTGACATTGTTTTTCAGATGGTAAATCTCAAGCACAGTAAGCTGAATTGTTACTCTGACACTCATGGAACAAGGGAAGACATAATTCAGTAATTTGGCTCAAATGCCATTCTACAATCAATCCATTCATAGTTAGTTGATCATCATCTTTCAGGGATACCCCTGGGGCATGATTGCCAAATTGCTACTCCCATGTAGCACATGGGAATTTGTCATTTCCTTCTTGTCTTTGGATTCTTGTCAATGCCTATGAACTAAGCGTTGCTTGAAAAGACCTACAGCTAATTATCTAGGTAAGGATATAAAAAATGGGGTTCATTTAAAAGAATTTGTCATTTATTTAACAAATAATTGCTGGATATCTATTATCTGCTAAACCTTGAAAAATGTATTGGGAATTCAGCAGTTAACAAGGTATGAGTGACTCCCACTCTAAAAGGCTTTACAACCTAATGGGATAGACATTATATTTTATTTATTTTTAAGATTTTACTTATTTCAGAGAGACAGGTGGGAGTGGCATAGGGAGAGGAATAAGCAGACTTCTCACTGAGCAGGGAGTCCAACTCAGGGCTCTATCCCAGGACCCTGGGACCATAATCTGAGCCAAAGGAGACACTTAACTGACAGAGCTTCCCAGGCACACCTGGAAGATACATTTTATTTTATTTTATTATTTAATTTTATTTTATTTTATTTAAAATATTTTATTTATTTATTCATGATAGAGAAAGAGAGAGAGAGAGAGAGAAAGAGAGGCAGAGACACAGGCAGAGGGAGAAGCAGGCTCCATGCAGGGAGCCCGACGTGGGACTCCATCCCAGGTCTCCAGAATCACGCCCTGGGCCAAAGGCAGGCGCCAAACCGCTGAGCCACCCAGGGATCCCCTGGAAGATACATTTTAGAAAGTAGTTATAAAACAGTATGACAGCCCCTTGATAGGAGTAGTGCAAGGTGGACAAGGAGTAAGTAAGAGAGGTGGCCAGGGCAGCAGGGAAGTCTACCTCCTCAAAAGTGTGATACTGCAGGTAAAAGACAGGTACATGTTTGTAATGGAAAAATATGTCTGTTGTTGGGGTAAGTAATAGGACTCAAATGAAGGAAAAAATGTGCCATAACTTAAAAGTAAGGGAATGTCTATCAAGTACAAGGCTTCAGAGTAACCAGAGTAACTTGAATACAGAAAGAGAGAATAGGATATAGTGCAACGTGAGACAGCCAGCAAACTGAGGTGCCAAATCATGAGGCCATTTTGTTTTTATTTTGTTCAAATTAAAGTGTCTTATATGTGGCACTGACAGAAATAGTTGCTTGTATTGGAAACTGGGTTCAAGGATGTTCTAAGACTGGTGTCATTCAAATTTGCTAATTATAATATTCAGAACACTTCAGATAAACTCAGTCTTTTACATCAATCAATCCACCAGTCATCTTTCCAGCATGTGAGATTATCATTTTTCCTTCTTGAGGGAATGTTTGGTGAGCTGTTTCATATATGTTAATAAGTTCAGTAATGGATTTACGCATGGAAAAAAGGTTTATTAGAGCAATTATTTAGAAAAAATAAAGAAAGCAACATTTATTCAACCTTTATTATATGCTAGACCCTGTGCTAGATAGTTTCTTGACACTTTCTCCAGTAAATTTAGCTTAGGAAAAAGAGAGTAATGAGAAATGCATTGGATTAAATGACAACTACTGACCCACAGGCTTCAGATAGAAGTTGAATTCCCTAACTGGAGTCATAAAATCCCAGGAAACAAGACACTGATATTCCTTTCTAAAAAGTGTTGTCCGGGGATGCCTAGGTGGCTCAGTGGTTTAGCGCCTGCCTTCGGCCCAGGGCGTGGTCCTGGGGTCCTGGGATTGAGATCCGTATGGGGCTCCCTGCATGGAGACTGCTTCTCCCTCTGCCTATGTCTCTCCCTTTCTCTCTGTGTCTCTCAAGGATAAATAAATAAAATCCTTAAAAAAATAAATAAATAAAAAGTGTTGTCCTATGGTGCTGAGCAGCCATTTTCTTTGAGACGGGAATTTCTTTACTCTTTGGAGCCCCTAGAGGAGGGTCTTCCAGTCTTGGCACTAGTGACATCTTGGGCTGGATAATTCTTTGTTGTAGGGATTGTCCTGTGCCTTGTAAAATGTTCAGCAGAATCCCTGATCTCTATTCACTAGATGTTAGTATGTTGTCACCACCAAAAATGTCTCCAGACATCGCCAAACATCCTCTGGGGGCCAAATTTTCCTCAGTTGAGAACCCCAGAACAGGGATGCCTGGGTGGCTCAGCGGTTGAGCATCTGCCTTTGGCCCAGGGCGTGATCCTGGAGACCGAGGATCCAGTCCCACATCGGGCTCCCTGCATGGAGCCTGCTTCTCCCTCTGCCTGTCTCTCTCTCCCTCTCTCTCTCTGTGTGTCTCTCATGAATAAAAATAAATAAATAAATAAAATCTTAAAAAAAAAAAAAAAAAGAAACACAAGAACAATGTTTGCCAATCAATAATGCAAGAAAACCTGAGAATAAGATACTGGTTTTGAGGACAAAGTTTGCATTAATCCCTGGGGTATAAGGAAACCTGACAGCATATTAAGTTCTTTGTTCTGAAGTTATATTTTTCCTACATGCTTGGCATCAAATGTCCTTTCTTTTATAGAGTAATGGTAAAAATAAATGACTGTACATTAACAAAATATTTATTTATTTTAGAGAAAGAGCATGTGAGCAGGCTGGGGAGGGGGCAGCAGGGGAGGACAGAATCCCCGCTGATCGTGGGAGCTGTAGGGCTCCCTCTATGCCTCCACCCTGAGCCAGGACCTGAGCTGCCACCAGGAGTCTGTTGCTTAACTGACTGAACCACGCAGGTGCCCCAATGATGGTACCTTTTAATTTGTAGTCCTTTACACAGCAAAATCTTAAAAAAACAGCCACCTTTGTCAATTTCCTAATTTTTTTAAACTTGTTTTATTGATCTATGAAATCCTCTTCTATAGAGGAAATTTAATGACCATGTCATTGAAACAGAAATATTCTTATAACATCTGGGAAGAAAATATCTGGGCTAATTCTAACTAACTTGGAAATAGCAAAGTTTGCCTTACAACTCCACACATCTCAGTCTCCTAACTACCCTTAAAGTAGTCACTGTGTATTGGGGAGTAAGGCAAATTAATGGCCGATTTCCACACAAGGCGTATAATTCCAAGGATATGCTTAAGAACACAATATTATTTACAGTTTTTGGAGATCTCAAGTGGGACTTCTATAAGTCATCAGTGTTAAGGTATAGACTGGCATAGCCTCCCAGCTGGCTGATATCCCTTAAGAGTCCCAGTTGAGTTCTAATAATTCAGGCTAATTCTTTTTCTTCCTTCCTTCCTTCCTTCCTTCCTTTCTTTCTTTCTTTCTTTCTTTCTTTCTTTCTTTCTTTCTTTCTTTCTTTCTTTCTTTCTTCCTTCCTTCCTTCCTTCCTTCCTTCCTTCCTTCCTTCCTTCCTTCCTTTCTTTCCTTTCTTTCTTTCTTTCTTTCTTTCTTTCTTTCTTTCTTTCTTTCTTCCTTCTTCTTCTTCGTCTTCTTCTCTTCTTCTTCTTCTTCTTCTTCTTCTTCTTCTTCCTTCCTTCCTTCCTTCCTTCCTTCCTTCCTTCCTTCCTTCCTTCTTTCCTTCTTTCTTTCTTTCTTTCTTTCTTTCTTTCTTTCTTTCTTTCTTTCTTTCTTTCTTCTTTCTTCTTTCTTTCTTCTTTCTAGATTTTACTTATTTATTTATGGGAGACACACTGAGAGAGGCAGAGATATAGGCAAAGGGAGAAGCAGGCTCTCCATGGGGAGCCTGATGCAGGACTCAATCCCAGGACCCCAGTTTCACGACCTGAGCCAAAGGCAGAAACTCATCCATTAAGCCACCGAGGTGCCCCTAGTCTTTCTTTTTTGAGGGACTGCGTGAGGAAAGTCAGTCCAACTTTCCCTTTGTCCAAGCCAACAGCTGGGTGTCATATATGGAACCCACTAAGGCAATGAACAGGAATGGGGAATACACTGGAGGTGTGGCAGAAGTTTTGCATGGGAGATGCAAGAGCTGCAGCTATCCCTCCCTATTTCTAATAGACTTCCTGGAAATGTTAATGGGAAGAACAATAAAAAAAAGTGATTGGAACTCTTTGGTGGAAGATGGTAGACCTAATGCTGATACAAAATTAAGTCACTTGAAACAGTTTGATAAAGCTGCACCCAGGGCATAGTCCTTCATGAGGAAGCAACTAGGTATGATTTTGAAAAACAAATATCACTAATATTCCCCTTTCTCCATACCTCCTGGTGTCTAAGATATTCTCTCCCCAGGTGTTAGAATTGATACTCTATTTCCACATCCAAAAAGTCAGTGTGTCTCATTTCAGTAGCTATAACTTCATTTTTTTTCCAGTCATCCCTTAGTTGCACCCTGATCTTTTGTTCAAAAATGTCAGGTACAAGAGAAATAAGAGCATTTAAAAAATAAAATTTACAGAGACCTGTAATGTGCTCTACTGTGGCCCACATGGACCACTCCAGGAGAATTCAGCAAGCAGTGTATTCAACCAAGTGATCATTATTCTTGCAATCTGGAACCGTGTCACTCCAGCAAGACAGTCACATGGCTGAAGCACAGTTGAGTTTGAATTTCCTAGGCTCAAACCTTGTCTGTTGAATTTGGATGTTTGTACCCCATCATAGGATTGGATAGGCTGATGGTCTGGAGATCTGCCTTGTTTCAGGTGTGCAGTCAAAAGAAGTTTGAGTCTTTCCCCTATCCAGAGTTCTCTAGCATACCCAGACTGATGCATATGGTCTTTGGTCCTCCTTGGGGTCAGAGAGATCTCTGTACCATCTCCAGTCCCTTTTTGCTTTAGAGCAGCTGAGGTCAGGGTAAAGGAATGGGAGGGCTCAGGGAGCATGGAAGGAAATAAACTGTATCAGTAAGGAAGTCACACTTATTTTCAGTTCTGAGAGGATGGTGAATGCAAATGGATCAACCAAATGAAGTTGTAGTGAACTTCTACCCACCAAAAGCTGGACATATTTATTGCTGATATCATTTGTTTAAACTTTAAGGACTCTGGGATCCTTGGGTGGCGCAGTGAAACGTTTAGCACCTGCCTTTGGCCCAGGGCACGATCCTGGAGACCCGGGATCAAATCCCACGTCGGGCTCCCGGTGCATGGAGCCTGCTTCTCCCTCTGCCTATGTCTCTGCCTCTCTCTCTCTCTCTCTCTCTGTGACTATTATTAAAAAAAAAAAAAACCTTTAAGGACTCTGATTTAGCAGCTATACCCACATTGGATTTTGGCTAGGGTCACAGGACTTGAGGCTTTATGTTCATAGTAACATCCTTGACAGTTACATTGATGTATCAACTTGACTGAACTAGGGTATAGGCAGTAAACATTATTTTTAGGTGTGTCTGGAAGCCATTAGCATTTGAATCAGTAGACTGAGTAAAGAAGATCTGCCTTGACCAAAGTGGATAGGCATCATCTAATCCACTGAAGGCCAGAACAGAACAAAAAGGCAGAGTAAGGGCAAATTCTCTCTCTTCTTGAGCTGGAGCATCCATATTCTGTTCTCAGACATCAGATCTCTGGGTTCTTAGGCCTTTGGATCAGAATGAATTATACTATTGGCTTTCCTAGTTCTCCAGTTGGAGCCAACATATTGTGGCATATCTTAGCCTCCATAAGCAAATTAATCAATTCCAATAATAAATCTCTACTCTATCTATCTATCTATCTATCTATCTATCTATCTATCTATCTATCATCTATCATCTGTCTTTTTTAAAGATTTGTTTATTTATTCATGAGAGACCCAGAATGAGAGAGGGAGGCAGAGACATAGGCAGAAGGAGAAGGAGGCTCCTTGCAGGGGTCCCTGATGTAGGACTTGATCCTGGATTCCATGATCATGACCTGAGCTCAACCGCTGAGCCACCCAGGAGTTCCTCTATCTATCTATCTATGAATCATCTATCATCCCATTGTTTCTTTTTCTTTCAAAAACTCTGGCTAATATATATCCTTTCCTTCTCCTGCTTGTAGAAGAGTAAGCAATTAAGGTACCATTCAGGCAATTCGTTTCAATTCTACCTTTTACCCACTCAACCTTTAAGCATGTACTAACAGGTAGGAGGTTGGAGTACCTTCCTCCTCTCTACTCACCTAGCACTTGAGTGAGAGCATTCATCAGCAGATCCTAGGAAGTTTTCTAATATTCCCTAGCTTGACCCACAGAACTCTTGTCCTTTCTCTTCTAGAAGTGCATGCTTCTGTCAGTAACCCATTTTCATTTTCCAAAAGTGTCAAGAAACTGTAAACAATATGAGGTTTTATCCTATTTTCAAGCTAACAAGTTAGCCATTTATTTCATGAAAGTCAGCAGAGGATACTAGACTCCTGGAGCAGAAACAAAGCAACTTTATTATTCACAGTAACCAGTATAAATCACACGTTCACTTTGGTTTCCATGGTCCCTCCCAGTTCCACAGGAACAACATGCAATGAACCAGACAAATGCTACATGAATAGTGGGTGGGAGTCACAGATTAGTAGCCCCAACCTTGAGAAAACTTGATCTTTTACAGTAGGCTGCAAACAAACCTATCTGATCTTTGCTTCAGGCAAAGGTTATTTTTTTTAAACACTAAAAATAGATGAAATAAATTATTTTAAAAGTAAAAGAGACATTACTTATATTGGACAGGAAATCTGCCTTCTACTCGGGAGGGAGACACGGTCTGCATTATATCTAAGGCTGTTCACTGTATAAGGTCCTTGAAAAGATGGTCTAGAAGAAAAAATTATTAGTGTCTCTATTCCCAAAATGTGCACAGAGGCCTGTGGAGAATTGTCTACCAATAATATTTATGTATCATATGCATTATTTTTCTTCTTTCTTTTTTCACGGTTTTAGAAATCCTGCCATATCATTATATGGAGTGAATCATTATTGATATATAAGGACCCTTAGATTAATTTTAATCTTTTTAAAAAATATTTTTTTTATTTATTTATTCATGAGAGACACAGAGAGTCAGAGACATAAGCAGAGAGAGAAGCAGGCTCCCTGTGGGGAGCCCGATGTGGGACTCAATCCCAGGACCTATGATCAGGACCTGAGCCAAAGGCAGATGCTCAACCACTGAGCCACCCAGGTGTCCCTAATTCTAATCTTTTGCTCTTAGAAGCAGTGCTACAATAAAATCTGATATAAATTTTTTTATACCTGGACAAGTGTTATCTGTAGGAAAAATTTTCCAGAAGTGGAATTTCTAAGTCAAAATTAATGTCATTTCAATTTAAATAAAGATTGGTAAATTGCCCTCCATATGTGCTTTACCATTCTGTACTACCATTAGTGATGCCTGTTTTTAAAATTTATTTATTTTAAAGATTTTTATTTACTCATGAGAGACACAGAGAGGCAGAGACACAGGCAGAGGGAGAAGCAGGCTCCTCACAGGGAGCCTGTGTGGGACTCATCCCTGGAACTGAGATCACACCCTGAGCCAAAGGTAGACACTCAAACACTGAGCCACTCAGGTGTCCTGTGATGCCTGTTTTAAAACTGCCTTGTCGACAGAATGCATGGTCCAATTTTTAGACTTGTGCCAACATGATAGATAAAAATAGTAGTTTTGGTTTGTATTTGCTTTATGATGAGTGAAATTGAACATGGTTTTATATGTTTACATGCCATGTATATTCATTTATTTATTTGATAAGTTTTGGTTAAAATCTTTTGTTTATTTTTCTGTTGGATTGCTGTTTTGATTTGTTTACCTTTCTGGTGGCTCTCTATACCCAAAGAAAATTAGCTCACATGAAGATTATTGATTTCTGAATATTCACTTATATTTTGCTGACTTGTTTCATAAGAATATTTCAAATGATTCCTTTGAGTTTTTCAAGTATATAATAATATTGTATGCAAATAATTAAAGTTTCAGATATATATTTTTCACTACCCTTTGGGTAGAAAATTCTCCAGATTGTAATTGAACAGGAAAAAATTCAGATCTCAGTGATGTAGATAAATTTGTTCTTTTCTATTCACTCATTAATTCATTATAATTACTGAGTACCTGCTGTATTCCTGGCAATGGAAATCATCCTTTGAAAAAGCGAAGGAAAGAAGCATCTGGGTTTTGTTTATGCCTTGGGAAAAAGAAATGCATTATTCACCGTAATTAAGATTTGTTGGTGTTAACTGACTAGAAAAGGGACAAAATGCTGTAGTATAAAATTTCTAAAGAAAACATTTTTGAGGTAGAATATATTTAATGGATCCAGTGTTAACAGCTTGCTGCATCTCATAAACACATCAGTGATGAGTAGATAGATGTTGGATAAGGATTCACGATTATCTAAACCGATAAATATAATATTTATTAAAGTAGATTAACTAAGTATAGTTCAAAGTATGTTCTTAATATTGAAAAATAACATGTGAAATGTGACTAAGTCATCTTTATATATAAATGAAAATATTTGTGTATGATAGAGAATATATTCACAATATTGCTAGTATTAGAGAGGTAGAATGTACTGTGTTTAACGTGTGGGCTGTGGAGCCTTCCAGGTTCAAATCTAGACTCTTTTATTTACAAACTGATATTGGGCATGTTGAAACCTTCTTGAAACTGATACCTACATCTTCAAAATAAGGAAAATAATGGTACCAATCTTATAGAGTTCTTATGAGGATTAAATGTATAAACAAAGATAAAGTGAACAAGGGCACCTGTGTGGCTCAGTGGTTGAGCATCTATCTTTGGCTCAGGTCAAGATCCAGGGATCCTGGGGATGGAGTGTCACATCAGGCTCCCTGCAGGTAGCCTGCTTCTCCCTCTGCCTATGTCTCTGCCTCTCTCTCTGTGTCCCTCATGAATAAAGAAAATTTTTAAAAAGATAAAGTGAACAATCTTTGTTACAGAGTGAAAAGCTCAGTAAATGTTAGGACATGTAAGGTGAGGTAAGACATGGAGTGTAAGCAAAGTAAAACTCTTTGACCTGACCTCACGTCTGCTTTTGTAGAATGTGGTGATTGAACGATACACAGTCCCTATGATTGCTTTTATGTTTATACATTTTATCTCTAAGGTTAGACCAATTGATATTCCAAGAAATAAATAGAATTGATTGTTTAGGAGAGCAAGTGGTCATTTGCTTGGTGCCAGGGCAGTGATTTGCGTTGTTCCAGGAAGGAGGAAGGAGAATTGCTCCCTATGACTTGGACTCTGCCTAATTGATCTGAATTGTGCAAATTAGTACAACAATATTTGATTAGTCCAATATAAACATGGGCAGATTTCATCTTTACCAAAACCAAACACCGGGACCAAAAAAATAAAAAAATAAAAAAATAAATCCAAGGGTAACTGAGCCTTTAGAAAGTCAGGCACTTTCCTTTGCAAACTTAGATTGTATAGATAAGAAAGCACTTACTTGGGATTAGAAAACATTCTAGGGTCACAAATATTAAGTCTTTGTTGAAAGCAAAGATCTGAATGGTGAATGTTTTTTTCTTTTGTCTATTGATCTGTGATATCCTTAAAGTATTACACAGAAGTAAAGAGAGAAGCTACCAATCTGTTATCCTACATCCAACAAAAAGAAATGGAGCATTTTTGTATTGTAAAATCCTTATTTTTCTAGATAGCCCTGATCAAGAATAATATGCTTTTCTTTTTAATCATGGCTTAGTTTTGAAGAAATAATACTGCTACACAAATTAATTCTTTGTAGAGCAAAACTGGTGATGGTCCAGCTAAGCAAATCACTCAGCATTACCTGTGAATTTTTCTACTTTTTCAAAATGTTCATCCTATTGCATCAATAAAATTGAGAATATCACATATGATTTCATTCCATATCTTTCACAAACTTTCAAACACATTTGAATCCATCTTTCCTCAAGACCTTTTTTAAAAAGATTTTATTTATTTAAAAATAAAGAGGAGAGAGTGCAAACAAGAGGATGGGGAAGGGGCAGAAGGAGAGGGAGAGAATCTCAGGCAGACTGCACTGAGCATGGAGCCCAAACCGGGGCTCAGTCCTACAATGCTGAGATCATGACCTGAACTGAAATCAAGAGTTGAGTGCTTAAGTGATGGAGTCACCCAGGAGCCCTTCCTTTTTTTTTTTTTTTAAATGTCAGAAGATTAAATGTCTCTCCTTCATTTAAAAAGGTAAATTCTTCTTCCACCTGTATTTTAGATCCCATTCTGTCCATGTCTTTGAAATCTTACTTCTTAAACAATTGGTCCGTGGCTGAAATAAGCTAACATTTGAATCAACTAGTTTTTGCCTCATTGTAGCTATAAGAATACAGTCTTGAAATGCCTTTGCCATATACAGTTGAACAAAAAATCTTAGCTAAATAGATAAAAATACTTCCTGTTTCAATATTTAAGTCAAATCACATTCACTTTCCTCTGTATAAAAATATCTAGGACTATTGACTTTAGTCTACTTATGAATATTATCAAGAATAACCCTGAGGGGGGGCCTGGGTGTCTCAATGGTTGAGTATCTATCTTTGGCTCAGGTCAGGATCCTGGAGTCCTGGGGATGGAGTGTCATATCAGGATCCCTGCAGGCAGCATGCTTATCCCTCTGCCTCTCTCTTTGTGTCTCACATGAATAAATAAATAAAATCTTAAAAAAAAAAAAAAAGAATAACCCTGAGGCTTGAGGTGGTTAACAGGAGCTGACCCCACATAAAGCCAGTGTAACTGATGGGATCAAGACTCTAAATAAACAAAAGTTGTCTGTTTCTTCAATGATGTGGAGAAAGTGGCACTCTTTGCTTTATATGGATTTCATTTACATAGCTTTAGAATAATACAAATTTTCTAGGTAGGACTTGCTTTTATTTTCAAACCCCAATTTACAGTAACAAGGTCTGAGCTCAACAAAAGTCTAGAACAAAAAGCAAATATATTAAAAAAAAACTTTAAAAAAAAAACAAAAAAACAAACAAACAAACAAAAAACTTTGCCCCACTTATGACCTAGTGGACTTCTTTCAATTCCTCAACTAAAAGGTCTTTTTCACCACAAGGTTTTTACCCATGCTATGCTCTATATTTTCATTGCTTGGAAAACCTCTATATTAGACTTCAGGTGTAAGATAATATATTACTAAATTAAATCTCCAGAATAGCATAATCCCCCCATCACTCATGATTTCTCCTTCATTATGTATTGTATTTGAAATAGATGATTCAATATTTGTTCTTTCCTACTTAAATGCAATCTTTATGAGGGCAGAGACTGAAAAGCTATGTCTTCTTTTGTACTGTACTTTCAGTGTCTTAAACTATGTGACATGGTAATTGCTCAATAAATATTTTTTTAATGATTTATAGTATATAATTATATCATAATATGTATAATATGTTATGGTGGAATATAATTCATTCAAGTAATGATTGTGAGTCTGATTTTTTTTAAATTTTTATTTATTTATGATAGTCACACAGGGAGAGAGAGAGAGAGGCAGAGACACAGGCAGAGGGAGAAGCAGGCTCCATGCACTGGGAGCCCGACGTGGGACTCGATCCCGCGTCTCCAGGATCGTGCCCTGGGCCAAAGGCAGGCGCCAAACTGCTGTGCCACCCAGGGATCCCAGTGAGTCTGATTTTTAAAAAATAATTATTTTAGTTTCTTTGATGAAAATAGGTTTCAGGGAACCAATTTGGAAGCAAATGGGAGACCACTATAGATGTTATGGGAGAGATACAAAGGGAAGTAATGTAGCTTTCTGCTGGCATGGTATGGGGGAAAGATGGAGGAGGGGGGAGATATTTGGAATATGTTATGAAAGAGAAGTAACCAGAACTTGCTGTGAAGAATAAAAGAACGTGAGGAATAAAGAATGAATTCTCTATTTTAGCTAGTGCTATGAATGACTAGTTAAAAGCAATTTCTGAAGTGGAAATACAAATGAGCAGACAATTAAGAGTTCTACTTTATGCATGTTGCATATAAAATATAAACATTTTCCCCCTCAGGTATCATGTGTGAATGTTAAGTAAGCAATTGAATAAATTGGTCTGGAGAGGAGTGGGAGCTAAAGGTATACATTTGTGAAGTCTCTGTCTCACTGGCATATAGTTAATATTCAATTCATATCAAATATTTGTCAATCTGAGCCAGTCAGATTTTTTTAGGTTATTAAACCAAGAGACATAGTTATATGTATCTTAAAGTATATAAAATTAGTTTTTAAATACTTCCATAGTAAGCAGATTCTCTGGAAGTTTTTTCCCAGAGAATTTTTTTTTCCAGACAATTCCATTTTTAATTTTCTCTTAAAAATTTCTGGTATGTCATCAGGTGGAACTTAAAAAAAGTCCAAACTCATAATTTTCTTCTGAGTTGTAATATATTTTCATAATGTATCTTGATTTAAAACATAAGTCCATCATTTTAAGGCAGTATTTTACTCAAAGACAGTACTTTTTGGCAGTTTATTAAGGCTTAAGAACACTAATAGCTATAACTTCAGATGACTATGTAACATGCTTTGACCATAAGAATTTGTACCTCCCCTATTTGTGTCAGATTATACTGAATTAAATAAATTTTAAAATATTATAGAGTGCCAGGTATGTTCCATGAGCTGACCAAAAGATTGAAAGCACAAAAATGAATGCAACATCATCGCAACTCATGTTGGCTTGAAAATTTGAGCCATGTGTTCTTTGTTATTGCATTTATATAATCTTCTTGTGTTACTGTTATAGTTCCCATTATATAAGTGAAGTACAGATCTCTACGCACAATATTGGCTTAATAAATGTTCTAATCAATTTGAATTACATATTAAATAAAATTCACTAACATTTTCCTGCATATTAAATTCTATGTGTTCTCCAGGCAAAGTCAAGATAAATTACATCCAGGGTTGATCAGTCTTATCCTAAATATCTAAATGAAGAACATGAAGCAATTAGGCCAAAAGTTTGTTCTTCTGGGTTTATTTTTTGATATACCTACGAGATTATCAGACTACACTGTAGGGTAGTACACTGTAGCATGTTCCAGAAATAACCCAAGAAGAAAATAATCCTGTGAGATTATGTTTGAGATGAATAATTCAATGTAAATTTTGCCAAAATAGCATATTAAGTTTAGGCAAATAAATATATTCAAGTTATCATAATTAGTTAACTTAGCAACTGTTTTAGGATTCATTTATCCTGGGAGATCCATAATGAGTTATTTTTATATGGAGATGAAGATGTGAACTACTTTTAGTTTCAATATTTTGATAGTGAAGAAATTCTGGTCCATTGGTGAAGTAAAAAAAGCATATAATTGAACAAATTAAAGATATTTTGTGAACTATATGTCTCAACCATGTTTAATACTGGCTGTCCTTAGAGATAACTCCAGACAGTATTTTTGCATAAAGTTGTGAATTGCAAAGCCATCCTTATCAGAATGAAACCAGGACTTCTAACCTAATCACAACTGATCACAAAAGTTACACAATAAAGATTTTGTGGTGCCAGGGTAGTGCAGTTGGTTAAGCATCCAACTCTTGGTTTTGGCTCAAGTCCTTATCTCAGGGTCATTGGATTGAACCCTGTGTCAGGCTCCATGCTCAGCATGGAGTCTGCTTGAGTCTCTCTCCCTCTTCCTCTGTCCCTCCTGCTCCTGCTCTCTCTAAAATAAATAAATAAATCTTAAAAAAAAAAAAAAGTTGAGGCACCTGGTTGGCTCAGTAGGTTAGGTATCTGCCTTTGGCTCAAATCATGATCCCAGGGTCCTGGGACCTAGCCCTGAGTCAGGTTCCCTGCTTACCAGGGAGTCTGCTTCTCCTTCTGCAGCACCCACCCCTGGCTCATGCTCTATTTATCTCTCTCAATCTCTCTCCTTAGTAAGTAAATAATAAATAAATGAATAAAATCTTTAAAAAATCATACAATAAAGATTTCCCATATTTTTTGAGATCCATTTTATTAGATCATTTTGTGGAGAGTAAAAACTTGAGGAGCTCAAGAAGATGATCCCAGAAGAGTCAAGCAAAATCTCTATATCTAGTACACTACATTATAATAAATTCTTTTTACTTACATAGAATATCTTTTTCTCTAAATATGGAAATCCACAAATCTGTATGAGTCAAACAGTTAAGAAAATTACTGGTTCTGCTTGCAGTAAATTATAGAGGCTATTTGTATATAGAAGAGGCTTATAATCAGTCAGGGTTTTCCAGCTAACTTGAGCAGTAAAGCAATTTATTGAAAGATTACTAAGCATTCTTTTCCCTTGATGTTGCTTTTGCTCACATTGAAGCAAACAGATCATAAGAATTCTTCACCTGTTGTATGGTTTTCAATTCATAAATTGAGGCATCTAACTTATTGATAGTTCTACTTGAATGGGGGTTGCCTTAGCCTCACATTAAATGTGACTACTGTGTTATGGTATATGCTGGAGCTTCTTGAGACCATCTTGGTTCCATTCATACTCCTGCTCCCACTGTGTTTCAGTAAATCTATTGTTTCTTGAGAGTTTGTATGTGGATACCAGAGGCATGGACATGGGAATCCCAAATACCAGATAACAGCCTTTAATTCAATGGAATTCTTTTTTTTTCTTGTTTTTGGAGAGAGAGAGGAGGGCTAGAGGGAGAGAGAGAGAATCTTAAGCAGGCTCCCACCCCCAACCCCACCCCCCTGATGTGGAGTGTAACTCTGGGCTCAATTTCATGACCTTGAGATCAGACCAGAACTGAAACCAACAGTTGGGTGCTTAACCGACTGAGCCACCCAGGCTCCCCTAATCCAGTGGAATTCTTTTTTTTTTTTTTTTTTTTAAGATTTTACTTATTTATTCATGAGAGACACAGGGAGAGAGAGAGGCAGAGACACAGGCAAAGGGAGAAGCAGGCTCCATGCAGGGACCCTGACATGGGACTCGATCCCGGGTCTCCAGTATCACGCCCTAGGCCAAAGGCAGGTGCTAAACCACTGAGCCACCGGGGCTGCCCATCCAGTGGAATTCTTCAGTGTATTAATGAAAATGCATTTCTTTCCTGAGTTCTAAAACCTCAAAACCAGAAAAGCTCATATTCCCAAGAATGAAAAAAGAATTTTACAATAGTCACTGCCATATCCATACCTTGGCTCTCAGAGTCCAATAATCCATTTCTGGCAGAAAGAAGATTGTGCCCTTCAATACAGCTCATTTCTAAAACATGTTGTAACAGCCTCCCAATGTGTCTTGTTCTAAATCTATAATCACCTTGCAACACATTTTTCAAGGCTAGTAACATGGTTTATATGTTTATTACAGGCCATTTGATGGATTTTTCATAGACTTTGGTAATTTTCAACATATATGTTTCACTTCCAAAAAAAGTTAGAAAACTCCATTCCTGGATTACCTTGGAGTCAGAGAGCAGGTGAGGAATGTAAATGTAGCCAACCACATGCTCTATTATAAGACTTGGAGTCAGAAATGAGTGAAATGAGGAGGCGGTGGGAGAAAGTGTGAGGTGAGTGGCAACTTGTAGGTTATTCAGGGTAAGATAAGAACTGTTTCACAACTAGTCTGGTGTGTTTATTTCACAGAGCTGAAGGTGGGGATTCTAATCATTGCTAGGCATTCTAAACACCTCTGGAAACTTGATAAATCATTAGGGGATGGATCTGTGCTGTTAGGCCTACCAAGATTGGACTGCCTATCTTTGGGAAAGCTAGGAGGAAGATCACAGGTGTGGGTTATGTACCCTAAATGAGGTAGAAACTAATGAAAATCATGTAACTATTGGTAGATAAAAACTCAGCAGTTCATATCACATACTGGTGGAAAAGCTAACTAAATAATTAATTAAGCTAACTAAGCTAATTAATGAAGTGCCAAGCTCTTGGGGACCACATTTATACCACTGTGGTATAATACGGGCTGACTACTTCTAAGAGTACTAAGAAAATTAAAGAAAAGGAGTGACAAGGCCAGGACTTTATTCATTGGTTTATTTTTAATTTTATTTAAATTCAGTTAATTAACATATATTATTGGTTTCAGAAGTAGAAGTCAGTGATTCATTAGTCTTATATAACACCTAGTGCTCATTACATCACATGCCCTCCTTAATGTCCATCACCCAGTTACCCCATCCCACAATCCCCTCGCCTCCAGCAGCCCTCAGTTTGTTTCCTATGATTAAGAGTCTTATGGTTTGTCTACCATTCTGATTTCGTCTTGTTTAATTTTTCCTTATGATCTCTTTCTTTATGATCCTCTGTTTTGTTCCTTAAATTCCCCACAAGTGAGATCATATGACAATTGTCTTTCTCTGATTGACTTATTTCTTTTAACATAATAACCTCTAGTTCTGTCCATGTCATTGCAAATGGCAAGATTTCATTTTTTTATAAGCTCAGAACTTTAATAAATCAACCCTTCTCATCTAGACATCTATAACAGAAGTCACCCCCAATTCCTTAATGGAAGTAATGAATTAACTTCTCTCCTATGCATACAAAATGGTACTTTGTAGGTGCCATCCTTGAAAATGTTGATAATGTAGGTTATTTGTGGGACTTCAGTCTCTCATATAACCCAGTTGAGAAAGACTGCTCTAAGAGCTTGGCTCAAGATGTGCACTGAAGATGGATGTCACCAAGGTGGAAACACAGGAGATTCCTGAATCTCCTCCTTCTACAGATGTGCCAAATATACAGCTCTACAGCTGATCGATTATGTCTGAGAGAAATAGAGAAATAAGTTGAGTAACCCCTACCCATAATATAGAGAATTATTAACGTGGTTGAATTTGGTAATTAATCTAAATGATTAAACATTTTTGGTTTAGTGCTTACAGAAAAACTGAGTTTGTATAATATGGATAATATGATTTATCTGCTCATTAGGGACATTTTTACACTTTATTAAGATGGCAATTTCAATATAATATGAATACTGTCCTGTATTATCAATGTAACATTGTAATATTGTAATATAATACAGTGTCCTATTTAATGTACTGTGTTAATTATATTTTAGGTTAAATTTATTTTAATTTTTAGTTAAATTTATCTCCATTTGTATATTTATACACACATATATTTATACATATAAATGCATACATAGAAATGTGTTAAATCCTTTACTGAAAAATTTCAAATAAGTGGTACACATGGGCAAAATTAGAATTTTTCTCTTTTTTTGTAAAATGACTATTTTTCTATGTTCAGATAACAAATGCTCTTTTTATTTACCAATCTATTCTGTTAAACTTGATCTTGATGTATTTTTTAAAAATTCCTTTTTAAAATATTAAATGTTTCTATTAATCTTTGCTTCTTATTGAAATGTGTTTTTAAAACATAGTATTCTATTTACCTCTAGTTTCTTTTGGCAGTAGTCAATTTTGCCTTTCTCAAATTTAGGTCCCAAATTAGGAATAATAAAACTATTGAGATAACTTTATGTATATTCAATTTTTGGGTCCTGGAAACAGGACCAGATAACACATTTATTTCTTTATTTTATTTAAAGAAATAGAGTAGGAATACTAAAAATAATCAAGTTTGTTTGTCAGCCTCAAAATCTGATTATTTCATACTATGTGAGAATACTTTGGCTACTGAACTTGTTAAAAGAACTGATAGGGCGGCCCCAGTGGCCCAGCAGTTTGGCGCCGCCTTCTGCCCAGGGTGTGATCCTGGAGACCTCGGATGGAGTCCCACGTCGGGCTCCCTGCATGGAGCCTGCTTCTCTCCCTCTCCCTCTGCCTGTGTCTCTGTCTCTCATGAATAAATAAATAAAATCTTAAAAAAAAAAAAAAACCCGATAAATGTAGAAGAAAGTACATCTTCCTAGATTTTTTACATATAAGTTAAGAATATAGGGGATCCCTCGGTGGCGCAGCAGTTTAGCACCTGCCTTTGGCCCAGGGCGCGATCCTGGAGACCCGGGATCGAATCCCACGTCGGGCTCCCGGTGCATGGAGCCTGCTTCTCCCTCTGCCTATGTCTCTGCCTCTCTCTCATTCTCTCTCTCTCTCTCTCTCTGTATGTGACTCTCATAAAAAAAAAAAAAGAATATATTGTGAGAATATTATAATGATTGTAAATAAGGATTACCAAAAAAAAAAAAAAAAAAAGCTTAAAAATAGGACACTCATGTTTAAGCACAAGGACTGGTATAATAATTATTTACAAAAAGCTGTTGTTTCTAGGAATCTAGTTTTAAGTACTCTTGTTAGGGATGCCTGGGTGGCTCAGCAGTTGATTGTCTGCCTTTGGCTCAGGGTGTGATCCCCCGGTTAGGGATTGGGTCCCACACTGGGCTTCTTATGAGGAGCCTGCTTCTCCCTCTGTCTGTGTCTTTGCCTCTCTCTCTGTGTCTCTCATGAATAAATAAAATCTTTAAAATAAATACTCTTTTGTTAATTGAAGGCACTTGGAGTTACACCAAAGTCCTTGTATTATTTGGCTCTTCTTAACATAGCAATCCACCACTATAACATGCTGAACTCAGGAGTGCTCCTTTCTCTACTTAACAAAACTCCTCAGTGGTTTAATCTCCTCTAAAAAATATCCTATGCTTTACACAGGCCTTTTGTAATTTCCTTGGATAATCTTGATTTAATTTTTTATAGTGATTTACACTTAAAAGCGAAAACTTGAAATTATCAAGCAGACTATCGAATTACAGATTCAAATTCAATCTTGGAACATGAGCCACTTCATGCATTTCAATTAATCCACATGACTGAGTTAATTTCCTTCATCTGGGCCTTCCAGGTTAAAAAAAAAAGATAAAAATCAACATATAAACAAGTAATGTTCATGTTCTAGTATGCCTGGTCATTATTAGCTTATTTTGAGAGCTAGCTTTCACTGAGAATGTTATTAAATACCTTTGTAAGTCTTTACCTTTTACTTAAAAAAGTTTCATTGTTCCTATCCTTAATCTTCAGTGAAAAGTAGGAGAACAAATGAAATGGAAAAACCAAAAATTGGCAAAGCTCTCAGAGACTCTAAGAACTTCCATGGCCTAAGGAATTGCCATAAGCCTTGATGATACATAGGGTACAGACTCTCCCTTATAGATTAATAACAGGCTGCCCCATGCACTAGGGTATTTCCTATTATGAACAGATATAACAAGACACAACCAGTCTTATTAAATAGGTACAGTTTTTCTAAAATAATCACTCAACATATCCCTTCATAATGTGAACATGGAACTTTAGTTCTTTCAAAGAAACACTATAAAAAAAATTCATCCTTGTCTTTTGAAGGAAAGGATCTAGCCTGGTACCCTAATAACTAGCATTGCAGTTAAACCCCAAAGTGTTTATCCTTGGATCCATGCTTCCCAATTAAGAAGACAGACAGTATCTTCTCTTAACAACCGGATATCTTCTTGTTCTGTTTCACTGGAGAACTTTAAATTGTAGATTCGAATTGTCCTCTAAAAAGAGGTAGCCACAGAGAGTAGAAAACTTCCATACAAGATGATGGAATAAAATTAATTTTTTTGATTACCTGCCATCCTATTTCTTTCTGTTTTATCCTCTATATCCTGCCTACTATTGCATTTTAACACCTCATGTTGACTGAATGATTTCCCAACAAGCTCCCCAAAAGGAGTCTTTCTCCATCCTTTTACTATTGACACACTGTGGCCTTCTGTTACTCAAGGAAAAAGGAAATTTTCTTATGCATTTTCTGACCATAGCTACCATTTTGAGCAAACTGATTGGTGGGCTTATCATCCCCCATCTGTTCCTGCTGTTAAGCATCTAATAGCTATTCCTTTAAAATACGCATTCTCAGTAGGGGTGACATCACTTCTAAGAGAGCAAAAAAAAAAAAAGTTCTTATGGGTTGAAGTTGTCTAACTTTTTAATATATAAGCATTTTTATGCATACTGTGCATAAACAGTTATAAGCATATCTAAATCTATGGTATTAACATTTCTTGGGTGTAACAATTGGAAACAAAATGCCTAAAAGGGCTCCTTAAAGGGGACAGAATTGAAGAAAGATTGAGAAACACTGTGAAAATATTTCAAAAGGAGATTTTCTTTTGCAGGTCTTGTCTGGTACTTAAATTACCCTTACATTATTAGTTGCAACCTTTAATCTTGTAAAAATTGGGCCTTGCTGCCCCTCTCCCCAACAGAATACTTCTATTAAGGTCATTGTATTTTTAGCAGCTAAATCCAGCTTATCAGAAGTGTACTAATTTCAGAACTATCATTAGTAAAATAGTGTCTCTTTCAAATGAGACAAATGCAAAGCCACTCCTATTTGTATTTAGTACAGACACAAATCAGAACCTTGTGCAAACTATAAAAATAATCAAGTATCTCCCTCTCTCAGTGACATATGTGACTCCAGCTTCTTTCTCTAGCTCAGGTCTTGCTATGATCTTCCTACCTCCTAGATTAAAACTACTAAGAAACCTTCAGCAATTATACAGGATTATATAAGTGAAAGGGATCTCCAAATAGCATACCTAAATGAAATTTTGATAAAGACAAAAGATCTATGCCCACAGGAGAAAGAAAGCACAGGCAAATATCACAAAGATCCTAGATATCCTGGTACATCTTCTAGGGTCCTCTTGCATTCCACAGAGAACATGCTTTGTCTCTGGAACATGAGCCACCATGATGTATGTATGATATCTCAGCCTCAGGGAAACCAAAAGACAAGTCTATTGAGAGGTCTTTTATCGTCCATTGGTTACATAGCCAAAACTTGCCTGTGAAGCCAAGCTAACCCAGTACAGAACATCAATCTGTTCATTTTCAGCAGAGACAATGCTAGAGCTACCACAAAACAGCTGCAAGTTTGCTCTATCCCTCTACAATACTCAATAATCAAATTGCCCTGTGGACCAAAATGCTAGTTTCTGAAAGCATCCTATCCAGAGCAAGACCAATGCTTTTGGACTCTCCCCTAAATCACCTAGCATAAGGTCCAAACCTTTAAAAAGCCATTCCTAATATTTTCCTACTAAAATATTCCACTGTCAGAGATAAAGTTGACTTACAGTTGAACTGGATGAGAAAAGTTATAGCCTTATCTCTGAGGACTGTTGGTTGTGTGTTTGACTCTTGGCAAAGATAAGCACAATGGGATTTATGATGTGCTGTTTAAACTTTGAAACTCCCACGGTGACCCCTACGGCTAGTTTGTTGATGGATTTCAACTAGCACCACCAATGAGGCAGCCAGACAATAAATAATGGGGCCAATGGGGAATTAAAAACCCAGATGGGAACTTCTGTCTTGAGTTTTCCCAGAACTACAGTTTGTTGCATAAATATTGGTAGTTGAATTTGGAAACAGATGAAAACTATGTGTGAATAAGAGCTCTGCGGTGACTGCCTCTGGAGGTCCCCAGGATCCCAAATGATTTCCTACATAATCTTTCTCTGGTTGCCTGTATCTGTAGCTTTTAGGTGAAGAGCTTACATGAGTATGCTCTGGAGAGTCTTGGAGATGCTCAAATCCAAACTGTCAAAAACCTTGCACCCGGGGATTCCCATAGTGTGGGTATTCCTTGCTATAGCACACAATAAACCCAGCTTTAACTCAGATTTGTTCTTGTCTTAAGCTGGCAGACATTGATTCAGGAAATTAAGGTAGAAGTCTCGGCACTAATGTAGACAGACATAGTTTACATCAGTGGAAAAAAAAAGATCTATATTACATTTTACCTTTTAAGAAAGATTTATTTGAGAGGAAGAGAACAAGCACATGAGCATGGGGCAGAAAAGCAGAGGGAGAGGGAGAAAAAGTCTTAAGCAGACTCCGTGCTGAGCATGGAGCCCGACTTTGGGCTTAATATCATGACCCTGAGATCATGACCTACGCCAAAACCAATAGTCAGATCTTAACCCACTGTGCCACAAGTGCACCTACATTTTACTTTTTGAACAAAACATATGGAGAGAAAACAGATGGAACCATAGTATATGGCTATGTTTAGAAGGGTATATTAATTTATCATTGCATGTATAAAATAAGGGCTAGAAAAATGTTTGGGGTTAGGGGTAAAGAGATCTGTAATGCTCTGTATTTTTTTTAAAAAAGACTAATTTTTTTCTCTTTTATTTTCTTTCTTTCTCCTGAAAGAAAGTAAACTAGCACAGCTAGACATAGTGCAGCAATCTAGCTAGCTAGAGGCTAGAGGAAAAAGTATAAATGAACCCAAAGAGTGATTCTCTTCCAGAATCCTCAAAATAAGAAGAAGAATGGAAAACAAAAACAAAAAAGTTGCATGAGTCCTGAAAACTAGAAAAACTGTCTTCCATGTATATATGAGATACAGTGCAGGAAGTTTTAAAACAATTGATGCACAAAGGAAGATCTTGATCAGATGGTTTCCATTTAGAAGAGTAGTAAACCCAGGAGAAATGTTTATAAGACTCTTCCATAATCCCACTAATACTGCTTTGTTTTAGAATAAAGTGTAGAGCAGTAAACAGAGCAATTAAGTCTGTCTTTCAATTTAGCTGACACAAACTGAAAATTAGCATATAAGTAAAGGTCTATCTTAAGAGACTAATGTCTAGTCCTAGCCTATAGAATTGCCTTTTTATTAAGAAATAATAAAAACAATAAAAAATAAAAAATCCTTTTTAAGAAAAGGATACAGGTGAGACTGGAGACTGGAAACCAGTAGATACCCACATAGATTTACTTCCAGGGAGGAAAGCCAGGCTGGTCTCCACTTCCATACTATGATAACTAAGAGACTACAAGAGACCCTCCTATAGAGGTTTTGTGTCTGTTTGTATTAAGGTTTTGAACTAAGAATACTACGTTGAACATTTTCAAATTTTTCACGGATTTGGTAGGGGTGAGAGGGACTTAGCTTTGTGAGAAAGGTAGCCTTGGTCCTTGGATTCCCCATTATTTTTGTGAGGATCCACGCTCAGAATAAAGACAGACAGAAAGAAAGTAGCGAGCAGAGCACAAAGCAGTTGATTAAAGAGAAAGTATGCTCTCAAGGGGGGAGGGCTGGCAAGTTCCACAGGGTGCAGTAGCCCAGGTGGTCTCTAATGGAGGCTGCTTCCAATCTTTTGGGAGGCTCCTCCCACAGGTTTGACCCTACCAGGTTTGTACTGAAAGGTCCTGGCAGCCTTCTTCATCAGGCGGGGCTGTATCTGATATGCAAATGTTTTCTAATGAGAGTCGAGAGGTTACCTTGGGGTGGAGCAGAGGTGGAAGAGGAGTTTTGTACCTGTGGCTTTTGATCTGTCAGGCCCAAGCTCTTAGAAGCCACAAGGTGAGGATGTTGAGCTCCAGGGCTTAAAATGTGTAGTTTATCACCATCCATGCCTCCCCCTCTTGTCTCTATCATTCTTCTTCAAGATCTTGGGACTCTGCCTCGGGGCCTTCCTTCTACTGCCCAGGTCTAGCTTCGACCTAATCCATTTAAGAAAGTATAGCACGGAATATCTTTCCTGCAAAAGAAATATCCCCACACACACTTTGACATGCTTCCTCTTTCCTGATACCTTTGGCTCACTTGCCTCACAGGGCACCGGCCTGTGTGGTTTTCCTTCTCATTAGTGTCTTGTGCACTGTCTTTGTTCATTCTTCTACTTCCATTGTTCAGTGTTGAGGTGCCACGGGGGCGAAGTCCTGGCCCCTTCACTTCCCTGTAAACATTCTCTTTCTCAATGGTCTCATTTAGTTCCTTAGCTTTATATGCTAATAATCTCCGACTTTCCAGTTGCTGCCCAGAGCCGTCTCCCTAACTCAAAACACACGTTTTGAGTTACAAACTAGGAATCTTAAGCTGTATGTCTAATGAGGATCTGGGTCCCATTGTCCAAAATGGAACTCTTAATCTGCCCCAAATCTTCTTCCATTCAGTTGATAACAAATCTCTCCTTCCCATGCTCAAGCTGTAAAATCTGGACTCATTCCCAACTGTTTTCTATCTCTTACATCCCACACCAATCTGTCAGAAAACCCTATGAATTTCACCTTTACCATAGATCCAGAACCTAAGCAGCCTGGCTTTCCTCCCTGGAAGTAAATCCAGATCTCACCAACCCCACTGCTGTCACCCTGCTCTGAGCCACCATCTTTGCCTTCCTAGGTTATCACAGCTGCTTCCTTATCTGCCTTCTTGCTTCTGTCTTTGCCCTCCACAGTTTTTATCAATACAGAAATCAAATTGAACACTTAGCACTAAGATGTAAACCAGATCAAGCCCTTACTGTGCTCTAAACCCCACAATAGCTTCCCATTTCCAAAAGAGGAAAACCAAACTCCTTACAGTGACCTACAGGTTTTATGTGATCTTTGCTTGTTATCTTGCTGACATCAGTTCCTGCGACTGTGCCTTCATTTACTTGGCTCCAGCCTCCTTGCTGTTCCTGGAACATGCCAGCCATACTTTTGTTTTTCATTGGCTCTTCCTTTTACCTGATTCTGCACTCACTGTGATAGTCTGTCACCTGTCTTATCTCCTACTCTCTTCAAGGTTATGCTCACTATATCTGACCTTGACCCTTTTATTTAGTAGAGCAGTCTACACCACCATCCTTCAAACCCTTCACCCATTGTTTCCTTTTTTCCTTCTTTATTACCTTTTACAGGTTTACTTATTTTTATTGTTTTTTGTTTTTCTGAACAATATGTAACTGAAGCTCTACGAGGTCTGGGATCTTTCTCTACCATGTTCACTGACATATCCCAAATGACAAAAGTTGGCAGGCATTGTAGGTCATCCAGCATTTCTTCAATGAATAATTGATTCTGAACTTTAACGTACCACAGTATAGATTAAGAATATCTATAGGGATCCCTGGGTGGCGCAGCAGTTTAGCGCCTGCCTTTGGCCCAGGGCCGATCCTGGAGACCCGGGATCGAATCCCACGTCGGGCTCCCGGTGCATGGAGCCTGCTTCTCCCTCTGCCTGTGTCTCTGCCTCTCTCTCTCTCTCTCTCTCTCTCTCTGTGTGTGTGTGACTACCATTAATAAATAAAAATTAAAAAAAAGAATATCTATAGAAATGTTTTAAAATATATGTGGAATGTGTAGAATCAAAACTACAGTGAGGAGCTTTGCCACACCAGACTCCATATTCCATATATTCACTTGACTAAAGGCTCATTATAACAGACAGTAATACAAATAATAGGGCAGATTTATGGGCTACTTAAATGATGCACCTCAGAGAATACACTATTTCTTTTTCGAAAAATACAAACCATAAAGTTAAATGTACTATCATTCATTATTTTAGAAACCACTAACACATTTTTTAAAAAAGATTTTTTATTTATTCATGATAAACAGAGACAGAGACACAGGCAGAGGGAGAAGCAGGCTCCATGCAGGGAGCCCGACGTGGGACTCGATTCCGGGTCTCCAGGATCACGCCCTGGGCCGAAGGCGCCAAACCGCTGAGCCACCCAGGGATCCCCACCACTAACACATTTTAACAAAATGTTTTTTGTTAAATGTTAGCATTTTGTGATACCGTTTTACACTTTTACAGTTGCAGATGCACATGATGGTCACAAGGTGGCGATAGACTCACTCTTGAATTTATACAAGGATGCTCCTGCGGTTGAAAGGACCTCCAGAAAAGGACATTTAACACATCTTTGACTGCTGGTTCTAGGAGGAGAAATGTGTGAAAATCTCAAGAGGCAAGGATTACTGAGAAAATTCACACTTAAAATTTAGTAGCTAACATTCACATAGGCAAGCTGGAAAGTGGACAAAACATGGAAATAGAAAGAAGCAAGGAGAAATCTAGTATCTACTCCCGGCTCAATTAATACTTGGGATGTGACCTTACCCAAGTCATTTCTCATTTGGTACCCTGAATATCATGCCAGCCCTTTCTGGACTGCCAGGTCTCTATGGAGAGGTCTGCTGTTAATCTAATATTTCTCCCCCTAAATATTAGGAATCTCTCCTCTTGAACTTTCAGGATTTTCTCTTTATCTCTGAAATTTGCAAACTTCACTATTATACCTCAGGGTGTTGTCTGCTTTTGTTTATTTTGGGAAGGGTCTTCTCTATCTCTCTAATTCTCCAGATTAGGGAAGTTCTTAGCTATGATTTACGTAAATATACCTTCTGGTCCCCCCCCACCCCTTCCATGCCCTCAGGAATTCCAATAATCCTGACATTTTTTTTTCAAACTATCAGTTATGTCTCAGAGCCTCTCCTTGTGAGCTCTTAGTTGCCTTTCTTTCTTTCTCAGCTTCCTTTCCATCAACTTGTCTTCTTTGTCACTTATTCTCTCTTTTGCCTCATTTGCCCTAGTGGTGAGAGCATCCAGTTTAGAAGGCATCTCAGAGTGTTTTCAATTTTGGCCTGATTAGATTTCATTCCTGCACTAAAAGATTCTCTAGTCTTTTAAACGTTTTTAAAGCCTAACTAGTAACCTTATAATTGTAATCCTGAATTCCATCTTTGACATTTTACTAAATCCATATCCATTAGATCTGTGGCAGAGAATATTACCTCTGGTTCTTTTGTGGTGAATTCTTCCTTATAGTCATTTTGTCAAGTGCAGAATGGTCGTAGAGTGAGCAGTCAAAAATATCAACCACAACCCAAGCAAAATACGCACTAGACAATTCTGAAAAGGTCAGGAACCAGAAAACAAAGGAAAAAAGACAAAGAAAAAGAAAACCATTTAAAAAAGAGGGAAAAGAGGGGGTGGGAATTTGGGGAGATATAATCTCACAGAGTGGACAAAACAGGGTGATTCACTTGGTCCTGAGTGTATTTTGGTCTGTGGGTTAGAAGATATTAAATTCCAAATTATAAAAAAGCAAATTTATATATATAAATATATATTTATTTATGTATACAAAAATAAAATAAAATACAGTGAAAGGAAGCCAAAAATGAATAATATATATATAACCTGTAATTGCAAAATATGAAAATTAAAAAGAAAAGACTTCAAAATGAAGATTTGATTAAATAAGAAACTTGTAGAGATAGGATAAAAAGAAAAAACAGTGGAAAATTTTAACCTGAAAGATAAATCATAAGGAAAAAAAAAAACCCTCCAGTTCTATATACTATTTTCTCCCAGTCCTACAGTTTTCCAGTCCTGTTTGGTCAATAAACATGCTGTTCCTCTGTTCTTCTAGCTAGTCTTCTGAGGGAGGAGTCTGCTGCACTGATTCTCAGGTGTCTGTGCCTGGGTAGAGTTGCACTGTCCCTTGCCAGGGGCTTTATGAAAGGTAGACTTAATTTGAGGGTTAAAAATATTCAAAGTTCCCAACAAATACAGAGGAAAGAATGACATTCACTCAGAAAAACACCATGAACAAAGGCATCTTCATCCCATATAACAGTTCTAGAAACATCGTTTTTATTTTTATTTATTGAGAGTAGGGGAGGGGCAGAGGGTGAGGAAGAAGCAGACTCCACTGAGCAGGAAGCCCAATGTGGGGTTCCATCCCAGGACCCAAAGCTCCATCCCAGACCCAGAGCACCATCCCAGGAGCTGGAGATCATGATGCGAGCCAAAAGCAGACACCCCACTGAGCCATCTACGTGTCCCCTGAAACATTGTTTTATTAATCACTTACAATTTCCTACAAAATAAACTCTGACAGAATATTTATTCTTCTCTTTAAATCATCATTTGTTCAGTATTCACCGAGTACCTGCCATGTGCCCAATATCTTTCTAGGTTCTTGGGACACATCAGTGAAGAGACAGGCAGAGATCATTGTGATTGAGGAGCTTGCATTCTGGATCCACCCCTCCCACTGCTGGTTGGGCAAAATCACTTCACATACAAATTATCACTAATTTAAATTGCCCTGTATTTACATTAGCACCAAACAATAAATTGAAATAAGGTACTAATAATTGGATACTGCCTCTCATGCTTTTAGCCTCAAAATCATTACAACTGAATAAAACTTTCTGAATAAAAACTTGAAGAAGAAAACAAGCTATCTGGAGGGCAGTTTAAGTCAGAATTTGAATTACATTTACAGATTATGTTTATTGAAAGTCTTTGCCTGAGAATTTGTAGCCATGTTGCAATTACCTATTTCCTGAGATAGAATATTGAAAATTTCTCATGAATCACAAATGATAAATCCAAAGCACACTCTGAGTATGCAGTGTTCAAATGTTTATTTTGAAAGGGCTCTAATAGAGTGTGTCAGGATAGATGGATATGCAATTGACTTCATATACCTGGGAGATCATATTTGGGTTCTAGCTCTATCAATGGGTCACTTCCTAAATGTTGACAAGTCATTCTATGCTGCTTGTATTATTATTTGGGAAATGGTCTTTTTAGAAAAACTATTCCTGTAATTCTGCCTGCCCTGCTGAGTTTCGAGGCAACAGCCACAAATCAATAGCCACAAATATTGATGAGGAAAGCATTGAGATACCACTAGCCCTAATCACCATCTCACTCTAACTACATTAGAGACCCCAAGCAAGAACCATCTCAGTATGCCCATTTAATCAACATATTTGATTGTACAATTATTTATTTGGCAGGAAATATTTATTGAGAATCTACTCTGTGCCAGAACCATGCATTGGTTAATAATACTATGAAGGTCCTTCCACTCATGGCGCTCATTTTTTTTTTTTAAGATTTGCTTATTTATTTTAGAGAGTTAGAGAAAGATTGTGCATGCAAGTGAGGTCAGAGAGAGGGAATCCTTAAGCAGACTTCCTGCTGAGCACAGAGCTCCACATGGGGCTACATCTCAAAACCCTGAGATCATGACTTAAGCTGAAATCAAGAGTCAACCTAACAAAATAATAACAATAACAAAATAATAAATAAGTAAACAAAATAATTACCCAATTTTACATGTTGTGAAGGAAATAACGTGTTGGAATGGGACAAATGGATAAACTTCTGCTATAGAACTATTTATTGTTTATCATTTCTCTGTGACAAAATTCTAATTTTTTTTTTAATTTGAGTATAGTTGACACACAACATATACTCAGTTTACAGATCCATGTTTGGAATGAATTCTAGATTAACTGGTTGGATTTAGAGAGCCTTATCCTGATTTGCTTTAGAAGGTTGCACTGAACATCATTCCAAGGGATGGAAATGTACATTGTCAGTTATGGAAACACTTTTTTTCAGATTTCTGCTCTTTATAGGTCGCTTCCCCAAAAGTGCCCAACACTTCCAAATCTCACTGTTATCATATATTGTTCATAATGATTCTCTTGTCTAGAATGTTTCCCTAAGTGACACAAATTATACTTTGGCTCTTTGATATCTTCAAAATTTTATATTAACAAGTATTATAAATCATCATGGAAAACAGAAATTGAAATGTGATTTTGGTCATTACAGTATGTACTTGAGTTTATATAATTCAAATTGGCATCGAATGATCAGAGCAAGTAGATATGTATTTTTCAGAAAAATTTTTATAAGCCTCCTTACAGAGTAAATTCAGTATTATTAATTATTATTTATTTGCTCTCCACAGAAAATATGGCATGTTTTAAAAAGTGAACTTTCATGATATTTATTTGAATAATTTATCTTTCGTTGAAAAAATATCACTTATTTCCCATTAAGTAATGAAAAATTTAATTACATATTTCCTACAGTTGTATGTGAGCCATAGATAAAAGGAGACATAGAAGGAAAATAAAGACGTAATGAGAACATTAAAATGGGAAGAACATTGGAATGGTGGAGTTTAGATCCCTTCCCAGGATCCTTTGATTGAGATTCTGATATCAGAGTCAAATGAATGGATTTAAGTCAGGGTCCTGCCGCAATCCAGTTGTGTGATAATATGAAAAATCATAGACTATTACATATTCACAGGACTTTAGAAATCTTTTACTAAAACTTCTAGAGGTGAACTAAGGCATAGAGGGGACCAATGAAGGCCACACATATACCCCAGTCTGGAAACCATTCCTCTCAGCTGGTCTGACTGTTTCCATAGAACATCACTCTATCTTAAAAATGATACATGTTTTCCCTATGTATTTGTTTCCTCATTCATTTAGTGAGGAGATTAGACATGAACTTCTGTAAGATTCACAATAGTTTTAGAATTCTCAGTATTGATGCATTTTGTGCTATTAAATATACAGTAGGCCAGTTTAACCATATGCATAATTAAAATAGCAGAGACCTGAGTGAAAAGTAAAGAAATTGAGAGGGGATGCGTAGTCAGAATTTAGAACATATTTTATTTCTGTCAGGTTTCAGTTCTTTTTGGCAGATCCATTGATTTTCTGCATCACAGTTCTCTGAAACAATTCCTGTCAGAGAGATGTAAACGCAGCTGCTTTCTTTATTATAACCAGCAATTTGTAATCTGCGAAGCAAAAGAAATGTCTCTGTTAGTATTTGGGATTTTCTCGCGTAATTAATTCTCCTCATCTAGCCAGTGTCTCCTACAACTTTCAGGAAACAATAGGATGCCAAATTATTAGGTATAGAGTAAGTATGCAGTCACAAATATAATGGTATAAACTTTTTAAAAAGATTTAATTAATTAATTAGTTAATTAATTAATTGATTTATTTAGAGCACAAGTTGGGGGGAGGAGCAGAAGAGAGGGAGAGAGAGCAGACTCCTCGCTGAGCATGGAGCAACATGTGGAACTCATAAATCTCTGAAACTTGCGAGTTGATCTTCCCTGGAAAAACGTCCTCTAACAAGAAACTTCATAATATATACGAAGAAAACAAGCTTTAGAGGCTGGAATTCTCTTCTTATCCCCACTCTATTACTAATATATCACGTGAAAAATTTTTTTAATTCTACTAAACTTAAATTTTCTTAAATATATAGGACATAACCACTAATATTTGGGGGACACACTGAAATGGCACTTGTGAAAGTATGACAATGCTTAAACAAAGTATGTGCTGAGGAAACATATTAAGTACACAGTGTGTAATGGGCATCCAGAGTCTACAGACTTTGGACACAGCTAGGGAGAGAGGCTTCATTTGTGTGGTATGTGGTCAGAGGTTTCCTTTTTTTTTTCCAATTCCAAACAGAGGTTGGTGGGTGTCTGCAGGTAAGGGTGGGAGTAGAATCAAAAACAAAATAGGCAGCATTAGGGTGAGGTGCCAGGATGGGGTGAGTTCAAGATAAGTTTATCTGCTTTCAAACAAAGTGGAGTGGTGGCAGTGGACAGGGTGTGTCACAGGTTTTCTTTGTTCCTTCAATGCATTCCTTCATGCAGCCCCTTGGGCCTGAGCAGCCAATCTGATTCCTCTCAAGTGTCTGACACTCTAGTCAAATTATGAACTTCTTTCAACTGGGCTATTGCCGAAGTCTGCCATGTTTTATCTCTTCTACCCTTTTGATCCCTTCTTAACAATTTCAAGATAACTTTTGTAATGCTCAGATGGCCAGGTCAATGACTTTTTTTGTTTTTTTTTTCTGAAAGGCCCTCAGTGGCCTCCCAGGCTTTCCTTGGCCTGATGTCAGCCTGGTTCTCTAAATTTATCTCATTTAGTCCTTCAGTAGTCCTGTGAAGAAAATTATCAACCCTCTATTTTTTTCCTTACCTGAAAGCCAGGCTGACAGTTAAAATGAAAACAGAACCTGATACCATTTCTACTATAACTCAATACCTTTCAGGTGTATCTGTTCACTGATACCTTAAAATATTGTTTTTTATCCCAGAGTAAAATGGAATGTTCAGCTGAATATAATCCCCTTTACCTATATCTCTGCTCACAGACACTTCAGCATTTTCCAATTTTATTTTGAATCTCAGTAAAATAAATACACATCCACACCCACACATGCTAAATTTAATCAGCCAAAATTAATCTTTACTATGTATAAAAAATAAAAATTATTTAATATCAAGTTTTCATTTATATTTAAATAAAGTATAGAAAATAATACCTAGAAAGCATGTAAAAAATGAGAATGGATTTTTTGTGTGTCTGTGCTGTGTGTGTATGGTATATATGTGGAGTACATGTGGTGTATATGTGTTGTGTATGTGTAGTGAGTGTGTTTTATGTGTAGTATATGTGTGATGCATGTTTGGTGTATGTCTGTGTCGTTTTTGGTGAGTTTTTCTGTGTGTGTTGTGTATGTGTGGTGTGTTTGTGGTGTACCTGTGGTGTAAGGATAGATTTTACTTAACAGAATGAGTATGCTTGCCTTTTCATAAGTTTATTCTATTCTGGAACACTTACTTTATTAATTGATTGATTGATTGATTGGTGATTTATTTATATGAAGAGAGAGTGCACAGGGGGAGGAGCAGAGGGAGAGGGAGAAAGAAACCCAAGTAGACTGTGTGCTGAGCATGAAGCCCAACACAAAGCTCAATCCCAGGACCCAGGAAATCATGACTTGAGCCAAAACCAATCACCAACTGTGCCATCCACAGCACTTATTTTAAAACCATCTTTTAAAGAATCACATTTTTAAAAACAGTTTAGAACATGGGTCAAACAATGTAAAAATTTGTTAACTAAGCCAACATCTTTTCAATGTTTAATACTTACTCATATAAATTATCACTGTAGATAAACTTGAACATGTTCTTGTGTTTTAAATTTCATGTTTTTTCCTCATGTTCCTCATGTTTTTTGAATGACAAAAAGCGTTTTAACTATAATTTATACAAATTTGATTGAATCATTTACAGACTCAAAAATGCAATGTATATCATCTCTTCTGAAAAACTTATTGAAAGTTCTTTTCAGAAACATTATTGAATACCTTCATACTTTTGCTTCTGAGGAAAAAAATACTCTTCCCTTGTTGTGAAATGAACCATAAATTCTGTTAAAATATGTAATTTACCTGTCCAGTATCCACTCTCCTATTATACTATTACCTTGACCATCTTACACAAGAAACTATAATGAGACCCCAATAGAAAACAGCAAATAGATCCTTTGTGGCCTAAGCTATATTAACACATTCCCTCAAATGACTGTTTCCTTTATACCACTGGTTAAAATATACAGCTGACCTTTGAACAACATGGGTTTGAATTACACAAGTTCGCTTCTATGCATTTTTAAAAATAAATACAGTGCAGTGCTGTAAATGTATTTTCTGTTCTTATGATTTCTTAATATTTTCTTTTCTCTAGCTTATTGTAAGAATACAGTAGAGAATACATAAAACATATAAAATATATATTAATCAACTGTTCATGTTGTCAATAAGGCTTTTGGTGTGTCTAGATTCTGCACTCTGATATTTGCTTTTTTCTTTTTCTTTTTATATTCACTGTTCCCTTTTCCTTTTATATTCACTTAAAAATTTTGGCATACTATAAGCTTCCAGCTAGAGATTGTTTAATTTCATGTGCTCCTCCCAAAAAAAAAGCCTATTTCTTGTCTCCTCTAAAACCACCTTGCAGATAAAAATATACCTTGCTGTAATGGCCTGATGTCTTTTCATATATGGAACTTTTCAACCAATAACTTCAACATCATTCATCTTCTTTGTCTATTCTGAACCTCTTGAAAATTTCTAAACTAAATTAAAACCACAAAACTCAATTTTCCATAACAATGTTCACTATCTAGAAATGTAAACCTGATAGAGTGAATATTCAAATGAGCTGATCTAATACTCACATATTTGAATTTAAAAACGAACCATTTATCCACTTCCATTTCTTCTCTGATAATGTTAAATTCAGTCCAATCCAAAACAGAATTTCTTTTTTATATATCAGTCCTCTTATGAGTCTCTATCAATGAAACGAAAGGAATGATTAGATATTCAATCTGTACTACTATTCATGGTTTGCATTTTTCTACTTATTCTCTAAAACTGAGTTCAAATCTCACCTTGTCTATGATGCCTTTCTTAACTCCCCATGAGAGTTAATTACTCCTTCTTTGTGATATTATTGTCTATTTATATTCATATTATTGCATATGTTAAGTTATATTCAATTATTTGCTCACATGTGTGTTTAGTCTCTCAGATTGTGAGCTTCTTGAAGCCCGAGTTGCTACTTCTATCCACATAGAACCTCTGCTCTAAAGCCCAAATCTTGGTATGGCTACAAAAAAGTGCTAAATTCTATTAAGGTGTCTTATATAATTATTTACCAACTCTTCCTGATCCTGAATAAGCAGCAAACTGGATTCTTTCGCAGAACAGTCAGTTAGACTGTCTTTCCAAGTGTTGGAAGCATGAGAAAAAAACAAGCATTTTTCTTGGAGTAGATGCCAATGTACTGGGCACTGTAACAGATTTGGTTTCTCTGAGGTATACAGAAAGAAGAAATAAGTAGGTGTTATATTTTGTCCTGTCTCCACCCACCACAACCAATCACAAATACACGGGTCATTGTAAATGCACCAAAGTCTCTGATTATCACTAGGAGAACAACAAGTGAATTTATTATAATTTTGCGATTTTTGAGACTTATTTTTATTCATTCTGGTATCAAGAATTGGAAATTCATGACCAGATATGTTGAGCATAGATGGAATCATAGAATATTAGAACAGAGGAAGAGCATCAAAATCATTTAAGGAACCACATCTTGCTTTTTAAGGTACTGACAGAATAAGTCCACACAATCAGATGGTGGTAGAGTCAAAACTATTTCTGAGTTTCCTTAAACTCATCACTAGTGCTGACTCCACTATATGTCCAACATGTAGTTATCTAAAAAATGTTTATGTTAAACAACATGTGAGCTGCAAGGCAATTGATTTCACTAAATTGATGACAAATTCTATGGAAAATTTCTAATTGCCAAATTATCTATTTGCTGACTTAATGAAATCTATTGGATAACATTTTTCAGAAGGATTTTTCCAATTTCTTAACATTTCTGTTCTGTAAGAATGTGCATAATCATGATCACATCCTACTACAGTCATTCCACAATAGTGTCTTTATTAACTCATACTACCTAGTGCAGCAAGAGTAATGTTTTAAGATTAATGATCATTGAGATTAACAAACACAATAAATATTTAAAAATTCATTTTGTTTTAGTTCTACTAATTAGCTTCAGACAAAAGTTATTTCTTTGACAGCCTCATTAAAATCATTAAATATTTCATGGGAGTGTATATTTTATTTTTTAACATAATATTTGGTATTAATTATTGAATATTCTAGGAGCAACTTCTCAGGAAATGACATGAACTGGTGGTTAAGATCATAGTCTCTGATATCAGGTCACAGGTGTAATTTCCATTGTGCCTCTTACTAGGAATATGACCCTAAGTGAGTTGCTTACCCTTTTCATTCCTCAGTTTTGTTCAACAAAGTCAGAAAGATAACGCCATCTTAACATATAAGTTGTTAGGAGCCTTTACTTCTGTAATGTATGGCTGTTATTTTTAGGAAAATCAAGCTACCCACTTACCTGTTGTTTCATTCCCGTTCACTTGAACATCTACTCGACATTCTTCTATTGATGAGTTTTGTCTTAAGAATATCACTAGTAAATAAGGAGAGACCACAAGAAGATTAAATGCTGAATGTGGTGAAATGGATATGTTATATTGATCATTTCAGGATCACTATGTTATCTCAACAAGGCTGAATGTGGACAGAAGACGAGGCAATAGCAAAGGGTCTCGTTAGAATACAGCATACATACACAAACAAACAAGAAACTACGTAGAACAGTGAACTCACACAGACCTTGACGTATCAGCTATCTACTTTTAAGTTGTTTATACTCCTGACCAAGCTTTCTCATCTTCGGGATGAGTATAATTACATGTATCCCATAGGAGAGAATGCCTAGTGCAATCTGAAATTTAGTAGACTTAGTAGACACTCAAAAAACTATAAATAATGGAAAAATTTAATTCTTTTGTCATTACCATTTTTTTTACTATAATTGTGATTATTTTTAGGTTCTGGGAACACATCTGAAATATCAAACAAAGGTGATCAGAATAATTAGGAAGAGAAATGTGAAAGGCTGAAGTTTGTGGAGTAGATTTGGGCAGAGAATTGTGAAAAGCACTTTTTTGTAATTGTTTTTATGTTATTGCTCTTTCACTAAGTTTAAGGTGGCCAAATGATGTTGGTACTCTAACATTTTTTTATAGAAGTAGTATTAGTATTCTGAAGCAAATGATCTTGAATCACTTACCTGAAACACTCAACCCAATCACAGTCAAAGTAAGAAGAATAACTGCGGTACAACCAAGTTTCAGAGCAAACTGATGCCAAGCTGAACCTTGACAGACATCTGAGAAGGTAAGAAAATACACTCAGTTAATATAGTTGAGTTCATTTCATACAAAAAGCAAGGGTGGTTTGGATCAATATACACAGAGTCATTTTGGGAGCTGGGGGCAGGAAAGAACATTTATCAGCCATATTAGAGACCCTCAAAGTAGATTCTCAGTCTGATCCAGCTAAGAGCTTGCTCATTGATAAAACAGAAATATATTTATGTTTGTCTTATGTACAAATGATCAGTGTAATAATCAAATGGGATAGACAGAAAAAGTTTTGACAATTGCCAAGTGCTGTGTAAAAATGAAGCACTGCCCTATTGTCGGAAGTAAGTCAAAGAATTTTGTCTAAAAAAGATGACCTTCGTCCAGTCAAGATATTTTAGAAAGAACTCTATATTGTGCTAAGCACCATTTTAGGTTCTGGTTATATACAACAATTCTATTCTTGGACACGGATTCCTCTGCTTTATTGTGTAAAACAATTATCTCCATCTTGAGTCAGTTGTATGGCATTTGAGGAAGAATGTTTTAGAGGAATGCATATTATTTTCAGTCTTTCAACGAATGAAACATAACCTGAACTTATGTTTACAGCATTGCATAGTCTAACAAAATATCAAATGCATTTGGTTTTCTTTGAAATCATATCATTTGCAACATGCTGTATATCTCATGTTCATCAGAAATTGTGATTGTATTAGTTTACAAGAAGGGAGCCTAAATTAATAACTTTATCAACAATGTATTTTGGTTCTAGACATCTTTAAAATCTTAGATTTCATAGGAAAAATAATGAGAGTAATTTTCTTTTTTTATAATAAATTTATTTTTTATTGGTGTTCAATTTACCTACATACAGAATAACACCTAGTGCTGATTCCGTCAAGTGCCCCCCTCAGTGCCCGTCACCCAGTCACCCCCACCCCCCGCCCTCCTCCCCTTCCACCACCCCTAGTTAGTTTCCCAGAGTTAGGAGTCGTTACATTCTGTCTCCCTTTCTGATATTTCCCACACATTTCTTCTCCCTTCCCTTCTATTCCCTTTCACTATTATTTATATTCCCCAAATGAATGAGAACATACAATGTTTGTCCTTCTCCGATTGACTTACTTCACTCAGCATAATACCCTCCAGTTCCATCCACGTTGAAGCAAATGGTGGGTATTTGTCGTTTCTAATGGCTGAGGAATATTCCATTGTATACATAGACCACATCTTCTTTATCCATTCATCTTTCGATGCACACCGAGGCTCCTTCCACAGTCTGGCTATCGTGGCCATTGCTGCTAGAATCATCAGGGTGCAGGTGTCCCAGTGTTTCATTGCATCTGTATCTTTGGGGTAAATCCCCAACAGTGCAATTGCTGGGTCGTAGGGCAGGTCTATGTTTAACTCTTTGAGGAACCTCCACACAGTTTTCCAGAGTGGCTGCACCAGTTCACATTCCCACCAACAGTGTAAGAGGGTTCCCTTTTCTCCACATCCTCTCCAACATTTGTGGTTTCCTGCCTTGTTAATTTTCCCCATTCTCACTGGTGTGAGGTGGGATCTCATTGTGGTTTTGATTTGTATTTCCTGATAGCAAGTGATGAAGAGCATTTTCTCATGTGCTTGTTGGCCGGGTCTATGACTTCCTCTGTGAGGTTTCTCTTCATGTCTTTTGCCCATTTCATGATGGGATTGTTTGTTTCTTTGGTGTTGAGTTTAATAAGTTCTTTATAGATCTTGGAAACTAGCCCTTTATCTGATATGTCATTTGCAAATATCTTCTCCCTTTCTGTAGGTTGTCTTTTAGTTTTGTTGACTGTATCCTTTGCTGTGCAAAAGCTTCTTATCTTGATGAAGTCCCAATAGTTCATTTTTACTTTTTTTTCTTTTGCCTTCGTGGATGTATCTTGCAAGAAGTTACTGTGGCCGAGTTCAAAAAGGGTGTTGCCTGTGTTCTCCTCTAGGATTTTGATGGACTCTTGTCTCACATTTAGATCTTTCATCCATTTTGAGTTTATCTTTGTGTATGGTGCAAGAGAGTGGTCTAGTTTCATTCTTCTACATGTCGATGTCCAATTTTCCCAGCACCATTTATTGAAGAGACTGTCTTTCTTCCAATGGATAGTTTTACCTCCTTTATAGAATATTAGTTGACCATAAAGTTCAGGGTCCACTTCTGGGTTCTCTATTCTGTTCCATTGATCTATGTGTCTGTTTTTGTGCCAGTACCACACTGTCTTGATGACCACAGCTTTGTAGTACAACCTGAAATCTGGCATTGTGATGCTCCCAGATATGGTTCTCTTTTTTAAAATTCCCCTGGCTATTCGGGGTCTTTTCTGATTCTACACAAATCTTAAAATAATTTGTTCTATACTATCTGAAGGTATTTTGATAGGGATTGCATTAAACATATAAATTGCCCTGGGTAACATTGACATTTTCACAACATTAATTCTGCCAATCTATGAGCATGGAATATTTTTCCATCTCTTTGTGTCCTCCTCCATTTCTTTCAGAAGTGTTCTGTAGTTTTTAGGGTATAGAACCTTTACCTCTTTGGTTAGGTTTATTCCTAGGTATCTTAGAGTTTTGGGTGCAATTATAAATGGGATTGACTCCTTAGTTTCTCTTTCTTCAGGCTCATTGTTAGTGTATAGAAATGCCACTGATTTCTGGGCATTGATTTTGTATCCTGCCACGCTACCAAATTGCTGTATGAGTTCTAGCAATCTTGGGGTGGATGCTTTTGGGTTTTCTATGTAGAGTATCATATCATCAGCGAAGAGGGAGAGTTTGACTTCTTCTTTGCCAATTTGAATGCCTTTAATGACTTTTTGTTGTCTGATTGCTGAGGCTAGGACTTCCAGTACTATGTTGAATAGCAGTGGTGAGAGTGGACATCCCTGTCTTGTTCCTGATCTTAGGGGAAAGGCTCCCAGTGCTTCCCCACTGAGAATGATATTTGCTGTGGGCTTTTCATAGATGGCTTTTAAGATGTCGAGGAATGTTCCCTCTATCCCTACACTCTGAAGAGTTTTGATCAGGAATGGATGCTGTATTTTGTCAAATGCTTTCTCTGCATCTAATGAGAGGACCATATGGTTCTTGGTTTTTCTCTTGCTGATATGATGAATCGCATTGATTGTTTTACGAGTGTTGAACCAGCCTTGTGTCCCGGGGATAAATCCTACTTGGTCATGGTGAATAATTTTCTTACTGTACTGTTGGATCCTATTGGCTAGTATCTTGTTGAGAATTTTTGCATCCATGTTCATCAGGGATATTGGTCTATAATTCTACTTATTGGTGGGGTCTTTGTCTGGTTTTGGAATTTGGAAGTACTCAATACTCATAGAACGAATTTGGAAGTACTCCATCTCTTTGTATCTTTCCAAACAGCTTTAGGAGAATAGGTATGGTTTCTTCTTTAAACGTCTGATAGAATTCCCCTGGGAAGCCATCTGGCCCTGGACTTTTGTGTCTTGGGAGGTTTTTGATGACTGCTTCAATTTCCTCCCTGGTTATCGGCCTGTTCAGGTTTTCTATTTCTTCCTGTTCCAGTTTTGGTAGTTTGTGGCTTTCCAGGAATGCGTCCGTTTCTTCTAGATTGCCTAATTTATTGGCGTATAGCTGTTCATAATATGTTTTTAAAATCGTTTGTATTTCCTTGGTGTTGGTAGTGATCTCTCCTTTCTCATTCATGATTTTATTAATTTGAGTCTCCTCTCTCTTCTTTTTAATAAGGCTGGCAAATGGTTAATCTATCTTATTAATTCTTTCAAAGAACCAACTCCTGGTTTTCTTGATCTGTTCCACAGTTCTTCTGGTCTCGATTTCGTTGAGTTCTGCTCAAATCTTTATTAACTCTCTTCTTCTGCTGGGTGTAGGATCTATTTGCTGTTTTTTTCTCTAGCTCCTTTAGGTGTAAGGTTAGCTTTTGTATTTGAGTTCTTTCCAGTTTTTGAATGGATGCTTGTATTGCGATGTATTTCCCCCTCAGGACTGCTTTTGCTGCATCCCAAAATTTTGAATGGTTGTATCTTCATTCTCATTAGTTTCCATGAATCTTTTTAATTCTTCCTTAATTTCCTGGTTGACCCTTTCATCTTTTAGCAGGATGGTCCTTAACCTCCACGTGTTTGAGGTCCTTCCAAACTTCTTGTTGTGATTTAGTTCTAATTGCAAGGCATTGTGGTCTGAGAATATACAGGGGACGATCCCAATCTTTTGGAATCTGTTCAGACCCAATATGTCGTCTATTCTGGAGAAAGTTCCATGTGCACTTGAGAAGAATGTGTATTCAGTTGAGTTTGGATGTAAAGTTCTGTAGATATCTGTGAAATCCATCTGATCCAGTGTATCATTTAAAGTTCTCGTTTCTTTGGAGATGTTGTGCTTAGAAGACCTATCGAGTATAGAAAGAGCTAGATTGAAGTCACCAAGTATAAGTGTATTATTATCTAAGTATGTCTTAACTTGGGTTATTAATTGATTGATATATTTGGCAGCTCCCACATTCGGGGCATATATATTGAGGATTGTTAATTCCTCTTGTTGGATAGATCCTTTAAGTATGATATAGTGTCCCTCTTCATCTCTCACTACAGTCTTCGGGGTAAATTTTAGTTTATCTGATATGAGGATGGCTCCCCCTGCTTTCTTTTGAGGACCATTGGAATGGTAAATGGTTCTCCAACCTTTTATTTTTAGGCTGTAGGTGTCCTTCTGTCTAAAATGAGTCTCTGTAGACAGCAAATAGATGGGTCCTGCTTTTTTATCCAGTCTGAAACCCTGCGCCTTTTGATGGGGTCATTAAGCCCGTTCACATTCAGAGTTACTATTGACAGATATGAGTTTAGTGTCATCATGATATCTATTCAGTCCTTATTTTTGTGGATTGTTCCACTGAACTTCTTCTTAAAGGGGAATTTTAAGAGTCCCCCTTAAAATGTCTTGCAGAGCTGGTTTGGAGGTCACATATTCTTTCAGTTCCTGCCTGTCTTGGAAGCTCTTTATCTCTCCTTCCATTTTGAATGAGAGCCTTGCTGGATAAAGGATTCTTGGTTGCATGTTCTTCTCATTTAGGACCCTGAATATATCCTGCCAGCCCTTTCTGGCCTGCCAGGTCTCCGTGGAGAGGTCTGCTGTTACCCTAATACTCCTCCCCATAACAGTCAGGGATTTCTTGTCTCTTGCTGCTTTAAGGATCTTCTCTTTATCTTCGGAATTCACAAGCTTCACTATTAAATGTCGAGGTGTTGAACGGTTTTTATTGATTTTAGGGGGGGATCTCTCTATTTTCTGGATCTGAATGCCTGTTTCCCTTCCAGATTAGGAAAGTTTTCAGCTATGATTTGTTCAAATATATATTCTGGCCCTCTGGCCCTTTCGGCGCCCTCGGGAACTCCAATTAAACGTAGGTTTTTTTTTCCCTCGGGCTGTCACTTATTTCCCTTAATCTATCCTCATGATCTTTTAATTGTCTCTTTTTTCCTCAGTTTCCCTCTTTGCCATCAACTTGTCTTCTATGTCACTCACTCGTTCTTCCACCTCGTTAACCCTCGTCGTTAGGACTTGTAGTTTGGATTGCATCTCATTCAATTGGTTTTTAATTTCTGCCTGATTAGCTCTAAATTCTGCAGTCATGAAGTCTCTTGAGTCCTTTATACTTTTTTCTAGAGCCACCCGTAGCTGTATAATAGTGCTTCTGAATTGGCTTTCTGACATTGAATTGTAATCCAGATTTTGTAACTCTGTGGGAGAGAGGACTGTTTCTGATTCTTTCTTTTGAGGTGAGGTTTTCCTTCTAGTCATTTTGCTCAGTACAGAGTGGCCAAAAACAAGTTGTATTGGGAAAAGGAGAAAAAGAGAGAAGAGAAAGAAGGAAAGAAAAGAGAAAGAGGAAAAAAAAAAGAAAAAAAGAAGAAAAAGAGAGAGAAAAAGAAAAAGAAAAAGCGTGGGGGAAGCAAACAGAAATTAAAAAGGAATAAAAAAAACAACAACAATAAAAAAACACGGGGGCACGAGAGAGTATCTTCTGATTCTGTGTACTTTAAGTCCCTTGACTACTTCCTCTGGAACTTGTCCGTCTAGCTGGTCTTCTGGGGGAGGGGCCTGCAGTGCTGATTTTCAGGTGTTAGCAGTTGGGGGGAGCTTCTCTGTCCCCTGCCTGGTGCAGGGCTCCGTGGGGGTTGTTTACCCCGTGAGGCCCCAGGAGGCACAACCCCAGTGGCGGGGCCAGCTCTGGAGCCCTGGAGTCAGCTCCCGCAGTAGCTCCAGAGCTCTCGGTTGCTCTCAGGAAAGCTCTCCGGAGCTTTCCTGTTGAGAGTAATTTTCTAATAAGAAAAATTTGTGCGAGAGGAGGGGCAAGATGACGGAAGAGTAGGGTCCCCAAGTCACCTGTCCCCACCAAATTACCTAGACAACCTTCAAACCATCCTGAAAATCTATGAATTCGGCCTGACATTTAAAGAGAGACCAGCTGGAACTCCACAGTGAGAAGAGTTCGCGCTTCTATCAAGGTAGGAAGACGGGGAAAAAGAAGTAAAGAAACAAAGGCCTCCAAGGGGGAGGGGCCCGCGAGGAGCCGGGCTGAGGCCGGCGCGAGTGTCCCCAGGACAGGAGAGCCCCGTCCCGGAGGAGCAGGAGCTGCACCGACCTTCCCGGGCGGAAAGGGGCTCGCGGGGAGGTGGAGCAGGACCCGGGAGAGTGGGGATGCGCTCGGGCTCCCGGGGACACTAACAGACACCTGCGCCCCCGGGAGAGTGCGCCGAGCTCCCTAAGGGCTGCAGCGCGCACGGCGGGACCCGGAGCAGCTCGGGGGGCTCGGGGGCGGCTCCGCGGAGGGGGCTGCGGGGCGGGATTGCGACTCCAACAGCGCAGGCCCCGGAGCACAGGGCGCCGGGACACAGCCCAGGATCCGAGCTCCCCCAGGACAGGCAGAGGCCGGGAGGGCCCAGGACCCCAAGGACGCTCCTGCCCGGAGTTGAGCAGATCAGCGGCCCCACCTGGAGCCTACAGGCCCTGCAGACAGAGAGCTGCGGGGTTACTGCGGGGGCTGAATCCGGGGCTGCAGAGCTGGCCCCGCCACTGGGGTAAACAACTCCCACTGAGCCTCACAGTGGCCACGTCGGGTAAACAGGATAAACAGGACTCACTGACCTACACCAGGCAGGGGGCAGAGCAATTCCTCCAAGTGCTCACACCTGAAAATCAGCACAACAGGCCCCTCCCCCAGAAGACCAGCTAGACGGACAAGTTCCAGAGGAAGTCAAGGGACTTAAAGTACACAGAATCAGAAGATACTCGCCGTGTTTTTTGTTTTGTTTTGTTTTTGCTTTTTGATTTCTGTTTGCTTCCCGCACCTTTATTTTCTTTCTTTTTTTTCTTCTCTTTTTTTTCTTTTTTTTCTTCCTTTTTCCTTTTTCTCTTCTCTTTCCTTCATTCTCTCCTCTCTTTTTCTCCTTTTCCCAATACAACTTGTTTTTGGCCACTCTGTACTGAGCAAAATGACTAGAAGGAAAACCTCACCTCATAAGAAAGAATCAGAAACAGTCCTCTCTCCCACAGAGTTACAAAATCTGGATTACAATTCAGTGTCAGAAAGCCAATCCAGAAACACTATTTTACAGCTGCTGGTGGCTCTAGAAAAAATCGTAAGGACTCAAGAGACTTCATGACTGCAGAATTTAGATCAAATCAGGCAGAAATTAAAAACCAATTGAATGAGATGCAATCCAAACTACAAGTCCTAACGACGAGGGTTAACGAGGTGGAAGAACGAGTGAGTGACATAGAAGACAAGTTGATGGCAAAGAGGGAAACTGAGGAAAAAAGAGACAATTAAAAGATCATGAGGATAGATTAAGGGAAATAAGTGACAGCCCGAGGGAAAAAAAAACCTACGTTTAATTGGAGTTCCCGAGGGCGCCGAAAGGGCCAGAGGGCCAGAATATATATTTGAACAAATCATAGCTGAAAACTTTCCTAATCTGGAAGGGAAACAGGCATTCAGATCCAGAAAATAGAGAGATCCCCCCCTAAAATCAATAAAAACCGTTCAACACCTCGACATTTAATAGTGAAGCTTGTGAATTCCGAAGATAAAGAGAAGATCCTTAAAGCAGCAAGAGACAAGAAATCCCTGACTGTTATGGGGAGGAGTATTAGGGTAACAGCAGACCTCTCCACGGAGACCTGGCAGGCCAGAAAGGGCTGGCAGGATATATTCAGGGTCCTAAATGAGAAGAACATGCAACCAAGAATCCTTTATCCAGCAAGGCTCTCATTCAAAATGGAAGGAGAGATAAAGAGCTTCCAAGACAGGCAGGAACTGAAAGAATATGTGACCTCCAAACCAGCTCTGCAAGACATTTTAAGGGGGACTCTTAAAATTCCCCTTTAAGAAGAAGTTCAGTGGAACAATCCACAAAAATAAGGACTGAATAGATATCATGATGACACTAAACTCATATCTGTCAATAGTAACTCTGAATGTGAACGGGCTTAATGACCCCATCAAAAGGCGCAGGGTTTCAGACTGGATAAAAAAGCAGGACCCATCTATTTGCTGTCTACAGAGACTCATTTTAGACAGAAGGACACCTACAGCCTAAAAATAAAAGGTTGGAGAACCATTTACCATTCCAATGGTCCTCAAAAGAAAGCAGGGGGAGCCATCCTCATATCAGATAAACTAAAATTTACCCCGAAGACTGTAGTGAGAGATGAAGAGGGACACTATATCATACTTAAAGGATCTATCCAACAAGAGGAATTAACAATCCTCAATATATATGCCCCGAATGTGGGAGCTGCCAAATATATCAATCAATTAATAACCCAAGTTAAGACATACTTAGATAATAATACACTTATACTTGGTGACTTCAATCTAGCTCTTTCTATACTCGATAGGTCTTCTAAGCACAACATCTCCAAAGAAACGAGAACTTTAAATGATACACTGGATCAGATGGATTTCACAGATATCTACAGAACTTTACATCCAAACTCAACTGAATACACATTCTTCTCAAGTGCACATGGAACTTTCTCCAGAATAGACGACATATTGGGTCTGAACAGATTCCAAAAGATTGGGATCGTCCCCTGTATATTCTCAGACCACAATGCCTTGCAATTAGAACTAAATCACAACAAGAAGTTTGGAAGGACCTCAAACACGTGGAGGTTAAGGACCATCCTGCTAAAAGATGAAAGGGTCAACCAGGAAATTAAGGAAGAATTAAAAAGATTCATGGAAACTAATGAGAATGAAGATACAACCATTCAAAATTTTGGGATGCAGCAAAAGCAGTCCTGAGGGGGAAATACATCGCAATACAAGCATCCATTCAAAAACTGGAAAGAACTCAAATACAAAAGCTAACCTTACACCTAAAGGAGCTAGAGAAAAAAACAGCAAATAGATCCTACACCCAGCAGAAGAAGAGAGTTAATAAAGATTTGAGCAGAACTCAACGAAATCGAGACCAGAAGAACTGTGGAACAGATCAAGAAAACCAGGAGTTGGTTCTTTGAAAGAATTAATAAGATAGATTAACCATTTGCCAGCCTTATTAAAAAGAAGAGAGAGGAGACTCAAATTAATAAAATCATGAATGAGAAAGGAGAGATCACTACCAACACCAAGGAAATACAAACGATTTTAAAAACATATTATGAACAGCTATACGCAATAAATTAGGCAATCTAGAAGAAACGGACGCATTCCTGGAAAGCCACAAACTACCAAAACTGGAACAGGAAGAAATAGAAAACCTGAACAGGCCGATAACCAGGGAGGAAATTGAAGCAGTCATCAAAAACCTCCCAAGACACAAAAGTCCAGGGCCAGATGGCTTCCCAGGGGAATTCTATCAGACGTTTAAAGAAGAAACCATACCTATTCTCCTAAAGCTGTTTGGAAAGATACAAAGAGATGGAGTACTTCCAAATTCGTTCTATGAGTATTGAGTACTTCCAAATTCCAAAACCAGACAAAGACCCCACCAATAAGTAGAATTATAGACCAATATCCCTGATGAACATGGATGCAAAAATTCTCAACAAGATACTAGCCAATAGGATCCAACAGTACAGTAAGAAAATTATTCACCATGACCAAGTAGGATTTATCCCCGGGACACAAGGCTGGTTCAACACTCGTAAAACAATCAATGCGATTCATCATATCAGCAAGAGAAAAACCAAGAACCATATGGTCCTCTCATTAGATGCAGAGAAAGCATTTGACAAAATACAGCATCCATTCCTGATCAAAACTCTTCAGAGTGTAGGGATAGAGGGAACATTCCTCGACATCTTAAAAGCCATCTATGAAAAGCCCACAGCAAATATCATTCTCAGTGGGGAAGCACTGGGAGCCTTTCCCCTAAGATCAGGAACAAGACAGGGATGTCCACTCTCACCACTGCTATTCAACATAGTACTGGAAGTCCTAGCCTCAGCAATCAGACAACAAAAAGTCATTAAAGGCATTCAAATTGGCAAAGAAGAAGTCAAACTCTCCCTCTTCGCTGATGATATGATACTCTACATAGAAAACCCAAAAGCATCCACCCCAAGATTGCTAGAACTCATACAGCAATTTGGTAGCGTGGCAGGATACAAAATCAATGCCCAGAAATCAGTGGCATTTCTATACACTAACAATGAGCCTGAAGAAAGAGAAACTAAGGAGTCAATCCCATTTATAATTGCACCCAAAACTCTAAGATACCTAGGAATAAACCTAACCAAAGAGGTAAAGGTTCTATACCCTAAAAACTACAGAACACTTCTGAAAGAAATGGAGGAGGACACAAAGAGATGGAAAAATATTCCATGCTCATAGATTGGCAGAATTAATGTTGTGAAAATGTCAATGTTACCCAGGGCAATTTATATGTTTAATGCAATCCCTATCAAAATACCTTCAGATAGTATAGAACAAATTATTTTAAGATTTGTGTAGAATCAGAAAAGACCCCGAATAGCCAGGGGAATTTTAAAAAAGAAAACCATATCTGGGAGCATCACAATGCCAGATTTCAGGTTGTACTACAAAGCTGTGGTCATCAAGACAGTGTGGTACTGGCACAAAAACAGACACATAGATCAATGGAACAGAATAGAGAACCCAGAAGTGGACCCTGAACTTTATGGTCAACTAATATTCTATAAAGGAGGTAAAACTATCCATTGGAAGAAAGACAGTCTCTTCAATAAATGGTGCTGGGAAAATTGGACATCGACATGTAGAAGAATGAAACTAGACCACTCTCTTGCACCATACACAAAGATAAACTCAAAATGGATGAAAGATCTAAATGTGAGACAAGAGTCCATCAAAATCCTAGAGGAGAACACAGGCAACACCCTTTTTGAACTCGGCCACAGTAACTTCTTGCAAGATACATCCACGAAGGCAAAAGAAAAAAAAGTAAAAATGAACTATTGGGACTTCATCAAGATAAGAAGCTTTTGCACAGCAAAGGATACAGTCAACAAAACTAAAAGACAACCTACAGAAAGGGAGAAGATATTTGCAAATGACATATCAGATAAAGGGCTAGTTTCCAAGATCTATAAAGAACTTATTAAACTCAACACCAAAGAAACAAACAATCCCATCATGAAATGGGCAAAAGACATGAAGAGAAACCTCACAGAGGAAGTCATAGACCCGGCCAACAAGCACATGAGAAAATGCTCTTCATCACTTGCTATCAGGAAATACAAATCAAAACCACAATGAGATCCCATCTCACACCAGTGAGAATGGGGAAAATTAACAAGGCAGGAAACCACAAATGTTGGAGAGGATGTGGAGAAAAGGGAACCCTCTTACACTGTTGGTGGGAATGTGAACTGGTGCAGCCACTCTGGAAAACTGTGTGGAGGTTCCTCAAAGAGTTAAACATAGACCTGCCCTACGACCCAGCAATTGCACTGTTGGGGATTTACCCCAAAGATACAGATGCAATGAAACACTGGGACACCTGCACCCTGATGATTCTAGCAGCAATGGCCACGATAGCCAGACTGTGGAAGGAGCCTCGGTGTGCATCGAAAGATGAATGGATAAAGAAGATGTGGTCTATGTATACAATGGAATATTCCTCAGCCATTAGAAACGACAAATACCCACCATTTGCTTCAACGTGGATGGAACTGGAGGGTATTATGCTGAGTGAAGTAAGTCAATCGGAGAAGGACAAACATTGTATGTTCTCATTCATTTGGGGAATATAAATAATAGTGAAAGGGAATAGAAGGGAAGGGAGAAGAAATGTGTGGGAAATATCAGAAAGGGAGACAGAATGTAACGACTCCTAACTCTGGGAAACTAACTAGGGGTGGTGGAAGGGGAGGAGGGCGGGGGGTGGGGGTGACTGGGTGACGGGCACTGAGGGGGACACTTGACGGGATGAGCACTGGGTGTTATTTTGTATGTTGACAAATTGAACACCAATGAAAAAGTAATTATTATTATAAAAAAAATTTTTTCATAAATGAAACATGACATTAAATAAATTTCAAATGTTACAAAATAAAAAAATAAAAAATAAAGAAAAAGAAAAATTTGTGGAGTAACACTGGGCTATAGCTTCCAAAATTAAATCAGATCTGATGGGAATTATTCTGGTAATTCATACCTACCTTACAATTATAAGTTGTTTTCTATATTCTATTATTAAAGTAGAGGGCCTTTACCAGTAAAGGTTTTCCAAATTATCTACAGTTATGGATTTGTTTATATTATCTAGTCTTTTCAATATTTTCTCTTATATTTCTCTATAGAAATTATTACTTGTTTTGATTTGGTTGTTAAAAACATTAATATCATATTTGTTCAAACTCTATCTTCTATGCTCCTTAGATGTTCAACAGTGACCTACAAGTCCTCTCCTGTTTGTTTTTTTATACTCTCCCTGGCAATTGCCTTGTGCAACCCAACTTGCAGAGAACTTCAGATTGTCTCTTCCATTAGTACACTGAGATTCATATGAGTTGGCTCTTTCGAAACATACATTAACTATTTCCAACCTATTGAGCATCATAGTTTAGCATAGTCTATCTTAAAAGGGTTCCAATTACATTAGCCTACAGTTGGGCAAAATCATTTAATGCAAAGCCTATTTTATAATAAAGTGTGGAATATATCATAATTTATGGAATACTGTGTTGAAAGTCAAAAGCAAGGATGAGAACTGGATGTTATATTGTATGTTGGCTAATTGAATTTAAATAAAAAAAAAAAGAAAGTGAAAGCAGAATGGTTGCATAGGTACAGGAAAGCAGAATGGTTGTGTGGGTTGTTGACCCTTTTGATTGTGTGGCTGATGCCCAGCATTATGAGATAGGACTATATTGCACGTTTGCTACTCAGGGATTGCTGGCTATTGCTATTGCCATTGTATTTGCAATTGCTATTGTATTGCTATTGCACCATTATAAAGTCCAAAAATTTTAAGTTGAACCATTGTAAGTAGGGCGCCATTTGTATAGGTCAAAGGCAATTTGGAGTGACTTAAAAAATACTTATTTAGGAATGCCTGGGTGGTTCAGTGGTTGAGCCTTTGGCTCAGGTTGTGGTCCCAGAGTCCCGGGATGGACTCCTGCATCAGGCTCCCCACAGGGAGCCTGCTTCTTTCTCTGCCTATGTCTCTGCCTCTCTCATGAATAAATAGATAAAATCTTAAAAAAAAAAAACACCCAAAACTTAATTTGTTCTTGCTAAGACTTTTTTTTTTAAAGATTTTATTTATTTATTTGAGGGAGAGAATGCAAGTGGGGAAAGGCAGAAGGAGAGGGAAAAAGAATCTGAAGCCAACTCAACATTGAGTGCAGAACCTGACATGGGGCTCAATCCTACCACTGGGAGAATATGACCTGAGCAGAATCCAAGAATCCTATACTTAACCAACCTAGCCACTCAGTTGCCCCTTGTAAAATTTCAGGAACTGAGTGGAAGGTCCTTTGCTTGGTATACTCTTCCATATTAACTTTCTCTACTGCACTACATGAGATTAAATTAATGATGTTACAATAGCAAACTGAAGGGGCCAGTACACTTTAGTCATTGGGAAATACCCGCTCAGGGCTCTTCTTTGGGTATAAACAGTATGCTAAATCATCTTACTCTGTTGCTCTAAATCTTTCAATGGCTTTCTATCCAGTAGATCTGAACCTATAAAGTCTATAAATGGTCTGCAGTTCCCCATTCAGTTTGGCTTCCAATGACCTCTTTAACTTCACCTGCTGCAGCTCTCCTTGCACACATGCTGACAGTTCACACTAGGAGCTACTAGCATGCTGCTCCTACAGTGGGATGGGCAAATTCTCATCCCCTAAAAGACTCTTTGCCCAGATACCATGACTTTCTCCCACAATTCTTTCAGGTCTTGATTTACATGTCATTTTGCCATCACCTTCTGTGAATATTCCATTTGATGTCCTCCCCCAAAGTTATTCTACATCTACTTTTTATTTTTCTCAATTGCACTTAATATTACGTGATCTTTTTAAATATACTTAGTTCTTTGTTTATCTGTATGTGTCTATAGTAGTATAATATAAATGCAATAAAGGAAAAGATTTTTTTCTCTACTTTGCTCACTTCTGTAGTCTCAGCACCAGTCATATGCCTGGCACATAGAAGGTGTTTATTTTTGAATGAATGAATGACCTTGAAGCATTTTGCCAACACAACACCATAATTACTCTTCTAGGGGACCAAACCCTTGGCTGTAACAAAATAGGTCACGGCTCACATCTCTGTCTGGTTTTAATGACTTCTTTTGGGCACTCACTATTTTATAGTTACCACAGCCTGAAAAGTTTAGCTAGGAAGCTCAGAAGTGGTTTCACAATAACCGTAATATCAGGTCAGTGCTTTTTTTTTTTTTTTAAACAATCTTTTTAAAATTTTTATTTATTTATGATAGTCACAGAGAGAGAGAGAGAGAGAGAGGGAGGCAGAGAGAGAAGCAGGCTCCATGCACCGGGAGCCTGACGTGGGACTCGATCCCAGATCTCCAGGATCGTGCTCTGGGCCAAAGGCAGGCGCCAAACCGCTGCGCCACCCAGGGATCCCAGGTCAGTGCTTTTTAATGACATATTTTGTTGATTTTATTCTATTTTTTTTTTCAGGTCCATGTTCAGGATGATATTTTGTAGAATAAAAAAATAATCAGACTAGATAAATATTCTGGACCCATTGATTTGGGGTCATAGAGAGTAGCTTTTGAGGAAAATCTCCCTTTTTCTGGCATCCCCTTTCAACATCACCTTACTTTCTCTCTACTTTTGCTAGATCTGAATAGGGTACAAGAAGTCTTGCTCTTTCCTATAACAAAATCAACTGTGTCTAAACCAAACCCCAAGTGTAGTTATCAAAATCCTCCAACTCACCTTAATTCCCCTATGAAGAGTATGGTGAAACTTGTTTGGTAAACTTAAACTTGTTCCCCCCATTTGGAACATTGATAATTTAATAGTTTCAAACCTATACTAAATCATCCTAAAAGGATATAGCCCACAGGCCGAGCACAATATGAAACGAATATCAGGTTAGATAAAAATTCCAATATTACATTTGTTTAGATTTCAGAAAGTCATGATAATTTCATACATATTTTCTGCCTAGTTTCTGGCTTTTTTTCACCCAGGTCTAGGCCATAGCATCCCTCATTTATTACTTCACATTAAATTTTCATATATATTTTTTTTCACTAACTCAGACAAGTGCTAATTTCACCAAGTGCTGAGTAGGTTCATCAATGATATTCTCCAAGGTCTCATGGCTTATCTCCTTCTAAATTGTGATACTTTTCAAATATCAAGTTTCAAAGTTAGAAATTATTGCATAGTAATTATATTGAAGTCTTTGATCTTGAATATGATTTTCTTTCAGAATTTTTTCCCCCTGTCTCTTTGGAGAATGAAGGAAGCTAGTCATTTAAGTTTATATTTTGTATTGTGAAAAATACTACGGAAGTGAATTAGCTGGAACTTAATCTTAGTATTTTGAGAAGGGATTTGGAATTAGGTAGGTTGCCATTAATAGCAAGGTACCAATGTGTCTCTAAAAATATTACTTTGTTCGTACATGTAAAATATTTCTCCCTGGTTTTTAACCAAGGCTCAGTAATAGAAGTGATATTCACTTTTCGTACAAGCATCTTGATGAACAAAGAAATCTACAAGGTGTGTGCTTTTGTTCACAGTTATTGTTACCTCAGACAAACTATGCTGCTCCACCATAACATTCATATAAGACTGCTAGTCAGTATAAATACAAGAGGAAATTCTAACTCTGGAAGATAAACAAATGCCAAAAGGAAAAATTAAAGGTACTTACCCTGAGGAAGAGATGGAGGTGATGAACTCGCAAAGCAAGAACCCCTGGATAAATTTAAATCAGCATATATCACTTGTCTATCCATTGCAAGCAGGAGAATATGGCACTGAACTTGTGTGCAAGGACAGATTTCAAGTTCTATGAGTCAAGATCAGCAAAAGGAAGTGCCCAGGCTGAAATGCTTTGTTGTTTCTTTTGTATGCCCAACCACCCACACTTTTAGCTGTGGGTTTTCTCCATAAATTAGAGAGATAATCCATTTATTGGGGATCCAATATACTTAGATATGTAATATCTACTTTGCTTAATTAACTGGTCTGTTGTTTGACAAAATTTGGGGGAGATTTTTTGTTGTCCTTCTAACCATCTGTTTTGAGTATCTTTCTCAGGGCCAGGACTAGGGTGAAGCAAATGAGACATTCATCTATGGTGCAAATTTAAGGGAGACTCCAAAAAGACTCCACAGTCAAGAGAAATAATACTCAATGCAATGTTGTAAAAAATAAAGATTTATGCAAAAATTGGCAGGATGCATTTCAAAAGCTCTAAATTCTTCCTGAAATATTTGTGCTCCAAATAAAGTTGCAAAACCTAGAAAATGGTATTTAAATATGGAAATGGCCCCTTAATAAGACAATTGAAAACCATCCATAAAACGATCTTAGCTTAGTTCTAAAGGTGCTTGTGAGTATAGCAGTCTCCACATAAGTAAAAAAAAAAAAAAAAAATTAGTCTGCCAGAATTATAGAAAGTGGAAGATGTGAGTTTGTGGAATTTCTGCTCTTTCAAGGATTTTGAGGCAGAGGACCATGGATGCCACCAAGTCTGACATTCCCATGTTACAAATAAGAAAGGGATTTCCTCAAAGTTGCTTGCAGTAACCAGGACAGAATTGTACCAAATGCTCAAAATTACTGAACAGTGAAAGCAGTCTTCTGGTTTTGATTCTCCAGGAAGCAGGAAGAGTCACTTTATTTGTGCTGTGATATCTGGTTTTGTCACATATTTTACCTAAATTTTTAGAGTAAATATAACCTGCCAGAATTATGGAAGGGTATACTGGGTCACCTATATAGAATAGTCATTCTTGAATTTTAGTTTCTATATATAATAACCACCTGAAAACTTGTTAATAATGTAGAATCTTGTCTCATATACTCTTCCCTTTGTAAAATACAGTTAGTCTGAGGTAGGGGATATGGAAAAAAAATCAGCCCAGGTAACTGAGGTGGTTCATGAACCATACATAAATACTCATGTAGCAAGTAAAAAGTGTGGAGATATTTGAGAAAGATCAATAAAGTGAACAGAAGTCAGATAGGGTATTTAAATAATGCTTTTAGTGCACTAAAGTTTAATATAAAGTTACTCAGCACTGGGGTGCCTGAGTGGCTCAGTCAAGCATCTGCCTTTGGCTCAGGTCAGGATCTCAGAGTCCTGGAATACCCAATGTGGGGCTCCCTGCTCAGTGGAGAGTCTCCTTCTCCTTCTCCCTCTGCCCCCCACATCCACTCATGCCCACTCTCTCTCTCAGCTAAATAAATATTTTTTAAAAATAAGGTTATGCAGCACAACTGTGAAGATTAAGAATCTACAATGACCATATGAAAATATAGTTTGAGTGTTTCTTTCAGAGTGTTTCCTTCAAACAGAAGTTTGTAAAAGCCAGCTGCAAAAGTATAAACTGGATTGAAGTAGAAACAAAAAGTGAGTTCTTTACTCGTCCATATGCAATATGCAATATATTGATGGCTCATTTTGTTTGTTCAGCCATCTTCACAATCATCCATCTCAAAAGACCGTTATTGTGCAATCATTATTGTATACATATAAAATAAACCCTTTAGTAGAATTCAAACCTGGAGAATTTTTTTAGTTATTTTCATCTAATCATCTAGATGGCACTTTTGTAAAAAGTATTTCAGAATTTAGGAATATACTGTTAGATATGTATGTATATATGTATACATGTTATATGTATGTATGTTATATGCATATATATTTGACAGTACATCCCTGACTATGTGTATGTGTGTGTATTTATAAATACACACACACATATATACACATACAGAGATAGGCACACACATAATATATAGAATGTTAAAGCTAAATATTTCAGAGAATGAATGATTACAAGCTCTGAGATTTAGAATGTGTAAGAGTAGCAATAATATTGAGTAGCTCAGAAAACAATAAAGATAGATTTTTAAAATTCTATCACCTATTTTGACATTGAACTTTTCTAGGTTAATGGTGGGAGTTAGAGTGGATAGGAAGAGAGAGTAAAATAAAAGCAAATTTATCTTTGAATGTGCAAAAATATAATAGAGGTCAAAAGATGGCTAGGAAATGGAGAAATTAATGATAAGAGAATAATTTGGTGCAAAAAGGTGAAAACACAAGAGACAATAAGTAATCAGGAGACAAGAGAGTCCACTTTAGGCTTATAATATAAAAGAGGCTACAGGCCCACCTCTTCCAATGAATATGGATCAAAATACCTCTGTAAGAGCCCTTGAGACCAGCTGAGCAACTGCAGCAACCAGAACCCAGAACACATTCCACCAAAGGTGGTAGGATAATTCCCAGCATTTGGTACAATCATTGGTGTCCTCACCCCTAGAGAGTATACTGTGGAGACATCGAGAGGAAATGCCATGTAATCTCCTTTAGATAGGGGACAGGTGGGGGGAAGAGTAGACCAAGCACTCAACATTCTGGATTGTCTGAGGACTACTCAAGGAACTGGTTTCTGTCTTGCCTGACTCAGAGTGCTTAGGGGACCAGCTCAAAATTAGAAGCTACTGAAAACTGAGGTGAACAGCAAGCAGAGGTACATTAATACAGGCAGGCATGGGAGGAAAGGAAATGAAAATTATTCCATTTACGATAGCATCAGAAAGAATAAAATACTTAGGAATAAACCTAATTAAGGCAATGAAAGACTTGTACATTGAAATCTACAAAACTTTACTGAAAGAAATTACATAACACATGAATAAATAGAATGACATCCCATGTTCATGGATTGGAAGACTTAATATTGCTAAACTGTACATACTACGTAATCTTCAGATTAAATGCAACTTGTATCAAAATCATATCAATGACACTTTTTTTTCAGAAATATAAAAATGGGGAACCTACGTGGCTAAATCAGTTAAGCATCCAACTCTTGATTTCAGCTCAGATCTCAGTGTCATGGGATTGAGCCCCATGTCCGACTTCATGCTGGCCTTAGAGCCGTTTGGGATTCTTTCTCTTCATCTGCCCCCCACCCCCAAAAGAGAAAGAAATAGAAAGAAGTCATCCTAAAGTTCACATGGAATCTCTAGGAACTTCAAATAGACAAAATAATTTTGAAAAAGAAGAACAATGTTGGAAAACTCATACTATCTGATTTAAAACATATCATAAAGCTACAGTAATGAAAATCGTGTGGTACTGGTGAGAAGACAGACAAATGAATCAATAAAATAGAGAACCCAGAAATAACTCCCATGCTTTTGGCTATATGACCTCAATAAGTGTGCCAACATTACTCAAGGGGAAAAGAGAATCTCTTCAACAAATAATGTGGGAAAGTAGATATTTACATGAACAAGAATAAAGTTGGAATCTTATCTTACATTATATATAAAAATTAACTCAAAATGTATTAACAATGTAAATGTGAGACTCAAAATTACAAAAGTTCTAGAAGAAAACACAGGAAAATGATGACATTGAACTTGGCAATGATTTATTTTATATGATATTCTCCAAAAGCCAACAAAAGCACAGATAGACAAAGGGGACTGCATCAAACTTTAAATAACAAAGTGAAAAATCAACTATAGAATAGGAGAAAGTGTTTATAAATCATTTATCTGATAAGGGATTAATATCCAGAATATATAAGGAATTTCAATGACTCATCTACAACAACAACAACAACAAAATCAAAGAGCCTGATTAAAAAATGAGCAAAGGACTTGAATAGACATTTCTCTAACATGATATACAAATGGCCAACAAGCATATAAAAAGATGATCAACATCACTAGTCAGCTGAACAAATGAAAACCATAATACTTGGTATGAAACTTCACACCAGTTAGTATAGTTATTACCACACATAAAATACATTGACAAAGATGTGGAGAAATTGGAACCCTTGTATATCATTGGTGGGAATATAAAATGCTGCTATGGAAAATAATATAGAGTTTCCTTAAAATTTCATGGATTTTTAAAAATAAAACTACCACATTATATATTCATCCTATTTTTGGATATATATTCAAAAGAATGGAAAGCAAGATCTTAAAGAGATATTTGCATAATCATGCTCATAATAGCACTATTCACAATAGCCTAGATTTGGAAACAACCTATATAGCTATTGGCAGATGAATGGATAAAGAAATGTGGTACACTGACACCTGTCAGAATGGATAGTATCCAAAGAAATAATGTGTTGATGAGGGTGTGGACAAAAATATCCTCATGTGCTACTGGTGGAAAAGAAAATTGGTGCAGCCACTGTGGAAAACATTATGGACATCCTTTCAAAAATTAAAAATAAAAATACTTCATAATCCAGTAATCCTATTATATTTACCTAAAGAAAACAAAAGCAATAATTCAAAAAGATATATGCATCCCTACACATATAATAGCATTATTTACAATAGCCAAGATATGGAAGCAACCCAAGTAACCATGGATAGATGAATGGATAAAGAAGATGTGAAATATATATATGTATATATATACATACATATAGCAATATATTATATATATTTATTTATATACATATATACATGTATATATAGAGAAAGAGAGAGATAGTGGACTACTACTCAGCCGTAGGAAAGAATGAGATCTTGCCATTTTCAACTACATGGATGGACCAGGGGGTGCTATGCTAAGTGAAATAAGTCAGACAGAGAAAGACCGTTACCACATGATTTCACTCATGTGTGGAATTTAAGAAACAAAACAAGTAAAGAAACAAATAAGTGAATAAATAAAAACACTCAAATACAGAGAACAAGCTGCAGTTGCCAGAGGGAAGGTGGGGGGTGAGATGGGTAAAGTAGATAAAGGGGATTAAAAGATACAAACTTCGAATTATAAAATAAAAAGTCATGAAGATGAAAAGTACAGCTTATATTATCTGAAAATACTCAAGATGTAAAGACAGTATTTTCAATGGGATATCTTCCCCCTTCCCACCCAGAGAATTGGAACATGGTCAATTGTTAGAGAAATGCAAGGGGATATTGGAAGATGGAAGTGGAATAAATGCCTCTAAAGATGAAAGAGTGCAATTTCATCACCTTACTTGTGTTCTTCCTCATTTAATATTGACACATGAGCCTGTGTGCACCATTCACTAGCTTATTCAGATATAGAATTATAAACACAATGATTCCTGATGGATTTAAACAAACTTATTGCCTTTTAAGAAAATTTTAAAATATTAAAGGGTAAGACTTATGGCTTCAGAGAAGTAAGAGAAATAAATGCCAACTACTAAAGAACTCATCATTTGGCTATGAGTAGTCATCTTTTTGCTTTGCTTTCTCACTCATTGGTGTCTGGCTGCAGTAGTTACAATTTTTTGTTGTTGTTGTTTAGGTCTATACTTCAGTGCCCTGTAAAAACAGATTCATTTTATCCCTTCTTCCTTTGTGTTCCTGAAGACTCTGCATGCAAAGCATGGTTATAATTTTTTGCAATGTGAATAGCTATGTTTTGGCTATTAAATGGAAAATCTCCCTTGCCATGACTGTTTTCAAAGCCAGAGAATAGCTACATAAGTATATACTGAAGGGATGAATGAATGTATGATGCAATTATTGTGATTGTCTTGGGGAATAGATGTGGAACAGTGCCTGTACTGGTTTCCTAGGGCTGCCATAAAAAGGTACCACAGACTTGGCGGCATAAACAACAGGTAACTTATTTTCTCATCGTTCTGGCAGTAGAAGTCCAAGATCAAGATGTCAGCAAGGTTCATTTCTTCTAAGGCTGGTAATCCAACAGGGACTTACCAGAATGGTTATGATAGCACTCAGCAATATGGAAATAATGTTCCCAATATGCACAATGGTATGAACCAACAGGCATATGCATATCCTGCTACTGCAGCTGCGCTTATGATTGGTTATCCAATGCCAACAGGATATTCTCAATAAGACTTTAGAAGTATATGTAAATGTCTGTTTTTCATAATTGCTCTTTATATTGTGTGTTATCAGACAAGATAGTTATTTAAGAAACATGGGAAATGCAGAAATGACTGCAGTGCAGCAGTAATTATGGTGCACTTTTTCACTATTTATGTTGGATATTTCTCTACATTCCTGAAACAATTTTTAGGTTTTTTTTTTGTACTAGAAAATGGAGGCAGTGTTTTCACAATAGTAAATGTACAGTGATTTGAAATACAATAAATGAAGGCAACGCATGGCCTTCCAACAAAAAAAAATTGTAAGTGGCTATATTTTCTCCCTATCTTCACATGATCTCTCTGCAACTGTGTTCTAAGCTCTTCCAGTAGAAGTGATTATAAATAATAAGGACACCAGTCATATTGGATAAAGGCTCACACTAACAGCCTCATTTTAACTTAATTACCTCTTTAAAGACACTTTCATCTATTACAGTCACATACTGAGGTGCTAAGGCTAGGATTTGAATATATGAATATTTTGGTGGGGAGGTCGGGGGAATACAATTCAATCCATAATATATCTTAATTAATTTTCCACTTTTAAGTCAGGCTAATGATTATATTTCGCTGCAAAATAACTTGAAGTTATTAATATGAGGTGATCATACTGTAAAAACTAAAGATATCAAAACACCAACAGAATCTGCTGATTAATCCAAAACAAAATACAAACTTTCAAATAGTTAATGCACTTTCTATAGCTTGTTTCATATGTGTTATGCCAATATCGAGAACATTTTCAACATTGTGATGAGAAAAAGATACTGCACAGAAACTTTTTGTGCTCAAAGTTCAGAAGTTTCCACTGCAGGCAAAACAGGTCAGTTGCTTTTATGCACAGGAAATACCACAAGTATCTTCCTAGAAACATTCACATTTTTATAGCTATGGTCAGGCCGTATGCCAGAAGCACTAGCCCTATTAGCATTTGCCTGTACTGGTTTCTTAATGAAGAAATGAAATGAAATGAAGATCAATATTGTTAGAACCCACTTTTATAGGGGTGCCTGGGTGGCTCAACTGATTAAGCATTTGACTTTTGATCTCAGCTCAGGTCTTGATCACATGGTCATGAGTTCAAGCCCTGTGTTGGGCTCTATGCTAGATGTGGAGCCTACTTAAAGGAAAAAAAAAAAAAAAAGCCATCTGCTCATAATGTAAGAATTGTGCTTACTTTTAGAGTAGCATACTTTTTTTTTTATCATGTTTGTATTCTCAAATATAGAGGGGATATAAGGTAGCTGCTAAAAATCAAATTCTTAGTCTCTATTTTATAAAGTGTTATGATCCCTTTGCCATGTGATTATGTCAGCATTTGGTTCATATTCATGAAGCATTTACTATGTTATACTTCATGTTATTTGTTGGGAGGGTTATGTAAGTAAAATTGAAATACAAATACAAATAAATAATACAAAGTTAGTGACAAGCAATGTAAAGTACAATTTAGATTTTCAGAAAAAAAAGTGTTAGGTAAATTCTCAGCTGATGTGTTGGTGGTTTTGGTGTGGGAGATGGTAAGAGAATTTATCTGAAGAAAAAGAAATCCTTGAAACAAAAGATGCTTGGGGTTTGAATACCATGCAATGTAGAAAATTACATAAAACAATTGTCTATGTTATTTATGGTAAATGTGTTACAAGCATGCATGCAAATTATCTGTACCAATCTCACCTTATATGTTAATTTTGGGAAAGAGGAAAGGAAAAAAAAACAGCTTTATAGATGTCTAGAAATTTTGTTAATTTTTTACCATGATGTAAAGGAAATATGGGCAATAGTCTTAATATATGTCATATATGTTAGGTGTTATTTTATTAAATCACTTTATTTATTTAATCTTTTAACTGTAAGTCCCAAATATGTGCTGGGCCATATTTTTATTTTCAGTCTTTAATTATTTCATTTATATGTATTTCACAATCAGCAATTTTTATTTTATACAAGCAGTAATGTATTTTTGTTGCTATAACAGATTACTCATAATTTTATCTCCTTATTTTGTACATGTGTTATAGTTAGTTATCTTTTGCTATATGATCTATGTTTTTTTTGTGTAGTACATAAGTACACATCTTTCTTTTGGAAATTTGTAAGTTTTATAATCTTATTAAGATCTTTAGTAGTAATATTTTATCTATCAATCTATCTATTTGGTTAAAAATTTACATTGCTTTTACTCTGAGTTGAGTATCTGCTTAATGGTTTGCCATTTGTAGAACCTTGTGATAAATTTTCTGTTCTTGTCATTTGACTATTTTTATATTGAATCATTAGAGATTTTCTTAATGAATATTTAAAACTCTTAATATATTAAAGAAATGAACTCCTTTAACCCAGATTTATATGTAACAGTTCTTTGGTTTAAACTCAAATAGTTAAAGGATGTTATCACTTGACTCAAACTTTTCTACTTTAACGTTTATATCAGGTATCAATGAACAGGTCAAATCTTCCTGTCACCTGCTTTTTTATAGCCAACAAACTAGAAACATTTTTAAGTTTTACATTTTTCATTGCTGGAAAATTTTTTTTAAAGAAATAGTTCATGATAGATGTTTTTTATATTCCATTCAAATTTTAAATATCCAGAAGTTATTTTTAAAGACTTGTTTGTTTATTTATTCATTCATTCATTCATTCATTCATTCATTTATTTGAGAGAGAGAGAGAGAGCAAGAGAGAAGTGCATGCCAAAGGGGGGAGGAGCATAGGGAGAGGGAGAGAATCTCAAGCAGACTCTCCTCTGAGCAAGGAGACTAGGTGGGGCCTAATTTCACCACTCTGAGATCATGACCTGAGCCAAAGTCAAGAGCTGGACACTTAACTGACTGAGCCATGTAAGGCATCTCTAGAAGTAAGGATTTTTTGTTTCAGTTTTTTTTTAATTGAAATAAGATTAACATACACGTTGTGTAAATTTAAACTGTAAAACACATTGATTTGATGCTTTTATATATTGCAATATGATTAACATTTCCATCATATATGATTTTCATTGCTTTTACGTGGGGATAATTTTAAAGATCTAGTTTCTTAATAACTTGAAAGTATATAAAACAGCATTATTAACTGTAATCACTGTACTGTGCATTAGATCTCCATAACTTATGCATTCTCTAACTGCAGGTTTGTACCCTTTGACCAGCATCTCCCAGTTTCCTGACCCAGCCCTTGATAACCACTGTTCTATTCTCTGTTTCTACAAGTTTGACCTCTTTGGATTCCACATAGGGGTGCTATCATACAGTATTCGTCTTTTTGTCTGATTTATCTTACTATACGGTCCATTGCAGAATTTCCTTTCTTCTCATGGTTAACTAATAAATTCCATCTTGAATACTTACCACCTTTTTAATCCATCATCTGTTGATGGACACAGATTACTTCTATATCTTGACTGTTGTGCATAATGCTGCAATAAACATGGGAGTGCAGATATCTTGTCTTTTCCCCTCCAGTTTTATTGAGATATAATTGATATATAACATTGTATTTCTTTAAGGTGTACATAATGATTTCATAAATGTACATATTTTGAAATGATTACAATGAATTTGGTTAACATACATCACCTCATATAGTTATAATTTCTTTTCCTGTGAGTAGATCTTTTAAGAAATACTCCCTTAGCAACTGTCAAATCTGCATCTAATGAGATGATCACATAATTTTTAAATTTCATTCTATTAATGTGGTGTATCACATGTATTGATGTGCATATGTTACACCTTTCTTACATCTCAGGAATAAATCCCACTTGATCTTGATCTTGCTGTATGATCCTTTCCATGTGCTATTGATCTTGTTTTGCTAATTATTTTGTTGAGAACATTTGTATCTATATTTATCAGGAATATCGGTCAATTTTCATCAGGATAATGCTAGCCTCAGAAAGTGACCTTGCGAGTAGTCTTTCCTGTTCAATATTTAAGAGAAGTTTGAGAAGGATTGGTACTGATTTTTCTTTAAGTGGTAGAATTCACCAGTGAAATCATCTGGTCTTGGGCTTTCTTGTGTTGGGAGACTTTTGTGGGTTTGTTTGTTTGTTTGTTTGTTTTTTTGGAGACTTTTGAATACTGACATAATCTCTTCATTTGCTATTGGTCTGTTTGAATATTCTAATTTTTTGTAATTCATTCCTAATAGAATAGAATTTACCCATTTCTTCTAGATTATCCTGTTTGCTAGCATATAATTGTTTAGTTTCTTACGATTCTTTTATTTCTGTGCTATCAAAAGCTCAAGTGAGTCTCTTACAGACAGCCTATAGTTGGATCTTCTTTTCTTTCCCCACATCTAACAACTCTGTGCCTTATCATTCCAGAATTAAATCCATTTACTTTTACAGTAATTATTGATATATAAGGACCTCATAATTCCATCTTATTGTTTTCTGACTATTGTCAGAGACATAGGCAGAGGGAGAAGCAAGCTCACTCTAAGGAGGAGCCCAATATGGGACTCGATCCCAGGATTCTGGGATCACGCCCTGAGCTGAATGAAGGCAGATGCTCAACCACTGAGCAACCCAAGTGCCCCTATAGTTCAGTGATTAACACATCATTATGTTACAGAATTAAAGTTTTCTGAATCTGATTAATTGGAATTTTGCATTACTTCATATTTGAAGCCACAGTCACTTCTTTCAATCATTACTAGCTGCCTTCAAGTGAGAGGTACTTTTTGTTGCTCCTGCTCATATTTTGAGGCTTTCTCTGACCTCACATGGATATACTTGTTTCCTATTTTGGCATAATTCTTAAGTTTGTATAGTTCTCTCCACCTTGCAACAGAGCACGTTGGCTTTGGTAATCTCTCTATGTATTCCTGAGGGTGGTGCTACAGCTGAAGATTGTGTTCTGTCTTGCCTCAAATCCGGTTTTGTGTTCTGCACTTACTCTCCTATCTAGCTTCTTTTTGCTGTCACCCAGGGGCGGGCCCACAAAGAGCCAGCCACAAAGTGGGTGGGGTAGGGAGAGGTGTCAGTTTGGCGATTAGGGCACTGGGGGGGCCCATGGGCCAGCTGGGCAGATCCTCAGGTGAAGTTTTTCCTAGCAGGTCTTCGCCAGACCTTTTACTGGAGTCTAGAAGAAAATTAGGATTGGTGTTCCTGGAACACCCTCTAATATTCTCTCTCTCTCTCTCTCTCAATCTCCTCCCCTCCCTGAGTCACAGAACTCTTGCCTTAATACTCCAGGTTGTGTGGGAGAGAAGAGTTTCTCTAGCAGTGTCCTATACACTGGGTAAGCCAGGCACTCACTTGCTCTTCTAATTTTTCCCTTGTGGGAGGAAACCCAGGTCTCATTCTCTAAACTGTGCCACTGTCAGGGAGGAATGATTCTTGCAAATTTCCTCTTACCCATCCCAAAGCTTCCAAACTCTTCTGGTTTTTGTTTTTTGTTTGTTTTTGTGCTCCGGTGGAGTGCTGGAACTTTTCCTCCAGTAGCCTGAACTTGTATAAAGGTGCTTGTGTCTGTGAATATCTGCCCAAGTCAGCATTTTCCAGGCACCCTAAAAGGGACTGGATGATCCTACTGGTTCCACAGCCGTGTGGGGATCTGTCTGCCTATTACCCAATTCACAGGTGAGTGAGACTTCTCCTGAGTCTCTTGAGATATGGTGCTGGATAACACAAGCTCCCACAGAGGCACTTTTGTTCATGGATAAATGCCAAGTTTTAAGTGTTAACAGAAGACACGATGAGGAATTTCTTATGTTGTTATGATATTGATGTCACTCTGTAACTTTCACAATTTAATTTTCTTAATTTTGTATTTGTTTTCTAATCAAAAGTCCAGCAAGTGAATTTCTACCTTTGCCAGAGGAAGAATTTGGCCACATTTAGACTTCCTGTATTTACACATATATTTTTAGTTAATGATACTTTCAGTTGTGGTTTAGCCATAGTTCTAATGTTGTAAGATTTTTCTTTTACTGCCACGGTTTGCTGCTTCAAGAAATGAAGAAGTAGACCAGGTGAAAAGTGGTGGACAGTAAAACAAAACTTATCCAGCCGTAGTTCAGAGCTCCGGAAGAGGAAGGCAGTACCAGAGGTTACAACATGAGTTGTTTTTTGTTTTCGTTTTTTAAAGATTTATTTATTTATTCATGAAAGACACAGAGTGAGAGACAGAGGCAGAGACATAGGCAGAGGGAGAAGTAGGCGCCATGCAGGGAGCCTGATGTGGGACTCGATCCCGGATCCTGAGATCCCAGGATCACGACCTGAACCAAAAGACAGGCGCCCAGCCGCTGAGCCACCTAGGTGTCCTACAACATTGAGTTTCTAAGTTTAGGGGCTTTTAGGGGATGTTTTAATCTGATTGTCCATGCGCCTGTCACCCAATCAAATGTCCACGTGTTCGTCTACCTATCAGATAGCTGTTCACGTGCCTGAGGGTGGAGGGTTCCTTCCTGGCTAGTGTAAGATCCTTTTAAGGGTGATTTCTTAGGTTGTTGCCCCTTGTTCCTACCTTTCTTTCTTTTCTTTTTTCCACTTGAGAGAAATAGCTTAAGACAAATTCTAAATAGAAAAGTTATAAAAGAATTAACATATTATTAGTTTCTGAGGTAGAGTTCAGTGATTCACTTGCTTTTCTTGTATCTTTCATTGTTACTTCATCATACACAGTTTAATCATAGTTATGCAGCACTTAGTTTAAACTTTCTATTAAGTACAATCATTAACCCTAGTGAAGAATCTATAGTTCTCTTTATTTCATACAAAGTCTTTATCTTTCCTGAGATCCTTATTTGTAACTATCTATTAGTTAGCTGGATCTATTTATTCATCAAGTAGTTTGTTTTTAGAAACATATATGTTGTGTATGTTGTATTCTATAAAATCCTAATGTTATATTTTGGTTTTAACTTGCATGAGAACTACATGAGTATAAGAACTTGCCTCACTCAATATTTTTCTCAGTGCAGACATTCTATTATTTCCAGCCGTTGATGTGGTTGTGGCAAAGTCTACAGTGGCACAACATGCCACAAAGTCTATGGTTGGAATTCCCCATTGTAAGCAACATGCTTTATCTTTAAACTGAAAAATAAGAAACTTTACCAAGATCTGCTTTATTTATTCTTTGCTCTGATTTAGTTGTCTTATTTCAGGAAAGGCTTCTTCTTTTAATGCTTAGCTGCTTTCTACTGTGGGCTAGTCTTCAGGAATACTAATTTTATGCATGTCATTTTCTTTCTTAAAGATCACTTTTTAATTGCCTTGACTTGGTTTGCAGTGTCAGTTTTATGTCATGGTATCTCTAACATAGTTTTCCTTTATCAGATATCAGAGGGCATTCTTTTCTTTCTGATAAGAATATCAGGTCCCTTTTAGCTTCCTTTTCTGTGCTGAGTGCTGCCAGTTCATTTTTCATTTCTTTATTATGCCTTACCCTTTGAATTTTATCTGTTACAGGAATTCTTTTTTTGGTCTAAATTTGTTTCGTATTGTGTTTATCCATTTGTCTATTGACAGGCATTTTGGTTGCTTTCAAACTTTGACACTTATGAATATAGCCAATACAAAAAGGCTTTTGCAGTTTTCTTGTGGGCGTCAGTTTTTAAATCAATTTTCAGCTCATTTGTGTAAATACCAAGGAGCAAGGTTGCTAGGTCATAGGAGAAGCATATTTACTTTCTTCTTCTTTTTCTTCTTCTCTTTTTAAATGATTTTATCTATCTATTTGAGAGACAGCAAGCAAGAGAGAGCACGAGCCAGTGGGGGGGGGGGAAGAAGCAGGCTCAACACTGAGCAGGGAGTCAGTCCCATGTGGTGCTTATCCCAGGACCCAGGGATCATGACCTGAACCGAAGGCAGACACTTAACTGACTGAACCACCCAGGTGCCCCCAGTATATTTAGTTTCTTTAGAAACTGCCAGCTATCTTTCAAAGTCATGTGCTTTTTGTTATTACCACCTGCTGAAACTTCTAAAAAAATCTCAGATAAAATAGTCCACTGGGGAAAGATAATGCCATTGACCTAAGACTGATTTCTATGGTTACTGTCTTGTTTTAACAATATGAGCATGTGTAAATGCTGCTCCAGCTGGACAAATCTCATTGTGGGCAATCCTCAGCTTTGAACTCTAATCACCCCAAGGAAGTCCAAGAGAGACAGACTCAACCCAAAGGGGCAGAGCCCTGTGCCATCTTTGTAGGCCAGGCAATGCCCAGGATGTGGGACCCTGAGCAGACTCTTACCTTCTGTGCCTGGCAGGGACTGGCAGGGACCCAGTTTGACTGCCAGGCTGGGGAAGAGTCTTTACCAGGAATTGGGAACATGGGATATGGACATCCCCTCTGGCCCATAGCTGTCTGCCAGAACACCAAACAGCCACGATCCACAAGCAGGTTGCCAGGCTCAGTATGAAAAGTAGCCATTGATCTGTCAGCTTTCCTATTTACCAGTTTTTGCATTCTCTTTCTATTTCACAAGCTATGCAGACAGACAAAAAATACAAGACAAAAGTAAGAGCTTGGTGGGTTGGTGATCAAGACCTCAGGGCAGCCCTGGCAGGTGCTGGTACAGGTAGTTGTGGCCTGGGAGCAGAGGGCCCTGGGCACAAGGACCCGCAGCTGCAGAGGGGTCCAGGGCACAGACTGGAAAAGGACAGGCCACCTGCAGAGGTCGGTAGCCCTAAGACCTCCTACCTGCACTCTTCTTCTTTTTTGAGAGCTCAGAGTGAAACAGGAACCATAGAGTGAAACAGGAACCATAATTAGGATAGGGGGAAAAGAAAGGGGGAAGGAGAACATGCCTTCTGGATTTCTCAGGGTTTGACCTCTCAGGGCCTTACTAGCCTGGTGAACTTCTGCCCCTGGCCAGACCATTTGAAAAATCTGACCTGACTTCACCCCTGCCCCACCACCCCAGATGTCAGGAACCCCTCATTTGCCCTCTTCATCAGAGTGTGCAGAACTTTATGGTGGTGAGTAGTGGAGTCCCTGGGACAGGTCTCATCACTTGAGGCTTAAGAACTTTTGGAAAGTTCTTAAAGGGGGAAAGTGTGTTTAGTGTTTTGGTTCAGACCCCCTCCTCCTCTTATTTCTCAATATTCTCCCTCTCTCCCTCAACTCCTTGGCCTTTTTGGGTTAAAAATTTGTGAAAGCTGCTCCCAAGAAGCATTGCTTTTTAAGCAGAAGGTAGAGGTCCCTTTGGAACTGGCCCAGATCTCCTTCTTTTCCAAGAACACAAGTGCCTCAATTTTGGGGCAGAGACTTGTCTTAAAATTGGATCTGGTTACCCTCAAGCACTCTGGTTGAGTAGGGGTGTGTTAAAAGAAAAAAAAATTCTTCCTTTCAGGTGTCAGGCAGGTTACTTGTGGCTCTGTTCTCATAACCCATTGCCTTGAGCTGCATCATACTCTTCATGGCACAAATGTTCCACATGCCTACCCACTCTGCCCTGGCTACTTCCGAGTATGCAAAACTTCTTTTTCTCAGACTGGCCACAAGAGTAAACATTCTGCAATTCTGCAAATATTTGGTGATTGGATAAGAAATGATTAGTTTTGTCTTCTTTTTAAACCCTTTTAGCCATTCTGTGCCTTTTGAAATAATTACTGATAAGTAGGGGCCTGCTAACATGATCTTATTTTGTTTTGCATCTCAGTCTCCCTTAGCCTGCAAGGTGTTTGCTGAGAAGTCTGCTAATAGCCGGTTATGGGGGTTGCTTTATTTGTGAGAAATTTGTTTTCTCTTGCTGCTTTGAAGATTCTCTCTGCATTTTTTAATATTTTATTTATTTATTTATTTATTTATTTATTTATTTATTTATTTATTTATTTATGAAAGACACAGGGAGGGAGGCAGAGATACAGGCAGAGGGAGAAGCAAGTTCCATGCTGGGAGCTGGACGTGGGACTCAATCCCAGGTCTCCAGGATCACACCCTGGGCCATAGGCAGCACTAAACCGCTGAGCCACCCAGGCTACCTGAAGATTCTCTCTTTGGCTTTGATTTTAGAGAGTTTTTAAATGTTGTGTCTTGGAGAAGATTGTTTTAGGTTGAAAGTTTGAGATGACCTATTAACTTCATAAACTTAGATATCTAAGTCTCTCCCCAGAGTTGGGAAGTTCTCAGCTATTATTCCTTTAAATAATCTTTCTGTTCATTTCTCCCTCTCTTCTTCTGAGAGTCCAGCAATGCATAGATTATTTCTTTGAATGATATCCTATAATTTATATAGGCTTTCTTCACTCTTTTTCTTTCCTTTTCTTTTTGCTTCTCTGGCTGTAGTTTTTTAACAGACTTGTTTTCTAGTTCACTATTTCTTCTGCTTGGTTGAGTCAACTATTGAAGCTCTCACTGAATCCTTCAGTGCAGTCATTGTTGTCTTCCAGTAGGGTTTCTACTTGATTTATTGTAATGCTTCCTATTTCTTTTTTGAATGTCTCATTTTGTCATGCATTGTTTTCCTAATTTTATTTAGTTGTCTATATGCATTTTATTATTGTTTGCTGAATTTCATTAGAAGGGTTGTCTGAATTCCTTGTCAGACAGTTCATAGATCTCTATTTCTTTAGAGTACATCATTGGGATTTTATTAGTTTCCTTTGGAGATGGTGTCATGTATTTTTGCTTATTCATGATTCTTGTGGCCTTGTGATGGAGTCTGCATTTGAGGATGTAGGCACCTCTCCAGTCTTCATAGACTAGCTTTGGAAAGCCAGCTCTCCACTAGTCAGCTTGTCCAGAGATTTGGGTAGGCAGTCCAGTAGTGTCCATAAGCGGGCTTGCTATTGGAGCCCTTGGGTCGCCTGATGCTGAAAATGGTTGAAAGTCTGGAACAGCTGCACTCTGCCTGATGTTGAGTCATAGTAGGACCCTGGATTCACAGGCAGTGCTCCCATGAAGCTGGGTTTTTGTATTGGTTGGGAGCCTCTGTTCACAGAGTCATCCAGGGCCATGGGAGTGAGCTGGTGCTGGCATGTGCCAAGACTCTGAATTTGTTGGAGCCCACCATGAGCTGTCAAGTGACATAGGAGCTGAGAAACACTGGAGTAAGCTGGGAATGAGAGTTCATGGGAGCTCACTCAACTGCCTGTGGCCATAGGAGCCTCATAGTTAATGGAGTGGATCAGGGCCTTGAATTCATGGGAGCATTTTAGGAACCCAAAGCAGTCAAAGATATTTGAAGTTACAGGGGTTTTCTGTGGCCACTGAACCACCAGGGGCTCCTGGAGCTAGCTGGCAGACAGATGGGCCAGGAGCCTAATTTCACAGAGGCCCTCTGTGAGCCTGAGGCCAATGAATCTGCCTAGAGTATGCAGCCTACCTGGAGCCACTGGAACTGGAAGGTTTCAGGGTGAACCAGTGTCTGGTTTCATGGGAGCCTTGTAGAGCCTGGTGCCATGAGAGCTGCCTTGGGCCTTGGCTGCCAGCCAGCATGAACCAAGGATTCCACCTGGGGCCACTGGAGTTGTCAGATGCCTGGGTGCAATGAGGTCCTAGATTCTTGGTAGCGTGCAGGGAGCCCTGCCTTGAAAGCTGCCAGATCCATGAATGGTGTCTGGGACTTCTGGATCAGGCAGACACTGGGGTGAGCTGATTTCTTGATTCATAGGAGCTTGCAACGGAGTTACAGAATAGTCTGGGGATACAGATCCAGCAGGTACCTGGATGAAATGAGCTTCCCAGGACCCTGGTGTTGGGGGGTTACCTGGTTACGTGATGTTAGGGGGATTACTGGAACTGGCAGGAACTGGCAGGGAGGAGGCTCTAGGTTAGTAGGAGCCTGCAGGGAGCTGCTTAGGCCTTCTGTGCCTCAAGCTGATATTGCTCAATTTGAAACCCTGGAAGAACTGGTAAATGTTTTTGGATCATGTTGTTTGTAAAATACTCTGAGAAGGGTAGGCTGATAGGGTTAAAGCTGAAATATAAGGAAGGATTCCATTCTAAGGTAGACTTTGGAGCCTGGGATGCATGTTAGTACTTAACATTTATTGTATTCTTTGCCTGAAACTCTGTAAAATATTTTAGATACATTCGTTCATGTAATCTGCATAATTAACCTAAAAGACTAGATGTATTGCTCCCATTATACAAAGAAGTGTGGCAGTCGTAACTTTTATCATCCAAACTGGAACATTTTGAGACATGAAAGCAACAATAAGTATTCTAGAACAACAGGCATAAACTAGGACTTTCCTAAACTGGGATGTTTGGTCACTTTCACTAAAGTAATTTAGGATCAGAGACATTGAATGAGTTAAATTTATAATTGGGACAAGTCAAACATTAAAGTCTATGCTTCTCAAAATTACCACACTACCATCCACAAAAGAGGGCAGTAAAGAAGAAAGGCTCAAGAGTAATATGAGACAAAGATACACACATATTCATTATCTGTGTTTTATAGTAGAATTTCCAGAAAAGATATAAAGGCTCCTTTGACCATTGAATAGGCCTTAGTAGAGAATTATTGCATCACATTTGGAATTGTACAGACAGCACTGAATATAGCATCTTGTATATTTTGAGATTTCTTTTTTTTTTCTACTGTGATTATGTGTGGTCAGAGAAGTGCATTGTATATATGAGAAAATGTTAATATCATGGAATAGCAAAATTGAGTAAGAAATATAAATCCTTTTTATGCTCTTCCATTTACTAAATGACTTTAATAACCAATGTGAACAATTACAAACTGGCCTGTAACCTTTTAAACAATTTTGTTAACAGATTCAAAATTCTCTTACTGTCAGAAAATATACAGGAAAATTTTAAAAGTACCAAAACTAATATTTATTTTGTACTTTGTATTTTAAAACATTAGAAACACTGACAAAATGTTTTTTAGACTTTAATTTTCAGTGTTTATGTTTTAAATTACAAGGTGTTAAAAATATTATACCCTTAAACAAATATCATTCTTTATTTTACCCTTTATTGGATTTAAAATTCTGCTTCTATCCCAGATTAAATCACAAATAGTTAATTACATGAACTCTTTAAGCATTCAATACCCAATGTTAAAGCTGTTACTGTTGAGTTTTAAAAAATAAAATGTTAAAAATTTTTATAACATTATCTTCACTATACTGATGAGTTTCCAAAAGGACGAAATAGCAATTTATAGTACATCCTTTGTCTTGTGTACTTCCATTTCTTCTACTTTGTTGATGTATCTGTCAATTTCTTCTTGCAATTCTGTGAAATTATATATATATTATATATCAGATATATAATTATATATATATATATATATATATATATATATATATATATATATATTAAGGCTATGTTATCAGATGCATACAAATATATTTCATCCAGAAACCAAATCTTTTTTCCAGTGAGTAATTTTTTCCAGTAGTTTACCCTAATAATTTTTTTTGCCATACAATCTGTTATATTTCAGGTTTTCAAACTAGCAGTGTCTCACATATAGCATATGTTCATGGATATGCCTTCATGATTGTAAGATTCTGTCTTACTTAGTTTCTGCTTTTTGATTAAAAAAAAAAAGAGCTAAATTTCTCCAGATGTCTAGAAAGTAAAAAACAGACCAAGAAACCTCAAGATTTTATTCTGATGAACTGTGTGTGACTGATTCATGAATTAAATTTGAGTCAAACTGTGGCTCTAACTGACCTAGTATTTTTTTACAAACTAGGTTCCTAGGTATCTATCTGAAGCATGGATTTCATTTCTTACTAGCTGTGACCTTGATCAAGTACCAAGCTCCTTGCACAGAGTTTTTTCATATGAAAAATAAGTATTAGAATACCAGTTTCAGTGACTAGTTATAAGATTCGAATGAACTAACAGATAAAGGTCTTTGCCAGTATATCTGACTCATAGTAAATGTTTAATAAATTGCTGTTCTTTGGTTTTAACTCTATGGAAATAAAAATAAAGCAGCAATAGTTCTGCCACCAGTGTGGGAATATCTAAGTGACATTAAGTTTGTCATCATTTTCCTACTACCCCCAGTAGGAGGTCAATGAGTTGTTTAAATCAGTTTCTGCCTGTGTGGAAATGCCTCTGTGAAAATCATTATTAGTTGAATTACTCATTCAAAGCATATATGGGAAATATTTCTTCATAGGAATAAGCTTGTAAAAGTACATGGTTTTTAACAGACAACTCCTACATAATTTGGGACTTGCCCATTCTTCCATTTTAAAACCATTCTGATTCATTCACTCAAATGCCATTGCAACCAGAGTGATCATTATAATACAAATATGATCAGGCTATTTCCTTGAGAATCTTTCAATAATTCCTCCTCTACTCTCAGTATACAACTGAAACTCCTAATGATAATTAAGGCTACATAATATAGTTATGTCACTGTTCTTTCCATCGTTAAAATGTCTGTGTCCCCCAAACTTGATACCCCAAATACATAAATAAAATAAATTACATATTAAGTAAATTTCCTACTAGTTCGTAGCACCAAGCTTGTGGAAGTTTCCAGAAGGTGCAATTCCCAAGCCAGAGTTTGTATAGAAACTCCATGGTGTTCATGTCAATTGGAAATAATACAATAGTCACCTCTTAACCATGGTTTCACTTTTTGTGGTTTTAGGTACCCTCGGTAAACTGTGGTCCAGAAGTAGACAATTCTAACTATTTGTATATCTTCTTTGAAGAAATGTCTATTCAAGTCTTTAGCCCCCTTTTTATTTTTAAGTTAAATTAATTAACATATAGTGTATTATTAATTTCAGAGGTAGAGTTCAGTGATTCATCAGTTTTATATAATACCCAGTGCTCATTACATCACATGCTCTCCTTAATATCCATCACCCAGTTACCTACCTCATCCCCCCCCCCACCTCTCTCCCCTCCAGCAACCCTCAGTTTGTTTCCTGTGGTAAAGGGTCTCTTATGGTTTGTCTCCCACTCTGATTTCATCTTGTTTTATTTTTCCTTTCTTCCCCCTATGATTGTCTGTTTTGTTTCTTAAATTCCATATATGAGTGATACCATATGATAATTGTCTTTCTCTAATAGCCTTATTTCACTTAGCATAATATCCTCTAGTTCCATCCACATCATTACAGAAGGCAAGACTTCACTTTTTTGATGGCTAAGTAGTATATTCCATTACATATATATGTATATATATATTATATATATATATATATACATACTAATTGTTAAGATGTCTATACTACCCAAAGCAATATACAATATGTATATTAATTTCCTGTTGACCCATTCATTCTTTGTAGGATACTCTTCAGCCTCTAGTATTTGAGTTCTTTCCAAATTTCCCCTTGTGATTGAGGTCAAGTTTCAAAGCATTATGTTCTGAAAATATGCAAGGAGTGATCCCAATCTTTTGGTACCAGTTGAGACCTGATTTGTGAGCCAGTATGTGATCTATTCTGGAGAACATTCCATGTGCACTCGAGAAGAAGTGTATTCTGTTGCTTTCAGATGGAGAGTTCTGAATATATCTATAAAGTTCATTTGGTCCAGTGTGTCATTCAAAGCTATTGTTTCCTGTTGATCTTCTACTTAGATGATCTGTCAATTGCAGTGCATGGGGCGTTAAAGTCCCCTAATATTATTATAGTATTATCAATGTGTTTCTTTAATACTTCCTGTTGGATAGACCCTTTAATTATGGTATAGTATCCTTCCTCATGTATTATTACACTCTTTAGTTTAAAATCTAATTTTTCTCATATAAGGATTGCTACTCTAGCTTTCTTTTGATGTCTATGAGTATGATTAATGATTTTGCACCCTCTCATTTTCAATCTGGAGGTGTCTTTGGGTATAAAATGAGCCTCTTGCAAACAACCTATCAATGGGTCTTGCTTTTTTATCCAGTCTGATACTCTGTGTCTTTTGATTGGGGCATTAAGCCCATTTACATTCAGAGTAACTATTGAAAGATATGAATTTAGTGCCATTGTATTACTTGTAAGGTCACTGTTTCTGTATATTGTCTCTGTTCCTTTACTGTGTATGTTAATTTTGGGCTCTCTCTTGACTTAAAGGATCCCCTTTAATATTTCTCTCAGGGCTGGTTTAGTGACCACAAATTCTTTTAGTGAGTGTTTATCCCGGAAGATTTTTATCTCTCCTTCTATTTTGAATGACATCTTAGGTGGATTAAGTATTCTCAGCTGCATGTTTTTTGTTTGTTTGTTTGTTTTCATTTAGCACCCTGCATATATCATGCTAGTCCTTTCCAGCCTACCAGGTCTCTGTAGATACATCTGCTGCAAGTCTAATGTTTCTACCCTTGAAGGTTACGGACCTCTTGTCCTGAGCTGCTTTCAGAATTTTCTCTTTGTCTCTGAGATTTGCGAGCTTCACTATTACATGTCGAAGCTTTAACCTACTTTTATTGATTTTGAGGGAGGTTCTCGGTGCCTCCTGAGCCTGAATGCCTGTTTCCTTACCCAGATTAGGGAAGTTTTCAGCTATAATTTGCTACCTTCTGCACCCTCCCTTTCTACTTCCCTTAGTATCCAATTATTTTAATATTGTTTTGCTTTATGATATCACTTATCTCTTGAATTCTCCCCTTATGATCCAATAGTTGTTTATCTCTGTTTTTCTCAGCTTCTTTATTCTCCATCATATTTCTTGTATATCGCTAATTCTCACTTCTGCCTCATTTATCCTAGCAGTTGGAGCCTCCAATTTTTATTGCATTTCATTAGTAGCCTTTTTTTAAAATTACAACTTGATTAAATTTGAGTTTATATTTCTCCAGAAAGGGATTCTCTAGTGTACTTATGCTTTTTTTCAAGCCCAGCTAGTATCTTTATAATTGTTCTTCTGAACCCTAGTTCTGCCATCATACTTATGTCCTTGATTAGGTCCCTGGCAGTCAGTACTGCCTCTTGTTCTCTTTTTTGATGGGAGTTTTTCAGTCTTGTCCTTCTGTCCAGAGAACAGATGAATGAGAGAACAAAATACTTAAATGGCAGCAATTACCTCAGAGAAATATATACTAACAAACTGGAAGAGACCCAAAATTGAAAAAAAAAATTAAAAACACAAACAAGACAAAACAAAAAGAGAGAGTATAATCAGGCAGGTGAACAGAACAGAGCAATACACTGGATCTTGGGTGTATTTTGATCTGTTTGTTAGAAAACTAGATCCCAAAACCATAAGAAAGAAAACTTTGTATATGTACAAGAATAAAATCCAATACAATGAAACAATACAATGTAACTGTAAATGAAAATTAAAAGACAAAATAACAAAGAAAGAATATAAACAGGTGAATAGAAGAGAGCAATACACTATACATATTTCTGTTTGTTGGAAAAAAAACTACAGCCCAAAATTGTAAAGAAAGAAAAGCTTATATATATACAAAAATAAAATTAAATACAATGAAAGGATAGAATATAACTGTAAAAATGAAATTTAAAAAAGCCTTAATAAAGAGTTGGTAAAATAAGAAATTGGTTGAGAAAGGAAAGAAAAAATTAAAATTGAAAGACTAAAGAAACAGGAAAAAACCCCCTTGAATTCTCTATATTATTTTCCCTTAGCACTGGAGTTTTGCAGTTCTGTGTGATCAGTAACTTGGTCTTGGCTCGCTGATCTCCTGGGGGAGGACCTACTACACTAACTCTCCGCTGTCTTTGCCCCACACGGAATTGCATCCCCCCCACTGGCAGGCAGCCAGGCTAAATATAAGTGGCTCTAGATCAATTACTCCTGTGTTCCTTGTCTCTGTGGGCACTCCATGCTCACTCAGCCGGTGACTGGAAGTTTCTATCTCAAGCATGTGACCCCATTTCGAGTCCTCAAACCCTGCAGATTCCTGTATCATGGACTTGCTGCTCCTCCCCAGAGAAGGAAGGAGGGTCTCCCTGGTTCTGCCACTTGCTGGGCCCCTGCTCAGGTCATCGACTATGCCATGGTCTGCGGTTATGGCAACGCCCAGCCAAGAGCCCACTCCTGGGCTCCCTGATTGCAGCCGGCTTCTCCACTCTGATGCCTGGGAACTCTGCTGCACTCAGGTGCCCGGTCTTCCTGAGGATCCTGAGCTCACACTGCCTCACCTAGGATTCTGCCCCCGCTTTGCCACTTGAGTGCTTTTCAGGCAGGGACATCACTCAGTGGAGCAGATTTCTAGAAGCTCTGATTTTGCACTTCACTTCTCTATCACTTTCTGGTGCTGGCTTACAGAGGCTCCCCACCCCCCTCAGTTTATCCTCCCATATATCACCTCTGATTCACTTTTCATTACCTCCTGCCTTGCAGAAGGTGGTGACTTTTCTGTTTGTAGAGTTGCAGCTATTCTTTTCTTAGATCTCTGGTTGAGTTTGTAGGTGTTCAGAATGATTTGATAGCTATCTAGCTGAATTCCTAGGACCAGATAAAACTAAGGTCTCCTACTGCTCCACCATCTTGGAAGGTCTCGATATTTAAATCTTTTTAGTGGAAATCCCATGCAAGATGCTTTATTTTGCAGATTGGATTTTATCAATATTCCAGTCAGATCTAGAATCAGACTTCTAGTGTCTCCGAATAAAATGTAATAACCAGAGAGAGATCTCAAGGGCAGAGATAACCATGGAATATGTGGAGAATAGGAAATAGAACAAAGTAATAAAAATGCAAAAGGGGAGAAGGACAAAGAAAGTGAACTTGGATAAGATTTATCACAACAGGAATTCAGTTGGAAAATGTGGATGGGGCCATAACTTCTGATAGGACAAGGTGGGCTCTTCTTTCTCTTCTCTTCTCTTCTCTTCTCTTCTCTTCTCTTCTCTTCTCTTCTCTTCTCTTCTCTTCTCTTCTCTTCTCTTCTCTTCTCTTCTCTTCTCTTCTCTTCTCTTCTCTCTTCTCTTCTCTTCTCTTCTCTTCTCTTCTCTTCTCTTCTCTTCTCTTCTCTTCTCTTCTCTTCTCTTCTCTTCTCCTCTCCTCTCCTCTCCTCTTCTCCCTTCCCTTCCCTTCCCTTCCCTTCCCTTCCCTTCCCTTCCCTTCTTTTCTTTTCTTTTCTTTTCTTTTTTTTTCTTTTCTTTTCTTCTTTTCTTTCCTCCCTCCCCCCTCCTCCCTCCCTTCCTTCCTTCCTTCCTTCCTTCCTTCCTTCCTTCCTTCCTTCCTTCCTTCCTTCCTTTTCTTTCTTCATTCTTTCTCTTTCTTTTTAAAAAGATTTATTTATTTTGAGAGAGAGGGAGCATGAGCAAGTGGAGGGCAGAGAGAAAGAGACAATCTGGTGTAGACTCCCCACTGAGTATGGAGCCCAACAGAGGGTTCCATCTTATGACCCTTAAGTCATGACCTGAGCTGAAATCAAGAGTTGGACACTTAACTGACTGTGCCACCCAGGCATTCTGGCAGTGGGGAATATCTAAAGATGGTAAAATAAAGATGAGCTGGTTTGGGATTCTAGAACTAGAGAACTAACACAATGGCAGGGCATCTTGTATACCCTTCCACTATGCCTATAAGAATTTTATTATAACTTGGTATTTCCTGATCCAACCTAATAATAAAAGACACCCTAGGCAGATTGTTTCCTTGCCCTGATTGATGGCTTTCCACTGACAACACCAGGTGAGTCTGAGAGCACCAGCTAAGGAGATTGATTGGGAGCCTAACTAATAATAAGCAGCTGAGGAAATCACTCATCCTTCCAAACCTGAGATTCTCCTCTCCCATGCAGAGACATCCAGGAACCCAGCAGGGGTGAACACACCATTACAAGCACACTGTCTAGGCAGCTTTCTTAATTTATATTGACTGAAGACCCCCTTCTTCCAGCTAGATGCACCAGGTCGAGCAGGTGGGAAAGCTCCTTCTTCCCCCTCATGCAGCACCAGCAGAGACCAGAGGGAGCCCCTGTGGTACCAAATAAGCCAAGACCACAAGAACACTGTAAAGCCTTTGAGAATTGTCATTAGAACCACAGATCACAAAAGTGGGCCAGAATATGCATGCTAAATCTAAAAATGGTGACTGCCTGCTAAAATAAGAATGAAATGTTCCCAGAATCTCTCAACATAATAGCCAAAATGTCTAGGGTACTATAGAAAATCCCCTATGATACCATGAACCTGGGAAACAACTTGATAAAAGCTCCTAGAAAATTAAGAATGAGGAGAGGAAGTACTTCAACTCAATAAAAAATATCTACAGAAGACATACAACTGACCTTATATTTAATGGTGAAAGACTGAATTATCTCTTCCTGTTATTGGGAACAAGGTAATTATGTCCTGTTTCACCACCAACAGTTAACATCATAGTGGAAGTTCTAGGCAGTGCAATGATACAAAAATATAAGTGAACAACAACAAAAAAATAAAACATACAGGATAGGTGGAATTAAGACTGTCTTTATTTGTAAATCATAGGATTGTCTATGTAGACAACCCAAGAAGTATAAAAGCAAAACAAAACCTTCCTAGAACTAATAAGTGATCTCAGCAAGGTTGCAGAATACAAGTTCAATATACAAAAATTAATTACTTTTCTATATACTAACAATTAACATGTGGAAACAAATTAAAAACATGATAGCATCTATAGTCATTCCCAAGAAAATGAAATATTTATGTAAAAAACTAAAACATGCTCAGGATACAAATGCTGAAATTTTACAATGCTGATGAAAGGGGCATCTGGTTGTCTCAATTGGCTAAATGCCTGACTTTTGATTTCAGCTCAGGTCATGATCACAGGGTTGTGAGATTGAGCCATTGGCTCCATGCTCAGCAGGGAATATGCTGGAGATTCTCTCTCCTTTTCCCTCTGCCTCTCTCCCTGCTTATGCATGCATGTATGCATGCACTCTCTTTCGTTAGATAAATAAAATCATTAAAAATAAGTAAGTAAAATGCTGATAAAAAATGAAAGAAAATCTATATAAATGGAAATACTGCTCATTTGAAGACTTCACAGAGTAAAAATATCAGTTCTTTCCAAAGCGATGTATAATTTTTATGTAATTTTTATCAAAATCCCAGCAAAATTTTTATAGAGAGATTATAGATAAACTTATTCCAAAATTCAAATGGAAATCCATTCCTTTCCTAGGAAAACTAAAAACAATCTGACAGTATTTGACTTTAGCAATGTAGTAAGTCTTAGAATCATATAGAATTATTTCTCCTACTTTATTATTCTTTTTAGAGTGCTAGATACATAGATTAATATAACAGAATACAGAGCCCACAAATAGAACCACACAAATATGACTGACTGAATTTTCACAAAGGAATAGAAGGACTTAGTAAATAATGCTGGAGCACTTGGATTGCCACTGGCAAAAGTAAAGAAAAAAAGAAAAAGAAAAAACAAACAAACAAACAAAAAACAAACCTTGACCTAACAAACATTAACACAAGAGGGACAATAGGCTTAATTAAATTTATAACACAAAATGAGAAAAAATTTGGTAAAAAAACATGGAAAAGTTTTGGATATACAGCCACACAGTGAATCTTAGATTTGACACCAAAAGCATGATTCCTAAAAGGAAAACTTGGTAAACTGGATCTCACTGAAACTAAAAACCTTTATTCTGTAAAATATACCCTTTTAAGGAAATAAGAAGACAGACTAGCCCTGGGAGAAAATTGTGCACCCCAGGTGCCTAACAAAGGACTAATATCTAGAATATATTGAAAAAAAATGTTAAAAATCAACAGTAAAAAACATCCAACTAGAAAATGGTCGTGATGACTTTTTAAAAAAGGATTATTATTTTTTTTAGAGAAGTTTTGGGAGGATGACACAGATGGCACAGAGATGTTCCATATACAGCCTAACCCTTCACATGCATAGCCTCATTATCAACCGCCTTCATCAGAATGAAGTGAAACACCAAAGATGAACCCACATTGATACATTATAATCACCCAAAGTCCATAGTTTACCTTAGGGTCCATTCTTGGTGTTATGTATTCTATGAATTTGGACAAAAGTATAATGACATAAATCCATAACTATAATGTCAAATGATACTTTCACTGGCCTGCAAATCCTCTTTGCTCTGCTATTTATCTCCTATCCCCTCACTGCCATAACTACTGATTTTTTATTGACTCCATAGTCTTGCCTTTTCCATAAAGTCATATGGTTGGAATCATAAACTTTTTCAAATTGATTTCTTTCACTTAGTAATATGCATTTAAATTTCCTCTGTGTATTTTCATGGATTCATAGCTTATTTTTTTTAGCTCTGAATAATATTGTATTGTCTGAATGTCCCAGTTTATCTACTCAGCCACTGAAGGACATCTTGATTGCTTCAAAATTTTGGCAATTATGAATAAGGCTGCTAAAAACATCCTTGTGCAGGTTCTCATGTGGACATAAGATTACAACTTCTTTGAGTCAATACCAAGAAGTGTGACCGCTGAATCATATGGTCCAAATATGTTTAGTTTTGTAAGAAGCCACTAAACTATTTCCAAAGTGACAGTATCATTTTGCATTCCTACTAGTAATGTATGAGAGTTCCTGTTACTCCATATTTTTGCAAACACATTTGGTGTTGTCAGTGCTCCAGATTCTGGTCATTCTAATAGATGTGTAGTGATACTTCATTGGTGCTCTAATTTGCATTTCCCTGGTGATATATGATGTGGAAAATCCTTTCATATGCTTATTTTCCATCTATGTTGCTCCTCTTCTAATTCTCTTGTTGACTTTTGCAGAGTGAAAGTTTTTAATTTTAATAAAGTCCATCTTATCCATTTTTTCTTTCATGAATTGTGTCTTTAATGTTGTATTTAAAAAGATATCACTATATTTAAGGTCATCTAGGTTTTCTCCCGTTTGTCTTCTATGAATTTTATGGTTTGCACTTTACCATTAGGTCAATGATGCATTTTGAGTCAATTTTGGGGGAGGGTGTTAGTTATGTGTCTAGGTTATTTTTTTCATCCCTTCACTTTAAATCTCCATGTGTCTCTAGATCTGAAATGAGTCTCTTATAGGCAGCATATAGATGTGTCTTCTTTTTGTATCTATTCAGTCACATATGTCTTTTAAAAAAGATTTTATTTACTTATTCACGAGACACACACACACGCTGAAAGAGAGAGAGAGAGAGAGAGAGAGAGAGAGAGAGAGAGAGAGAGGCAGAGGGATAAGCACACTCCATGCAGGGAGCCTATTGTGGGACTCGATCCTGATTCTCCAGGATCATGCCCTGGGCTGAAGGCAGCGCTAAACCACTGAGCCACCCAGGGATCCCCAACACCTATGTCTTTTGATTGGAGTGTCATTTTTTTATATAAGGAATAATTATTGGCAATTATGTACTTATTGCCATTGTGTTACTTGTTTTATGGTTTTTGTAGTTCTCTGTTCCTTTCTTCTCTTGCTTTTCTTCCCTTTTGGTTTGATGGTTTTCTTTAGTGATATGCTTGGATTCCTTTCTTATTATTTTTTGCTTATTGATTATAGGTTTTTGATTTGTGACTATTATTAGGTTCATATATAATATCCTATATATAGCAGTCTATTTTAGTTTGATTGTCACTTCAGTTTGAACTCATTCTAAAAGCACTAAATTCCCCACCCCTGCATTTTATGTATTTTGTCATATCTACATCTTTTTAATTTTTTTGAATCATTTGACTGATTTTTATATGATATAATTGATTTTGCCGTTATTGTGGTTTATCTCTATACCTTTCTTTCTTGATTGAAGCCTTTCCTTTCCATTCAAAGAATCCCCTTTAACATTTCTTATAAAGCTGGAGATGAAGTCCTTTAACTTTTGTTTGTCTGGGACACTCTTTATCTCTCTTTCAACTCTGAATGATATACTTGCTGGACAGAGTATTCTTAGCTCCAGGTTGTTTCCTTTGAACACTTTGAATATACCATGCCACTCCCTTCTGGCTTCATGAAAAGCTTCTGCTAAAAATCAGCTAATAGCCTCATGAGATTTCCCTTATATGTAACTGTTTTTTTTTTTCTCACCCACTGCTTTTAAAATTATCTCTATTGCTACTTTTTGCCATTGTAATTATTGTAAGCCTTGGTATGGACCTCCTTGGGTTGATTTTGCTGGGGCTTTCTATACCTCCTGGATCTGGATTTCTGTTTCCGTCCCTAGATTAGGGAAGTTTTCAGCTATTTTTCTTCAATTAAATTTTCTGCTTTCTTTTCTTTTTTCTCTTCTCCTTCTGGATCTCTATAATGCAAATGCTATTATGCTTGATTTCATTTCTGAGTTCCTTTAGCCTATTCATATTTTCTATTATTCTTTTTTCTTTTTCTTGTTCAGCTTGATAGTTTTCTATTATTTTATCTTCCAGATCTCTGATCTGTTCTTCCGTTCTCTCTAGTCTACTATTTTTTTTTATTCTAATGTATTTTTAATTTCAGTTACTGAGTCCTTCATCTCTGATTGGTTCTTTTTGAAATTTTCTGTCTCTTTGTTGAAGATTTCACTGGACCCTCCACTCTTTTCTCAAGTCTAGTGAGTATCTTTATGACCATTCCTCTGAATTCTTTGTCTGGCATTTTGCTTATATTTGTTTAGCTTTTTGTGCTTGATTATGCCCTGTTCTTTCATTTGGGGCACATTCTCCTGCATCTTCATTTTGTCTAACTCTCAGTGTCTGTTTCTATGTGGTTGGGAAAGTTAGCTACATCTTCTGCTCTTAAAAGTAACGGCCTTATGAAGAAGAGGTCTGGTAATGCCCTGTAGTGCAAAGTCCCCTGTGCACCAGAGTTTGGTGCTTCAGGGGTGTCTCCTGTGTTGTGTGTGCTCTGTTGTTGTGATTGAGATGTGTTTGCCTTCAGTCCAGTTGTCTGCAATGCTCTCTTTGCCTGTTATGGGCAAGGTTTGGTCCCTGTGCTGTTAAGGAGCCAGTCTTAGGCCACCTTGGGCTTGAGTTGGGTCAGACCAGATGCCTGCCCTCAAACCATTGCTGGGGCTACAGTCATACTTGTGTCTGTGGTTATCTTACCATCTTTCTCGTCAGGGCAAGTCACTTTGCAGTGGTGCTGGCCATTCTTGGAGATGGTTGCAGGATGAGATCTGTAGCCACTTTAGAGGGACTCTGCTGAATGGGAATGATTGGGTGGTGCAGTGTGCAGGAGAATGCAGGGTCAGGATGCACTTTAGCAAAGCTAGCTGATTCCCATAGGTATCTACGTATCTAGGGTAGTGGGAAGAGGAGAAAAATGGCACCAGCCAGCTCCTTTGTTCTTGGAGAAGTCTCCCATAGATATCTGCCTTTCCTGTATTTGCTCTGAGACCAAGAAATATGTTCCCGCATACTCTATATGTATGCTGCTTTTATGCTTTTATGCTATACTCAGGCAAGATTGTTGTAATACTGTTTAAAGGTTGAGACTCAGTTTCTCATCACCCTTAGGCTCTCTCAGAGCCAAGCCTGCTGATTTTTAAAGTTTTTGATGGCAAGCCTTGCTGATGGAAACATGTGGTGTTGGAATGATTCTGTATCTTGAGTGTGTCAGTGTCAGTCATGATCTTCGTTGTGGTGTCAGACTGTAGTTTTTATTTAATTAATTTTTTTGATGCACTCTTCTCAATTCAATTTTATTTTAGGGTTGGAACAACATATACCTTTTCTATATATGTGAATGTATATATGTAAACACACATGATGTTGGTGAATTAATGTTTGTGATATTTTTACTAAGCAAAGATGTGTAAACCAAACCCACTGTAGTTTTAAAAATATTACCCACCCAGGAGGAAAGTGACTAAAAGGGACATGGTTCTTTCTGTAATATTTCTCATAACTGCATATGACTCTAATAATCTGAAAATTAAAAAAAAATTTAAGTAAAAAAATGATAGCTATACTGGATGAAGTCACAACTAATTCACCTCTTTCATATACACAGAGTCAGGACTCACTTAATTTGCAGGGTTAAGTGCAAAATAAAAATGTGGAGTATCTTGTTTAAGTATTAGTAATAATTTGAAGATGTCCATGGTGGCATATTAAACCAAGTGGGAAGCCCTTTAGAGCACGGAGATCTGCTGCTGGACAGACAGCATTTCATGTAGTTGGTCTTGCACAGTCATTTTTAGGCCCAGTCGTCATTCATCATTGATTGCTCATGCTCAGTGTTTTTGCTTCTGGAAGAGGGTACTTTCTTTGCTGAACTATTTAACAATAGTTGCTTTGCTCAGCAGGCTTCCCTCATTTCTCTCAGATCTCTTGCATGATGCACTAGGATGAAACACACCATTTCTCCTACCCTTAAAGGAACATTGATATTCAGAATATTTAAACCCAGGAACACGACTATCAGAACAAGTTCTAGCCAGTGTTCTGCACTTGGGGAAATGGCTTTATTTGAAACTAGAAGAAAAAAAGTTGTAGATATTCTCCAGACCAAAGCTTCATCACGATTTTTGATACCAAAGTTCATAATGTTTCCTTAAGCAGGTATAAATTATTAGTACTTGAATTCTAAGTATTTAATAGCTGAAGCTTATTGGACACTTTTACTTAAATCATAGATTTCATTTTTCAGAACAAGTCTGTCACCATCTAGATCTTTAGGGTAAGAGAACTTAGTTAATATGCTATAATAATTTGTGTAATAAGAAATTACCACAAATTATGGTTTAAAAAAATAAATTATCTTATAGTTCTGAAAATCAGAGATTCAAAATGGATCTTATTGAACAAAAATCAGTATTGGTGGAGCTGTATTCCTTTTGGAGCTTTGGGGGCAGGGGGGTCTGTTTCCTTGCTTTTTACAGCTTTTAGACACCACCTGCCTTACTTGGGTTGCAGCCTCTTGCTTCGTCTTCAAAGCCAACAGCACAGCTCCTTCAAAACTTTCTCTAGTTAACATTGTTGCTTTCCTTGAAAGAAAGAAGAGAGAGTGTGTGTGTGCATGCACACAAGGTCAGGGGAAGAGCAGAGGGGACGGGAGAGACAAGCTAAGCAGACTTCATGCTCAGTACAAAGCCTGAGATCATGACCCAAGCTCAAATCAAGAGTCAGATGCTTAATTAACCAACTGAGCCATCCAGGCACCAAGGCACCATCCAGACCTTTCAAAAGGTCTTATTTAAAGACCTTTTGAAAATGTTTCCCATGTAAGGTAATATATCCACAAGATTGGAGATTAGAGGTGCCAAAATTGTGCCTACCATGTATACAGAAAGTCAAACAACTACCAGGTTATAAGAGTTGTGTTAGGGGTGGGATTATTTTGCTCCAAAGTCTGTGTTCTTTCACAAAATGTACACAGCTTTTTATATTTCTCTCACATTGAATACATCTATCACCCATTCTGTTGTCAAAACCAGAAAGGCCAAGAAAAATGGGGCAGCGGTCAAGTGAGACTAAATAATTTTCATGAGGTTTTGCTGTTTCCTATTTTTTTTATCAGCAATCTGTTCCAATGATACAAAATCTGATAAAATTACTTTTACATTAGTCACTTGAAATAGTTCCTTCTATTGAGTCGTAATGAGGTCCCTGAAGGAACTTTTTTTCTTTTTTTAAAAGCCAGACTATTGGTCATTCATTTCTGTCTCTTAAATATGTGCCTAATTTTTTAAAAATCTTGTTTTGGAAAGGAAAAAAAAAGCCCTTTTCCTAAGTGAAATTAAAATACATCTCTGTGTCCTATGTCATTGTGTAAAAACTTGTCACTGTATCTTAAATATGGTGTCAGCTAGGGGAGTCAGGGCAAGATGGTGGAAGAGTGGGGGTCCTCAACTTCTCTGGTCCCACAAACTTACCTAGATAACCTTCAAAACATCCTGAACACCTGTGAATTCAACCTGAGATGTAAAGAGAGAACAGCTGGAATGCTACAGAGAGGAAAGTTTTTGCTTCTAAGAAGGTAGGAAGGAGAAAAAAATTAAAAAAATCAAGTCAGGGAGGGGAATCATGACGAACTGGGCAAAAGCAGAACCGTAAAAGCCTCCAAGGCACAAAAGCCCAGCTCTGGACAAGTGGAAACTTTAAAAATCCACACCTGAGTTTTCCCTGATGGAAAGGTTAGTACCTTCTAACATGTGACCAAAATACACCCATGTGGAACACTGTGTTGGTTCATTTTGTGAGATTATATTCTCTCTTCCTTCCCATTCTGCCTTGCTCTTTTATCTTGGTTCTGTTGTTGTGGTTGATGTTGGGTCTTTATATAAGTATGGCTGGCTTATATAAATTTGAGATGGAACATATTCTAACATGCAGAACAAAGTACACTCAGAGCCAGGAGGAGCACCCTCTAGATCCCTTCAGGGAGACTATAATCCCTCTCCACCACCACTTCCTCACCATCACCATCCTCCCCCTGCTTTTTTTATTTTTCTTTTTGTTTTCTTCTTTGTTTATGTTTTTTTTTTTTAATTTTTTACTATCTTGTTTTAAAATTTGTTTTTCACTTTAGTGGTCCTTTTGTTTTATTTTGTTCTGTTCTTTTTTTTTATTTTCTAGTCTCTGACATCTTTGGAATCATCTAGGGTATATTTTACTTAGGTTGTGGTTGATATTTTTACCTCAGCTCACTCATACAGCCACTCTACACTGGAAAAAGATGACTAAAAGGAATAATTCATTATGAAAGAAAGAACCAGAAGCAGTAATCTCTGCCACAGAGTTATAAACATGGATTTAAATATATGTCAGAAATTCAATTCAGAAGTACAATTATGAAGGTGCTGGTGGCTCTGGGAAAAAGCATAAAGGACTCTAGAGTCTTCATTACTGCAGAATTGAGATCTAATCAGGCTGAAATAAAAAATACTTTAACTGAGATGCAATCCAAACTGGATGCTCTAACTGCTAGAGTTAATTAGGTGGAAGAAAGAGTGATGACATAGAAGACAAGTTGATGGTAAGGAAAGAAGCTGAGGGAAAAGGAGAAAAACAAGAGCCCATGAGGAAAAGCTTGGGGAAATAAATTATAGCTTGAGAAGGAAGAATATACATCTAATTGGGATTCCAGAAGAAGCTAGGAGAAAGAAGATCACAAAGTATATTTGAACAAATCATAGCTGAGAACGTCCCTAATCAGGGGAAGGAAACAGGCATTCGGATCCAAAAGATAGAGAAGACCCTCCAAAATCAATAAAAACTGTTCAACACCTCGACATTTAATAGTGAAACTTTCAAATTTCAAAGATAAAGAGAAACATTCTTGAAGCAGCTCAAGAGAAGAGATTCTTAACTTCTATGGGGAGAAGTATCAGATTAACAGCAGACCTCTCCACAGAGACCTGGGAGGTTGGAAAGGGCAGGCAGGATATATTCAGCGTCCTAAATGAGAAGAACATGAAGCTAAGAATACTCTATCCAGCAAGGCTTTCATTCAGAATAGAAGGAGAGATAAAGAGCTTCCAAGACAGGCAGAAACTGAAAGGATATGTGACCACCAAACCAGCTCTGCAAGAAGTATTAAGGTGGACCCTATAAAAGAAAGAGGAAGCCAAAGAAACAATCCTCAAAAACTGAGACAGTACATGTCATACGATGACACTAAATTCATATCTTTCAATAGTTACTCTGAATGTGAATGAGCTAAATGATCCCATCAAAATACACAGGGTATCAGACTGGAAAAAAAACAAGACCCATCTATTTGCTGTCTACAAGAGACTCATTTTAGACCTAAGGACACTTCCAACCTGAAAATGAAGGCGTGGAGAACCATTTACCATTCAAAGGGTTCAAAAGAAAGCTGAGTGTAGCAATCCTCATATCAGATACATCAGATTTATCCCAAAGACTATAGTAAGAGATGAAGAGGAACACTATATCATACTTAGAGGGTCTATGCCGCTAATGTGGGATCTGCCAAGTATATCAATTATTAACCAAAGTGAAGAGATACTTAGATAATAATACACTAACACTAGGAGACTTGAACACAGCACTCTCAGCCAATGACACCTCTTCTAAACAGAACAGCACCAAAGAAACAAGGGCCTTGAATGATACACTGGACCAAATAGATTTCACAGATGTATACAGAACATTCCATCTGAATGCAACAGAATACACATTCTTCCCAAGTCCACATGGAATTTTCTCCAGAATACACCACATACTGGGTCACAAATCAGTCTCAGAAGACAGGATTGTCGCTGCATATTTTCAGACCACAATGCTTTGAAACTAGAACTGAATCACAAGAAGAAATTTGGAGGAAAATCAAACACATGAAGGTTAAAGAACATTCTACTAAAAGATGAATGGGTCAACCAAGTAATTAGAGAAGAATTAAAAAGATTCATGGAAAGTAATTAAAGTGAAAATACAACTGTTCAAAATCTTTGAGATACAGCAGGAGCAGTCCTAAGAGGGAAATAGATCTTAATACAAGCCTCCCTCAAAAAACTGAATAAACTCAAATACACAAGCTAACCTCACACGTAAAGGAATTGGAGAAACATAGCAAAGAAAGTCTACACCAAGCAGAAAAAGAGAGACAATGAAGATTAGAGCAGAACTCCATGACATAGAGACCAGAAGAACTGTAGAACATATCAACAAAATATTCCATGCTCATGGATTGGAAGAATTAATATGTGAAAATGTCAATGTTACCCAGGGCAATTTACACATTTAATGCAATCCCTATCAAAATACCATGGACTTTCTTCAGAGAGTTGGAAAAAATTATTTTAAGATTTGTGTGGAATCAGAAAAGATGCCAAATAGCCAGGGGAATTTTAAAAAAGAAAACCATAGCTGGGGGCATCACAATGCCATATTTCAGGTTGTACTACAAAGCTGTGATCATCAAGACAGTGTGGTACTGGCACAAAAACAGACACATAGATCAATGGAACAGAATAGAGAATCCAGAAGCAGACCCTCAACTTTATGGTCAACTAATATTCGATGAAGGAGGAAAGACTATCCACTGGAAGAAAGACAGTCTCTTCAATAAATGGTGTTGGGAAAATTGGACATCCATATGCAGAAGAATGAAACTGGACCATTCTCTTACACCATACACAAAGATAAACTCAAAATGGATAAAGATCTAAATGTGAGACAAGATTCCATCAAAATCCTAGAGGAGAACACAGGCAACACCCTTTTTGAACTCGGCCACAGTAACTTCTTGCAAGATACATCCACGAAGGCAAAAGAAACAAAAGCAAAAATGAACTATTGGGACTTCATCAAGATAAGAAGCTTTTGCACAGCAAAGGATACAGTCAACAAAACTCAAAGACAACCTACAGAATGGGAGAAGATATTTGCAAATGACCTATCAGATAAAGGGCTAAGTATCCAAGATCTATAAAGAACTTATTAAACTCAACAGCAAAGACACAAACAATCCAATCATGAAATGGGCAAAAGACCTGAACAGAAATCTCACAGAGGAAGACATAGACATGGCCAACACGCACATGAGAAAATGCTCCACAACACTTGCCATCAGGGAAATACAAATCAAAACCACAATGAGATACCACCTCACACCAGTGAGAATGGGGAAAATTAACAAGGCAGGAAACCACAAATGTTGGAGAGGATGTGGAGAAAGGGGAACCCTCTTGCACTGTTGGTGGGAATGTGAACTGGTGCAGCCACTCTGGAAAACTGTGTGGAGGTTCCTCAAAGAGTTAAAAATAGACCTGCCCTACGACCCAGCAATTGCACTGCTGGGTATTTACCCCAAAGATACAGATGCAGTGAAACGCCGGGACACCTGCACCCCGATGTTTCTAGCAGCAATGTCCACAATAGCCAAACTGTGGAAGGAGCCTCGGTGTCCATTGAAAGATGAATGGATAAAGAAGATGTGGTCTATGTATACAATGGAATATTACTCAGCCATTAGAAATGACAAATACCCACCATTTGCTTCAATGTGGATGGAACTGGAGGGTATTATACTGAGTGAAATAAGTCAATCGGAAAAGGACAAACATATGGTCTCATTCATTTGAGGAATATAAAAAATAGTGAAAGGGAATAAAGGGGAAAGGAAAAAAAATAAGTGGGAAATATCAGAAAAGGAGACAGAACATAAAGACTCCTAACTCTGGGAAACGAACTAGGACTAGGGGTGGTGGAAGGGGAGGTGGCCAGGGGGTGGGGGTAAATGGGTGACGGGCATTGAGGTGAGCACTTGACGGGATGAGCACTGGGTGTTATTCTATATGTTGACAAATTGAACACCAATAAAAAATAAATTTATTTTTTTAAAAAAGAGAACAGATCAACAAAACCAGGAGTTGGACGTGACAGGTATGTCCACTCTCACCACTGCTCATAGATAAACCATGAGCCAGCCTTATTAAAAAGAAAAAAGACTCAAATTAATAAAGTCATGAATGAAAGAGGAGAGATCACAACCAAATGGAGGAAATACAAAAGATTTTAAAAACGTATTATAAGCAACTATATGCCAACAAATTAGGCAATCTAGAAGAAATGGATGCATTTCTGGAAACCCACAAATTACCAAAACTGGAACCAGAAGAAATAGAAAACCTGAACAGGCCAATAATTAGCGAGGAAATTGAAGCAGTCATCAAAAACCTCCCAAGACACAAAAGTCCAGGACCAGATGGCTTCCCAGGGGAATTCTGTCAAACATTTAAAGAAGAAATAATACCTATTCTACTAACACTGTTTTGAAGGATAGAAAGGGAGGGAATACTTTCAAACTTGTTTTATGAGGCCAGCATTACCTTGATCCCAAACAGGACAAAGATGCTACCAAAAAGGAGAATTATAGACCAATATCCCTGATAAACACGGATTCAAAAATTCTCAACAAGATACTAGTCAATAGGATCCAACAATACATTAAGAGGATTATTCACCATGATCAAGTGGGTTTTTTTCCCAGTATGCAAGGGTGGTTCAACACTTGTAAAACAATCAATGTGATTGATCACATCAATGAGAGAAAAGACAAGAACCATGTGATCCTCTCAATAGATGCAGAGAAAGCATTTGACAAAAGACAGCAACCATTCCTGATTAAAACTCTTCAAAATACAGGGCTAGAGGGAGCATTCCTCAATATCTTAAAAGGTATCTATGAAACGCCCACAGTGAATCTCATTCTCAATGGGGAATAGCTGGGAGCCTTTCCCTTAAGAACAGGAACACGACTCTGGGAAATGAACTAGGAGTGGTGGAAGGGGAGGTGGCTGGGGGTGGGGGTGACTGGGTGGGTGATGGGCACTGAGGTGGGCACTTGACGGGATGAGCACTGGGTGTTATTCTATATGTTGGCAAATTGAACACAAATAAAAATAAATTTACAAAAAAAAAAAAGATCAGGAAATTTACAAAAAAAAAAAAAGATCAGGTATGTCCACTCTCACCACTGCTATTTAACATAGTACTAGAAGTTCTTGCCTCAGCAATCAGTAAACAAAAATAAATAAAAGACATTAAAATTGGCAAAGAAGTCAAACTCCCCCTCTTCGCAGAGGACATGATACTGTACATAGAAAACCCAAAGACTCCACCCCAAGATTGCTAGAACTCATACAGCAATTCGGCAGTGTGGCAGGATACAAAATCAATGCCCAGAAATCAGTGGCATTTCTAGACACTAACAATGAGACTGAAGAAAAAGAAATTAAGGAGTCAATCCCATTTACAATTGCACCCAAAACTCTAAGATACCTAGGAATAAACCTAACCAAAGAGGTAAAGGATCTATATCCTAAGCTCTACAGAACACTTATGAAAGAAATCAAGGAAGATGTAAAGAGATGGAAAAGCATTCCATGCTCATGGATTAGAAGAATAAATATTGTTAAAACGTCTATGCTACCCAGGGCAATTTACACATTTAATGCAATCCCTATCAAAATGCCATGGAAAGAAAATCAACACGGAGGGCATCACAATGCCAGATTTCAAGCTGTATTACAAAGCTATGATCATCAAGACAGTGTGGTACTGGCACAAAAACAGACACATGGATCAATGGAACAGATTACAGAACCCAGAAATGGGTCCTCAACTGTATGGTCAACTCATCTTCAACAAAGCAGGAAAGACTATCCACTGGAAAAAGGACAGTCTCTTCAATAAATGGTGTTGGGAAAATTGGACAGCCACGTGAAGAAGAATGAAACTAGACCATTCTCTTATGCTATAAACAAAGATAAAAAAAAAAAACAAAGATAAACTGAAAATGGTTGAAAGATCTAAATGTGAGACAAGAATCCATCAAAATCCTAGAGGAGAACACAGGCAACACCTTTTTTGAACTTGGCCACAGCAATTTCTTGCAAGATACATCTATGAAGGCAAGGGGGAAAAATGAACTATTGGACTTAATCCAGATAAAAAAGCTTCTGCACAGCAGAAGAAACAGTTAACAAAACTAAAAGACAACCTACAGAATGGGAGAAGATATTTGCAAATGATGTATCAGATAAAGGGCCTGTATCCAAGATCTATAAAGAACTTATTAAACTCAACACCCGAGAAACAAACAATCCAATCATGAAATGGGCAAAAGACATGAACAGAAATCTCACAGAGGAAGACATAGATATGGTCAACACGCACATGAGAAAATGCTCCGCATCACTGGCCATCAGGGAAATACAAATGAAAACCACAATGAGATACCACTTCACACCAGTGAGAATGGGGAAAATTAACAAGATGGGAAACAACAAATGTTGGAGAGGATGTGGAGAAAGAGGAACCCTCCTGCACTGTTGTTGGGAATGCAAATCAATACAGCCACTGGAAAACAGTGTGGAGGTTTCTCAAGAAGTTACAAATAGAGCTACCCTATGACCCAGCAATTGCACTACTGGGGATTTACCCCAAAGACACTGATGTATTGAAATGCCAGGACATCTGCACCCCAATGTGCATTGCAGCAATGTTCCCAGTATCCAAACTGTGAAAGGAGCCATGATGTCCTTTGACAGATGAATGGATGAAGAAGACGTGGTCTATATACAATGGAATATTACTCAGGCATCAGAAAAGACAAATACCCACCATTTGCTTTGATGTGTTTGGAACTGGAGGGTATATATGGTGAGTGAAATAAGTCAGTCAGAAAAGCACAGTGATCATATGGTTTCACTCATACATGGAATATAAGAAATAGTAAAAGGGGTTATAAGGGAAAGGAGGGGAACTTATTGGGAAAAATTAGAGAGGGAGACAAACCATGAGAGACTCTTCCTAACTCTGGGAAACAAAGGACAATGGAAGGGGATGTGGGTGGGGGCATGGGGTAACTGGGTACAGGCACTAAGGAAGACACTTGATGAAATGAGCACTGGGTGTTATACTATATGTTGGCAAATTGAATTTAAATTAAAAAATGTTTAAAAAAACACTTAAAATATGGTGTCAGCTCTTAGACATAGTGCTTCACAAGGAAGTGGACAGGATCTTAGTTTTTAGAAGTCATGAAATTCATAGTTTAACATAGATCCCTTGTGTTAATTAGAAAGTTATTTTCTCACATTTCACCCTTCACAGTTTGTGTTCCAGGCATCTTAAATATCAGGAGTCTCCCAACTATCCTCATGTTCTCTTATCTGAAGGCATAGATGAACACAGTTCTTTTCAACTGGATCACTCTGCCATTTCAGCCTCACAGTTTCATTCATCATCATGACTAACATAACTAATTTTTCTGTTTCTTTTTTTTACAATAAGGAGCTGTTTCAGAAATAGGTTTTCTGAGTGTATGATTGACTCACCAATGTCACAGGAGTCAACATTTGACCTTTACTGACTACTGACTAGTAGTAGTAAAACTGCTACTTTAAAGTAGTTCCTAAGTTAGAACCTTTAATCATGGAGTCTGTCAGTAACTGTGAATTTAGACATATTATTTATTCCTTACTCAAGGACTAAATAAAATAAAAGTAAAAATATCATGGTAAGTGACAACAAACTGTAGTTTTATATTATCACACTGTGATAATAATAGCAAAAGTATTATTAGTTCTTCCATTTGTGTAGGAATTCCAAGGTAATGTGAAATTTATCAAGGCTCATTTTCTATCCTCTTTGACAAGAAAATCATGAAAAATGCAAAAAGGATAAACCTGAAAATTTATATTTACTTTTGTAGATGGTAATACAAGTTGAGAGATACCAAGTTTATGCTGAGAACTAGAAGAGGAAGATTTAAACAAAACAAAACAAAACACCACAAGAGAAACCTCTTTTCAAGAATTGGAGAGTTTTCAGGGTAACTAGAAGAGCAGCAAAGATTCTGGAATTTTTTTTTAAGGAGGATGAGCTCTTGGGAATAGGTTTTATTTTTTTTTTTTTTTTTTTTTTTTTTTTTTTTTTTTTGGGAATAGGTTTTAATTTGAGATTAGGATTACTGTTCTTTTATTTGCCTAAAATTCACTGCCTCCGAGGACCAACTGCCTCATTCTTACAATAATTTCTCACCTTCTTTGCATAATTCACGAGTATTCTCTATCTCACACCAAAGCTGAGCTAGCTATAATGACTTTTTTAAAAATTATTTTATCCTATCATTTGCCTAACCAAACTAGTTTCTCTTTCTTAAGCGCCTGCAAACGAAACAAAATCTTCAGTTACAGAGGAAATTCTAGCCAGAATGTGACCTTTTGTCTCACTCTGGAGCTCAAACCGCCCGCTGAGTGGTTTTTTTTTGTAAAAACTGGTCCCAGAATGCATGACAGCACTGGAGTGGAGGCAAATTTTGTACCAGTTGACTTGCTGGCAACCCCAAGTAAGAAGCTGGACTGTATGTAATGAATGTGGGAACTAAGGTGGTAAGGTTATAGCGGTGATGCTATCTGGTTTCTGCACAGGAAAAATGGCTAAGTCTTTTAAAGTGTTTTCAAGGATAAGAGAATGCTAGAGGATATAAATTAATTTATAATATGCGTAAAAATATGCAGATACTTAAGTGCACTTGTAACAAGTAAGGAGAGAGAACTATTAGAGAAAGATGTAAGAGAATGGGGTCAGGGTAAATTTATGATTGAGAATAAAAATTTAAAAATGTCACAAACACATTAATATTTTATTATTAATATATTTATAATGATTTATCAATAAGCTAATAAATAGTAAAATTAAAATATTAATTTAAAAATTAAATTATGAAATTAAAATGAGTAAATATGAATAAAAATTAATTTTACTAAGGGGTGTTAAATGACTTCAGTTATTTCTTCATTCATTTGGTATTTTGAGTATTTCTAACAGCTGCTTTAAAGTATATGTCAGTTAATTCTAACATCTGTGTCATCTCAGCATTGGCTTCTTTTGATTGTCTTTTCCTATGGAAGTTGAATTTTCATGATTTTTCATATATTTAATAATTTGGACTGTATTCTGGAGATTTTAAAGAAATATTTTGTTGTGAGACTTTTGACTTTATATAAATTTTTGAAGTACAATTATGTTTTTACCAGGCAATTATTCTGGCTAGGTTTAAGAATTCTGTAGGCTTTGATTCCAAAGTCATCTCACTTGTTGGTTCACATCTTTTCCGTGTATGTGTCAACCATTGGTCAATCTGGGAAACATTAATGAAAAGCTTTCTAGTGTGGATAGAATGTTGGAGAAAAATATGCCTGTTTAGCCAAGAACACCTCTAGATGAAGTAGCTAAAAGTGTGTGTGGTAGCCAAGAGATGGAGTCAGAAGACAGTTCCAATGGTAAAATTTACAAGAGGTTTTAGATAAGTAGGATGGTTTGAGATACAACACAAATGTAGAAAATTTTACAAAACAAATATACAGCTTAATGAATTATTCTAAGGTGAGCATCCTTGTTAAATACTATCTTTGTCAGGGGAGAACGCTTGCTATCCAGCTCAGAAGCCCTCCAGGTATTCCCTTGAATCACACTAAACTGACTTTTATGAGAATCATTTTCTCACTTGATTTTGATTTTATTTATTTATTTTTTAAAGATTTTAATTTATTTATTCATGAGAGACAGAGAGAGAGAGAGAGAGGCAGAGACACAAGCAGAGGGAGAAGCAGGCTCCACGCAGGGAGCCCGAAGTGGGACTCCATCCTGGGTCTCCAGGACCAGGCCCTGGGCCGAAGACCGCGCTAAACCGCTGAGCCACCCGGGCTGCCCTTTACTTTGATTTTAAAAAAAAGCTTTGTAAGTCCCTTTTAATCAAAAGATTCCTTCATGATTGCTTTTTAAAATTTGTTTTTCGCTCCTTTCTTTAAGATTCAAAATAATTTATTATGTAGAATTTCCCACAGTCTGAAATTTGTTCATTTTATTCCTTTTTAATTGACATGATTTTCTCTCTTGTATTTCTATTAAATTGGTAGCTGGATCTGGAAGTTAATGAGATTTGCAGTTAGGTTTCAGGAGCAAAACTGTTCATGAGTTCTGTCTTAATATCAATTTTAACTTCTGTAAACAATTAAACAAACTCCAGAAACAAAATTGTAAATTCACAAAATAACAAGCCAATTGTCCCCTCTAGTGAAAAGGAATGAAGTGGAAGTAACATTTTGATAGTTAATGCTTCTAGTAGTCTGAAGTCTGTTCTGTATTTAATGTAAACAAAACTAAAAACATGTTTTCAATATTTTTTTTTCCAGATTACCTGTCTTCAAAAAAGCATTCTATTAACATTAACCAGAATCGAATCTTGGTTATACTCATACTCATACTCATATTTCTGATACTTACAGTGCTTGGACTTATAACAGGTTTGTTAGGTAAGTGAATTGTAATCTTTCTTCATCTAGAGAAGTCCACTTTCCAAACGAAGAGAGAATTTACTGATAATTTTCCTGTTCCTAATGATTTTTTTATTTCACCAATTGAGTTAAATTCTAATAAACTTATAAGTGGGTTCTAAGAATTTTTTTTAAGATTTTATTTATTTATTCATGAGAGACACAGAGCATGAGAGAGAGAGGCAGAGACCCAGGCAGAGGGAGAAGCAGCTCCACATGCAGGGAACCCGATGTGGGATTCGATCCTGGGACTCCAGGACCACGCCCTGGGCTGAGCCACCCAGGGATCCCCGGGTTCTAAGATTTTAATTGTGTAATATAGAAGTCATATTATTGCAAGCTTAATAGAATGACCAGGGTCTGCAGAAGGTAGAACCTAGCTGCCAATTATATTGTGCTTTAATTTATGTTATTGCTAGGGCTTTTATTATGTATTTTTACTATATATATGTATATATATACATATAGTGTATTATATATTCATATATATTTTATTTATAAACATTTATATATTTTGTATATTTATATATATACACAATTTACTCTCAAATTACATTTTCTTTTAAATTTTTTTCTTTAGATTAAGGATATATGGGTTAAAATTGACATATGACGTTATATTAGTTTTAGGAGTGTAATATAATTGAAATTACATTTTCAATTAAAATTACTCAAAGGTAATGTATGTAGATATTAATGGAGGACACATCAAAATAGAGCTGTAGAAGCTGATTGTGTATGATTTATGACATTGTGTTTATGCTTAGATATTGGCCAAGAATTCAGTAATTTTTAAGCAATGTATTAATGAGGATATAAGCTGAGATGATATTTTAAAGAAGCGAGGAACACAAAAACATGGTGGTTATAAAATAAACTTCTTTGACCTTTCAGTAATCCTGTCACTTGTGAATAGGACTGTGGGACTGCTATTTTCCATTATTCTCTACAATGCCATTGACTTCTGTAAGATGTCACTATCAAGCCAGGATTTCCCAAAAGGAAGGAAAAGGGTGCATTGAGGAGGGACATAGGACTTTTAAGGTCTAGGACAGAAAGTGGCATACAACCCGTTCATTCAAGTTTCATTTGTGAAAACTTAGTAAGAAAGGCACACAGAAATGAAAAGGGAAAAAAAGAAAAGAAATGAAAAGGAATCTGGGAAATGTGATTTGCTCAGGTTCCATTAAATTATTATGGAATAAGAAGAAAACAGAAATTTAAAATCTTCGCATAATCTTGCAATACAGACTATATCCTTTCAGATATTCCTTCAATGTTTTAGGCTTTGTGGGAGTGTTTATTTTTCTTTTATATTTTGAATTGTGGTAAAATATACATAACAAAAAAGTTACCACTTTAACTATTTTTAAGTGTGCAATTCAGTGGCATTAAATACATTTAAAGTATTATCTAACCACAACCACTATTCAGTTCTAGAACTTTTTCATCATCCCAGCAGATACTCTGTACCAGATAAACAGTAGTATGTACCTATTGCCCCCTTGCCTTAGCCCTGGTAACCATCATTCTAATTTATATATTTATGAAGTCACCTTTTCCAGATACCCCTCAGAGTGGAATCATACGATGTTTCTCTTTGTATGTTTGGCTTATTTCACTTACCATAATGTTCTAAAAACTCCTCCATTTTTTAGGTATATTAGATTTTTATGGCTTTTCAAGGCCAAAAAATATCCCAGTGCAAGTACAAATGATGTATTATTTATCCATTCATTTGTTGATGAACATTTATGTTGTTTCACCTTTTGGCAATATTGTGAATAATGCTGCTATGAATATTGGTGTACAATATCTAAGTCTGGTTTCAGTTCTTTTGGGTCTATATGTAGAAGTTGAATTGCTGGGTCATATGGTAATTCCATGTTCAACTTTTTGAGAAAATATCAAACTGTTTTCACAGTGGTTGTACCATTTTACATTTCCATCTGCAACACACAGTGGTTCCAGTTTTTCCACATCTTCACCAACTTTATTTTCCTTCCTTCTTTTTGTAATTGCCATCCTAGTGGGAGTGAAATTTTGTCTCCTTATGGTTTGAGTTTGCATTTCCCTAATAATTGATTAGGGAGCTTGAGTATTTTTTTGATGTAGGATTTAGCCATTTGTATATCTTCCGTGGAGAAATGACTATTCAAATCCTTTGCCCATATTTAAAAATTGGGTTGTTTGTTTTTTGTTGCTTAGTGGTAAGAATTCTTTATGTATTCTGAATATTAATTCCTTATTATATATGATTTTAAAATATTTTCTCTCATTCCATGGGTTGCCTTTTCATGCTCTTGATGGATATCTTTTGAGGCAGAGAATTTTTTTTATTTAATATACTCTAGTTTATCTATTGGTTCTTTGTTGCCTGTGTTTTGGTTGTCATATTCAAGAAATAATTGCCAAACCCAATGTAATGTAGACTTTCTGGTATGTTTTCTTCTAAGAGTTTTATAGTTCTAGATCTTAAATTTAGGTCTTTGATCCATTTTAAATAAGTTTTTATATGTGGTTAATGGTAAGGGTCCAACTTTATTCTTTTGAATATGAATATCCAAGTTTACTAACAGTTTGTTGAAAACACTGTCCTTTTCCGATTGAAAGGTCTTGGTATCCTTGTCAAAAACCATTTGACCACAAGGGTTTATTTCTGGATTCTCTATCTTTCATTGGTTTGTATATCTGTCTTTATGCCAATATCATACTTTTTTGGTAATTGTACTTTTTAGTAAGTTTTAATGTCAGAAAGTGTAGATTCTTCCATTTTTTCTGTCTTTTTCAAGATTATTTTGGATATTCAGAGTCCCATATGATTCCATATAAATCTTATAATAAAATTTTCTATTTTTGCAAACATTACTATTGGACTTTTTTTTCTTTACCTGCCTAGAAGAGCAAAGTTTTTGTTTTTGGTTTTTTTGTATATTTTTTATTAGAGTTTGATTTGCCAACATATAGTATAATACCCAGTGCTCATCCCATCTAGTGCCCCCCTCAGTGCCCGTAATCCAGTCACTCCATCTTCCCGCCCACCACCCCTTCCACTAACACTTATTCATTTCCCAGAGTTAGGAGTCTCTCATGTTCTGTCACCCTCTCTGATTTTTCCCACTCATTTTCTCTCCTTTCTCCTATAATCCCTTTCATATGTTTTATATTCCCCGTATGAGTGAAACCATATAATGTTTGTCCTTCTCCCACTGACTTACTTCACTCAGCATAATACCCTCCAGTTCCATCCACATTGAAGCAAATGGTGGGTATTCATCGTTTCTAATGGCTAATATTCCATTGTATACATAGACCACATCTTCTTTATCCATTCATCTTTCGATGGACACTGAGGCTCCTTCCACAGTTTGGCTATTGTGGACATTGCTGCTATAAACATCAGGGTGCAGATGTCTTGGCATTTCCCTGCATCTGTATCTTTGGGGTAAATCCCCAGCAGTGCAATTGCTGGGTCGTAAGGTAGCTCTATTTTTAACCCTTTGAGGAACCTCCACACAGTTTTCCAGAGTGGCTATACCAGTTCACATTCCCACCCTAATCCATCAAAATCCTAGAGCAGAACACAGGCCACACACTTTTTGAACTCGGCCACAGCAACTTTTTGAAAGATACATCTATGAAGGCAAGGGAAACAAAAGAAAAAATGAACTATTGGGACTTCATCAAGATAAAAAAAAACTTCTGTACAGCAGAAGAAACAGTTAATCAAACTAAACAACAATCTACAGAATGGGAGAAGATATTTGCAAATGACATATCAGATAAAGGGTTAGTATCCAAGATCTATAAAGAACTTATTAAACTCAACACTCAAGAAACAAACAATCCAGTTATGAAATGGGCAGAAGACATGAACAGAAATTTTATCAAAGAAGGCATACACATGGCCAACAAGCACATGAGAAAATGCTCCGCATCACTTGCCATCAGGGAAACACAAACTGGACTTTTTTTTTTTTCAAACTGGACTTTTGATAGGGATGGCACCCAATCTGTAGATCTCTCTGGGAAGTTTTGCCATTTTAACAATGATAAGTCTAATACATGACCATTAGATGTCTTTCCACTTATTTGTATCTTTTTAAATTTCCTTTAGTATTGTTTTATAGTTTTCAGTGTACAAGTATTTAGTTTCCTTTGTGAGGTTTTTTCCTAGTTATTTTATCCTTTTGATGCTGTAATAATGGAATTGTTTTCTTAATTTCCTTTTGCATTGTTCATCACTGATATATACAAATAGAACTGATGTTTCTGGTTTGATTTTGTATCCTGCAATTTGCTAAATTTGTTTACTAGTTTTAACATGTTTTTGGTGGAATTTTTAGGGATTTCTACATATAGGATCATGTCGTTAGTGAATGGAGATAATTTTACTTCTCCCTTTCCAATCTAGGTGTCTTTTATATATCTGTATCTATATTTATATCCATATATTTTTTGCTGAATTGTTCTGGCTAAAATTTCCAATACTATATTGTACAGAAGTGGTGAAAGTGGGCATCCTTGTCAGCTTCAAAATATAGAAGACCTCACAAAATTTCCTTAGTAGAAGGAAGTTCCTTAGTAGAAGGAAACTCAGGGTAAAATTATGTCTTTTGTCCTCTTGGGACTATTTAGACATGGATCTGACTATTTCATCTTAAGAAACTTTATTCCAGAAAGATATCTATACCCTGCCCCTCATTTTATTTAGGAAAGTATCTAGAGCTCTTGAACTATCTCTTCTCTGAGGCTGATAAAATCTTGCTATCGAGGTACCTAATATTTTAAGAAAAGTTTTCAAACATTGTTGAAATCCAAGTTAGACAGGTATATAGTCCAGAGTTTAAGGTATTATGAATTCTTTTTTCAATTCATCCACTAAGGCATTAGTTGACTCTCAGCTTTGACATTTGCTGTGTCATATATGCAGTGACTTTCAGGATTCTATTCCTAATTTGAAAAATAAGGATAATACATTTAGTATTTCACATGACTATTGAAAAGTGTATTAGAAAGCACTTGGTAATATATATAGAAAAACATATAAGCAAGTTGTTTTTATTTTTAGTACCTAGAAGAAAATTGCATAAGATATCATCATCAGAGTGTTTTGAAGCTGCATGCCCAGAAAGCTGGATTGGTTTCCAAAGAAAGTGTTTCTATTTTTCTGATGACATCAAAAATTGGACATTTAGCCAGAGGTTTTGTGACTCATATGGTGCTGATCTTGTTCAGATTGAAACCCTCCTGGAACTGGTAAGAAAATAGTTCTGTCTAGGGATCCCTGGGTGGCGCAGCGGTTTGGCACCTGCCTTTGGCCCAGGGCGTGATCCTGGACACCCGGGATCGAATCCCACGTCGGGCTCCCGGTGCATGGACCCTGCTTCTCCCTCTGCCTGTGTCTCTGCCTCTCTCTCTCTCTCTCTCTGTGACTATCATAAAAAAAAAATAGTTCTGTCTAGAATAAAAAAAATGCCCCCTCCAGTGTAGTATGTAATTCTTTGTGAGAATGTCTAAAATACAGGTTTAGATGCCTGCCTAGACATTGATTTTTAACATAAGGAGAGAAAATCCAGCAGATGCTACATTCTGCAGTGGGCTATCCACAGTTACCTTAACATTCACAGCAGGAAGGTGGCCAGAGAGCAGGCCCATGCTTTCTTTGACTTATGAGCAAGAATTGTGCAAATAGAATTTAAAAATTAGAGAGGGAAATGTAATTTTCAATTTGTATGAGGTTATTAACATTGTTTCAAAATGAACCAGGCAGGAATGATCTTAGAGAAGGTGGCAGAGTAGAAAGCTCCAGGAATCTCTACCAAAACATCAATTGAGTTGGCAGAAACTCTCTGACGTAACTGATTTGGAACTCTGGAGTCTTGCAGCATCCAAGGGATAACTTAATGAAAAGGTTAGTAAATTTCACTTAATCTCAGTGAATTTCAGCCTCCTCACTCAGTGGCCACCACTCTCTACACCTTATCATGGCTAGAAGCCATGAAGACTTCTGGCCATTTTTCTGGTAAAGCTTGCTGGAGCCAGGATGGCCAATAAGAAATTATTACTCAAATATTGTGGTTATGTGTTGTTATTTTTGAGTGCTGCTTTTCATTACTGAGGGACAGATACAGAGGTGGGCTGCCATTTTTTCTTCAACTCCTGCCAACGGAAGTGATTTCCAAAGGATTTAAATAAACAATACTTGTTTTTTTCCCCTTTTGGGAGCCAGACATATAAGAAGATCTTTGGCAGGTAACTGGATGACCACAGAAATAATAAAATAAACTTTCAATGATAACACATGGTAGGGAATACACAAAAATTTGCAAAATTATTTGGAAAAGTTACAAACAGCTGGCTCCATATCTCAATAATCAAAATTCAACAATCTCTGAAGAAAAGAATTATATTTCCAGAGTTAGCATAGTTAAAAATTCATAATGTCCAGTTCTGAGCAAAGAATTTACAAAACATACAGAGAAATAGGAAGGCATAGCTCATTCACAGGGAGACATATCTGACAGAGAACATTCCTGAGGGAGCCAGATATTGGAAATATTAGTCAAAGATGTAAAATCTACTGTCTTAAATATATTCAATGAGCTAAAGAAAACCATAGACAGGAAAAGTAAAAGAAATCAGGAAAATGATATATCATTAAAGAGGTAGAATATCAATAAATATCAATTTCAATAAAGAGGTAGCTATTAAAAGAAACCAAATAGAAATTCTGGAGCTAAAAAGTACAATAATTGAAATGAAAAACTCACTAGAGGAGTCAAAAGCCTATTTGAACAGGAAGAAGAAAGGATCAGCAAACTTGAAGATAAGACAATGGACAGTATCCTGTTTGGGAATAGATTCATGATTCCACTTTCAATATGGATAAAACAATCAGACAGTAGAACAATGAGGAAATAGAAATCGTGAACAATTCTATAAACCAATTAAACCTAAAAGACATGCAGAATGCTCCTCCCAACAACAGAATACATATTCTTCTCAAGTGCAAATGGAACATTTTTCTGTATAAAACATATGATAGGCCACAAAGCAAGTTAATATATTTGAAAAGATTGAAATCATATAAAGTTCCTTTTACAATCACAATGTAATGAAACCAAAAATCCACAACAGAAGGAAAAATGGAAATTCACAAATATGTAGAAATTAACTCACTATTAGACATCCAGTGAACAAGGAAAGAAATCACAAAAGAAAATAGAAAATACTTTGAGACAAATAAAATAAAAACATAACATGCCAAACTTATGATATGTGGTAGAAGCAATACTAAGAGGGAAATTCATAGCTGTAAATGCATACCTCAAAGAAAAAAAGAGAAGTGGGCAGCCTGGGTGGCTCAGCGGTTAGCGCCGCCTTCCGCCCAGGGCATTATCCTGGAGACCTGGGATCGAGTCCCACATCGGGCTCCCTGCATGGTGCCTGCTTCTCCCTCTGCCTGTGTCTCTGCCTCTCTCTGTCTCTGTCTCTGTGTCTCTCATGAATAAATAAAATCTTAAAAAAAAAAAAAGAGAAGTATCTAAAATCAATATCCCAACTGTATACCTCAAGGTAAAACAAAAATCAATATCATCTTTACGACTTTAAAAGAGTAAAAATTTCCCTAAAATGTCACTAAATCCACTAATCATAAAGGAAAATCATACATTTAATTATATTGAAATTAATACTTGCCATCAGAAAAAGATGCTCTAAGTGTAGACCAAGAAATGTGGCATGGAAAACTAGTCTCTAGTGCTGGTGTGAGTATAATTTGTTACAATAACATCGTAAAAGAGTTTGGTGTCATTTGGTAAAATTGACAATAAGCATTCACTGTGTCCTAATAATTCATTCCAGGACAAGTGCCAAGAATGTCAGAACAGCATTTATAACAACTTTAAACTTGAAATAATACTAGTGGACACTGATCATAGAATAGAGAAACAGGTTGTGGAATAGAGCGTAAAGTGGCATTATGCTGAATTGAAAGTAAACAAGTTATCAACAATTTCTCTGTTTTAATATTTACATGTGATGTTACTATAGTACATCTATTCTCTATGTGTTATTAAACAATACAAAATTAAAAAGAAGAAAACTATGAGAGTTAAGAATATAGTAGAGAAGCAACACTGCTTCTGGGAGAGGCCAGGTAATGACAGGTTAATGCATGTAATCTTTTTTTTTTTTTTTCTGAAAGAATTTCCTATTGAGGTATAAAGGCCCCTATGACCACTGGATTGGGCTCAGCAGAGATTTAGGCCAACCATGGAAATGGGTAAATGGCACTGAATGGACCAACTGGTAAGTTCTGAAAAATATGATAGCAGTATTTGTATTTGTATTTGCTTTGCATGAAACCAAATGAGTTCTTCATTTATATGCTCTAAACATTTTTAAGATTAGTTATGATGGAATCAAGTGAAAAGTTGTAAGTTGCAGAGGTTTTGCAAGCTCCTCCAACCAAATATAAAATCTATCATATGTGGCATAGTAGAATGGTAAACTTGACTCCAGCCTCATCTGTGTAATTTGCCAACTCTTTCACTTTGAAAAAACTACGTACTATCTTTAAGACTGTTGCTTACCTCTACAACAAAATTAATTGTACTTGCTCAATTGCTCTCACAGGGTTGATATGAGAACCAGTTTGATGTATATGACTGTACTGTTTAAACTTTAAATCTTTTATAAATGCAAGTTAAATTACTATATTAAACCATAACTGCATCAATCCTCAACCATTTTCATAGAGATGAGTGATGGTAATGGCATCTATTATTTGTAAGATCATAATCATAATGTCTAGGACAAGTACAGTTTGGCATTGTCAAATTCAATCTCATTCATATACCTATTAGATTTTTATATTACTGGAAGAGTTCTGGATAATGCTGAAAGACTTGGATTTAGACAATTTCAATAAATGTTTTCTTATCCGAGGACACAAGGAGGTTTTGAAATGTTGCTTTACGAGGTTATGAAAAATAATCAGCTTTGGAAATATCACTTTATTTGCTGCAAAGGGCCAGTGGTAGTTTTGAAAACTAGATCTTACCTACTAGCTTTTTTTTTTTTTTTATCTTGGACAGACACTAAGTTTTAGGAATTAGAACTTATATTTATACAGTGTTGTATGTGTAGTGCCTAGCACGTTGTGGATACTTGGTAAATATTTAGGATTAACCTTTACTTCATCCTAATACTGAAATAGTAATGTTTACATTATCTAATTCTCTAAATGTTTAAAGGAGCAAGTATATTGTTAACTATTCAGTTGGAAATTGTTCATCACTATAGAGGGGAAAAGTGTATTTATTACGTGCTAACATGTTTTAAGCATAGGCAAACCATGTCACACTATAGCAATTTCAAACAGTACAGAGGAAAAAAACTTAGAGTCTAAATTCTGACCCAGCTGTCTGTGTCAGGCCATTTAAATACTGATAAATAGTACAGGAGAAAATCAGGGCCTAACAACAACAACAACAAGAACAAACAACAATAAAATTACCTGTAACATAGAAACATTTCTTTTCTGTGCTCCTTCCCAAAGTGAAGAAAGTGTGAATAGCATGTGTCCTGTATTTTCATCAATTTAGTTATGAATCCTAGTTTTACTTGTTATAGAATCTTGGAAAAATCTGTTGTTTTTTATTTTTATTTTTTTATAAAAGATGATATATATCTCAGAGGGTAAGTTTAAATTTTAAAGAGATGGTATGTGTAATGAATTTTTTTTGTAATGAATTTTATATTTAGAAGCTGATTTAATGTTAATTTCTTTATATTTTTATCTTTATCCTCTCTGCTTTTGAAGAGATAACTGGTGGCAAACTGATTGATTCTGCTTCTTTCATTGCAGTTTTCCTATCAGAGGAGGTGGAGAGTGTGCCTATTTGAATGACAAAGGTGCCAGTAGCGCTAGGCGCTACACGGAGAGGAAGTGGATTTGTTCCAAACCAGACATATATGCCCAGATAAAGAGGCAAAACTCTATCTGATCTTCAGGTAGTCATTGGGATGTATCACTAAATGTATATTATACAATCTAGTTTGACCCACTTTATTGCAAATTGCAAGATTTCATTTTCTTATGGTTGAATAATATTCTAAAACAAAATTCAATTTTTAAAAAAGATTGTATTTATTTATTCATAAGAAACACTAAGAGAGAAAGAGAGAGAGAGAGAGGCAGAGGAAGAAGTAGCTCCATGCAGGTTGCCTGACTCTGGGGCTCAATCCCGGACTCCAGGATCACACCTTGGGCTGAAGGCAGGCGGCATGGCCCATTTCAAAAGTTCATGGTTAAGATTGCTTTGGATATTTGGGGTCTTTTGTGGTTCCATACAAATTTTGGATTGCTTGTTCTATTTCCATGAAAAATTCTGGTGGCATTTTTGATAAGGATTGCATTAAATGTGTAGATTGCTTGGGTAGTATAGACATTTTAGCCATATTTGTTTTTCCCATCCATGAGCATGGAATGGTTTTCCATTTCTTTGTGTCTTCCTCAATTTCTTTCATAAGTGTTCTATAGTTTTCAGAGCAGAGATATTTTATATCTTTGGTTAGGTTTATTCCTAGGTATCTATAAAATCAAGCTGATACATGAAGTGTGATATTTTATACCTTCAAAAAGTTTAGAAGAACAGAATTTCTAATACCCAAAACTAGTATTAAGAGACTAAAAAAACTGATGAATGTAAAATTGTACTATAATGTGTAAGAAATACCAGAAATGGTAACCTCTGGGGAAGAAAATTGTACTATAAAATTGTACTATAATATGAAAAAAATACCAAAAAATACCAAAATACCAAAAAAATACCAAACTCTGGGGAAGAAAAAAATCACAGTTGGGAAAAGGTTCCACTTTTTTTATACTACTGTATTGATGATCTTTTAACAAACATAGAAGGAACCTACGTGTCCATCAATAGATGAAAGGATAATGAAGATGTGGTATATGTTTCCATATTGTTGTAAATGGAACGATTCATTCTTTTTTATGACTGACGTATATCACATATAAAATAAAACATTAATAATTATCAACAATATATTAATACATATTAAGAATACAATATTAGTGAACTAATAAAACTAATAATAAAATTTTGTAATTTACAACAATATAGATGGGTCTGGAGAATATCATGCTAAGTGAAATAAATCAGACAGAGAAAGACAAATACAGTATGATTTCAAGTTTTTATGGAATTTTACAATTATGTGGGGCATCTAAAAAACAAAACAAAGGGACAAACAAAACAGAAACCAACTCATGAATACAGGGAGCAATCTGGTTATTGCCAGAGGAGAAGGGATAGGGAGATGGGTGAAATAGGGTGAAGTCATTTAAAAGGCATACAAACTTCCATCCAATTATTAGCAAGACATGGGGATACAATATATAGCATAGGGATATAGTTCCTATTTGACAACTTTGTATATTTACAGATGGTATCTAGATTTATCATAGTGCTCATTACATATTGTATTTCAACATCGCTATGTTGACCACTTGAAGCTAATATTATATAGTATGTCAACTATAAATAAAAAATAAGTAAAAATAAAATAAACCCCAAAATAAAATAAAATAAAATAAAATAGTATTTGTTATGTATATATTTTTTAAATAAGGAAAAATATCAGAACTTCAGGGGAATATGGTAGATTAGGAGAATCCTAAGTTCACCTTGTCCTATGATATGTCTTAGATGACACCCACTTCAGTAAGTAACCCAGAAAATGACTCAAAGACTGGTAGAACAGGCTCTCACAGTTAATTGTAGAGAAGAGGTCATATCAGAGAACAGCAGGAAGGGTGGAGATGCCATCAAGAACCAAACTGACCCTCTCTGACAGCCGCCCGCCCCCCCCCCCCCCAAAAAAGAACCAAACCAACCAACAAGACTGACTATGGGAGGGAAAGACACTGTATGTACAGAGAAGGGAGAAGAGCAGATTCCATACCAGGCACTACAGTATGTGTAATCTGTACTGGGAAGACAAATTGCCACAATATTTGGCTTTGAAAGCTAGAGTGGCTTAATTTTGTGAGTTTTCCCAATTAGTGGAGTTTATTCACTGGGAACCTACAAATCAGTGGAATTGGCTCTGGATAAGTCTGAGGGTAATGGGAAACTGAGTATGTCCTTAAAGAGCCAGCATAACAAACAAACTCACCAAGATACAGCATAGAAGCAGCAGTTTGAGAGCTGCCTGGGGTATTCTGGAAGGAGATGTATTTACTAGTCTCTGAGCAAGGACAGGAAGGGCAGGGATCTTTGGGAGATTTCTCCAAGAACAAAGGAGGTGGCTGGCACCATTTCTCTCTCATACTCCCCAGCCTGAATACACCAACACCTGGAGGAACCAGCAGGAACACTCTCCACCTAGCTTTGCTAACAACACACCTTGCCTTTGTAGTCTCCTATAGATTGCTCAATCCAACCTGTCTCTCTCTCTCTCTCTCTGTAGGAGTTCCTCCAAACCACCTCCAGGTCTCTGCCCACAAGCAGGCATGCAACATATCTTGCTAACACTTTGAAACCCACTCCTAGGGATGCCTGGGTGGCTCAGTGTTTGAGCATCTGCCTTCAGCTCATGGCATGATTCTGGAGTCCCGGGATCGAGTACCGCATTGGGCTCCCTACATGGAGCCTGCTTCTCCCTCTGCCTGTGTCTCTGCCTCTCTCTCTCTCTGTGTGTCTCTCATGAATAAATAAATAAAACCTTAAAAAAAGAAACCCACCTCTGACTTTTCTGTGTATCCATTGCATATGACCAGCACCACTTGGTAGGAGTCCATCCAAAACTGAGCAACAAGTTTGGTATAATGTAAGCAGGTCCAACAGGGGCAAGCACCACTAAAAAGTGACTCTTGTTTTGGTAGAGGGGAAGATAATCACATATATCAGGTCAACTGCAGCCTCCACAATGGGCTGGGGGTAGAAATCTGATTTGACTGTTGTTCCCACAAACCAACAAAAACCTTACAAGGGACAGCACAAAGAGAGAGTTCAGCAGTTTGGTGTCACTGCAACCCCAGCAGACTGTAGGCAGGCATCTAGTCTGACTGTCGGCTCCACCCACCAATGAAAACCTCTCAGGAGACAATGCAAGGAGAGCACCCTGCAGTTCAGTGTGACCACAGTTCTGGCAAGTGAGCTGAGGGTAGGCATCTGGTCTGACCCAATTCAAGCTCAAGGCAGGCCCAGTCTTGCCCCTTAACATGACAGAGACCAAACTCTCCACAATAGGCAGGGAGAGTCATTGAATACAACTGGACTGAAAGCAAACGTATCTCAATCGCAATAGTAGGACATACACAACACACTTAGGAGACACTCCTGAAGCACCAAGTTCTGGTGCACAGGGGACATGGCACTACAGGGCACTACCAGACCTCTTCTTCATAAGGCCATTATTTTCAAGAACAGGAGATGTAGCTGATTTTCTTAACACATAGAAACAGACACAAAAGTGGGACAAAATGAGGAGACAGAAGAATATGTTGCATATGAAAGAACAGGACAAAATCACAGCAAAAGAGCAAAGCAAAATGGAGATAAGCTATATGCCAGATAGAGAATTCAAAGAAATGGTCATAAAGGTACTCACTAGACTTCAGAAAAGGGTGGGGGGGGGTCCACCCTTTGGGGTGAGACCCTCAAAAAAGAGATAGAAAATATAAAAATTACCAATTAGAGATAACACAATAACTGAAATTAAAAACTCATTTGAGGGGATAAATAGTAGATTAGATGAAACAGAAGGATAAATTAGTGAACTGGGAAAGAGAGAAATTCAAAAAAATCAGATGAAACAGGAAAAAGAAAACAGAATAATAAAAAATGAGAATAGGTTAAGGGAACTCAGTGACACCACCATGCACAGTAATTTTGCATTATAGGCATCTCAGAAAGAGAAGAGAGAGCAAAAAGGGTGGCTAAAAATTTACTTAAACATTAGCTGAAAACTTGACTAATCTGGAGAAGGCAGATCCTGGGATCCAAGGTCATAGGACAAATCTCAACAAATTAAAAAAGATTAAAATCATGCATCTTTTCTAACCATAATGCCATGAAGCAAGAAATCAACTATTAGAAAAAATCTGGAAAGAATACAAATACATGGAGTTTAAGTAACATGCTGCTAATCAATGAATGAATCAACCATGAAATCAAAAAAGAAAGGAAAAATTTTGTGGAGACAAACGAAAATGAAAACACAATGATCCAAAATCTTTGAGATGCAGCAAAATATGCCAAAAATATGCCAAAAATTGGACAACCTAGAAGAAATACATAAATTCCTAGAAACATATAACCTCTCAAAACTGAATCAAAAAGAAATAGAAAATTGGAACAGATCACCTGCAAAGTAATTGAGTCAGCAGTTTAAAAACTCTCAACAAACAAAAATCTAGGATCAAACAGCTTCACAGGTGACTTTTATCAAACATTTAATGAAGAGTTAATACCTACTTGTCAAACCATTCCAATACTTCTCAAACCATTCCAAAAATAGAGGAAAGAATGCTTCCAAGTTCATTCTGTGAGGCCAGCATTACCCTGATACCAAAGCCAGATTATAAGACTACAAAAGAAAGAGAACTATAGGCCAATATCTCTGATGAATATAGATGCGAAATCCTTAACTAAATATAATCAAACCAAATTCAACAATACATTTTAAAAAATCATTCACCATGATCAAGTGGGATTTATTCCTGGGATCCAAGGATGATTCGATATTCACAAATCAGCAAGTGCGATACATCACCTCAACAAGAGAAAAAAATAAGAACCATATGACCATTTCTGGATGCAGAAAAATTACTTGAGAAAGTACAATATCCATTCATGTTAGAAACACTCAACAAACTAGATTTAGAGGGAACATACCTCATAATCCAGTTAAAATGGGCAGAAGACATGAACAGGCACTTTTCCAAAGAAGACATACAGATGACCAATAAACACATGAAAAGATGAAAAGATCATCAGGGAAAAGCAAATCAATACCACAATGAGATATAACCTCATATGTGTCAGAATGGCTAAAATAAATTACACAAGATGTGGAGGTAAAGGATCCCCTGTGCACTCTTGATGGGAATATGAACAGATGCAGCCATTGTGGAAAACAGTATGGAGTTTCCTTAAATATTAAAAATAGCATTATCTTATGGTCTGGTAATTATTCTACTGACTATTTTACCCAAAGAAAACAAAAAATACTAATTAGAAAAGATATAAGCACCTTGATGTTTATTGCAGCATTATTTACAATAGCTAAGATATGGAAGCAACTCAACTGTCCATCGATAGATGAATGGACAAAGAAGTATGATGGAATATTACATAGACACAAAAAAGAATAAAATCTTGCCATTTGAAACAACATGGATGGATCTAGAGGATCATAACTGAGATAAGACAGAGAAAGATAAATACCATATGGTTCACTCATGTGTGGAATTTAAGAAACAAAACAAATGAAAAGAGACAAATGAAAAACAGAATCTGAACTACAGAGAACAAGCTGGTGGTTGTCAGAGGAGAGGTAAGTGGGAGGATGAAGAAACAGATGAAAATGATTAAGAGCACACTTATGATGAGCATCAAGAAATGCATAGAAATTTTGAATCATTGAAATTAATATAGCACTGTATGTTAATTATATTATAAATTAAAACAAATATTTAAAATAGTTAAAATTCATGGTGATCTGATTTCTTGGTTGTGATAAGGTAAAATTTGGTAGTACCAAAATAAACCTGTTTAGTGAGATTAAAATGAGTTTAATGAGTTAGCTCTTGTTAATAATCATGTATTTTGTGTTTAAAAACTCCACATTTCAACAGAAAAATGGGGCTTCTGATTCTGTATTGAACATTAAATCATCCAGGTTATGGCTGAGAAATATCTATTCATGCCCTTGCATTTTCTCAGCAGTCTTTTTATGTTGTGTTTTGTTTTATTTTGTTTGCATCAAGATCTATTCCCAGGTAAGAACTTACTTAAAAAAAAAAATTCAGGAAGATCATCTTATATTGAAACCTGGCCAAGGCCATCTAATTTTCCTATGTGCCCATTGTGACAGAGCACCTCCTCACATTCACTTTATAAAAAAAGTGATTTTTGTCCTAGGATCTGATATTTCTTGTTTGCCATGTTGTTTCAAATGGCAAGTCAGCATTATGTTATTTTCACAAACCCTATTTTAGGTCCACTTTATTTACTTGTAGAAAACTGAAGAACAAGAGAAGCACAATAATTTTGGGCTTTAAATCTTAGCCTCCTGCTAAAGAAATGGTGTATTATTTGTGATATGGTGGTCAGTTATATAGTTTATGGACCAAAGATTTAGTTCCCATTTTTCCCTTTTTGTATACACTCTGTTCAACAGATGTGAATGGGGAGTATCTTCCTCCATTTCTCTTCAGGTTTCAGAAAACACCCATTTTCACCAATAATCTTAAGATGTGATAGTGTGTTAGTATTTGAAGGAATTGAATAAAGATTTACACTAGTGTAACTTTCACACTCATAGTCAAACGATAGACTTTCCAAGGAACCATGTTGTACTTTTCTACTGGGGCAGAAGTTCTTAGAATAAGCACCTGTGCAGTGATGCACCTTGCAGCCTTATTTGTAGTAGGGAAAACATAGAACCCTATTAACTGAATCTCTCCCAGGACATCTTTGACACACTATGCTTTTCTACATTAGGAAATTTATATTTAGTCAATAGACTGTATACTACTCAAGAGTTAAGACATTAAATTTTATTTAAGGCATCTAATTAAATTTTATCTGAGGAAAATGTCTCTGATGATGAGAGTAGAAATCTAGAGGTCTCTATTCGCAAAATGTAAATAAGATAATGAGAATACTGTCAGCATGGTGTGCCCCGGGAAACCTCATGAAGAGAATGTCATGTGGTGTTATATTGCCCTTGGAGCTATGCCTTCAGGGCTCAACTTTCTGGTTTCTAGTACCCACTCTGGAGCTTCGATACTCCAGGCCTGCCTCTGTCTTTGCAACCAGGAATAAAACAATGGTTTTGTTTGTGTTTGTTTCTTCGTTTGTTTAAGATTATATTTATCTACTCAGGAGAGACATACAGAGATAGGCAGAGACACATGCAGAAGGAGAAGCCGGCTCTTTGCAGGGAGCCCGAGTGGGACTCCATCTGAGGACCCCAGGATCAGGCCCTGAGCTGAAGGCAGAGGCTAAACCACTGAGCCACCCTGGTGTCCCTAAAACAATGGTTCCAAAGTAACTAATCTAACTCCTAAATAAGTCGACATCAACCAGGGTCTAGAAAAGCTAAGGATCTCTGGGTTAAAGGAGCAGCTTTAATCACGATTGCATTGCTTTGATTACACTTCCCAGGTGTCCTGGAACACAGCTCTTCAAAAGAGATGTCTACAATCCCCTCTTCACTTCTCTTCCGTGCTCCGTGGAACCCATCTGGGTAAGTCTGTTTCTTTACCTCTTCACCAAAACTGGCCCTGTACAGGTCACCAATGGCCTCCCTTAGTGGGAATCCAGAGCCCGCTTCTCGCTCCTCGACCCCTCGCCCTCTCGATGGTCCCCGCGAGGCCAGCCCCCGCGTTTAATTCTGGGCGGGGGTAGGCAGGGCTAGTGCCTGAGCTCCCCGCAGAGGCCCAGCGTGTGGGGGAGGGGAGAGGAGAGGAGGGGGTAGGAAAGAGGACAGGGAGGGAGGAGGGAGGGGAGGGGGAGCAGGGAGGGGAGGGGGAGCAGGGAGGGGAGGGGGAGCGGGGAGGGGAAGCAGGGAGGGGGAGCAGGGAGGGGAGGGGGGCGGGGAGGGGGAGCAGGGAGGGGAGGGGGAGCAGGGAGGGGAGGGGGGCGGGGAGGAATCGCGTTGCCCGAGAGCCCCGGAGAGCTCGCCCCGCTCTTCTGCGCAGAGGTGCGGAGAGGCCGCTCCTTCCTCCCCACTCCAGTCCCGTCCCGGGTGGGCTGCAGGGCGGTGCCGCAAGCGCGCGGCTGGGGGGCGGGGGCGGCGCCGCACTGCGAGGCCCCGCGAGCACCGGACGTCCTCGCCCACCCATTCCGCCCCCCGCCTCCCTCGGCGCCTGCAAAGAGAAAAATAACTGCAGTGAGTGCACCACTTCCTCCGCTTCAACCGTACTCCGCTGGTGCAGGTGGCTCTGCAAACCACCTAGTTTCACCGCGAAGCGGAAAGAAAACACGATAGAACATTGCTGATGTTTTTTAAACGAGAGACACTGTCAAGTCTGCTAGTCCTTGCATAAGCCTGACGGACTGGGTGGTGTTCCCTATGCGCAGGATCATTAAATCCTTCCAGCCGCACCGTCAATATGTTCGGCAGTTGTAAAGAATGTCACGGTCTCTAAGGCAAAATACCCCGGCTAGAATGTTGTTAAATAGCGAAAGTACTTTTAAAGCAAACAATTTTGGTCTAAAAAATAAGCCTACATCTATGGCAGGAGAGGACGGCGAGAGGAATGATCAGTTTTAAGAAAACCCTGAAGTGGTGCATCTGGGTGGGTTCTGGAGGGTTCTGCGTCAATCCACAAGGGGCGCCTTTTATAATTCTTCAACTCCGGGAGATACGTTTATGAAAAGTACCCCCACCCACCTCATCCCCCACCGGGGGTGTTTTTTTTCTCCTGCATGTGAAGGATACCACAAGGGGAGCAGTGGTCCTCTCTCAGCCCCTCAGAGTTCACAGTGATTAATCTTTGGTTGAATTCTCTCCTGCCTTATCTGCCAGGACAGCTCCAAACCGTGGGCTCCATGGGGCTGGCTTCCCTGAGGGTAGTGCATCAGCAGCAGCACCTCGAAACCAAGAGGAAGGTAGAGATAGTGACCTCAACCTCTACGGAGGGCTCCTCTCACTTTGCTTAGAAGGTGAGTGGCTTTGCCAAGAGCTTCAGATGGTAGTGGTTTAGGATTAAGTGTAGAAACCAGACTGCCTGTGGGAGGCCTTGCTTGACTTTCTGCTCATTTCTTCTGAGACTCTGGGCGAGCTACTCAACCTCTTTGTAGTTCAATTTTACTTTGCAGAACCATCTTGGCTGCAGTAATAAACATTTAATGCATATTTGTAAAAAAAAAAAAGATAAAATTCTCCTTGGAATCAGGTATGGGAAGAGAAACCTTGTCCGACTTTCTTCTGTTGAAAAAAGAGAGAGAGCGAGAGAGAGAGCTAGGAATATTTTGATTTGGATACTGAAGGAAAATATGACCTGGCATATAACCTAGCTAGTAGAGATTGAGGTATTTGTGGAAATAAAAATAACTTCTCTTTAAGCTATCAATTTCATATTAGTCAAAGTACATTTATTGGAATAAAAGAGTCACTTCTATAATAACATAGGCAATAATTAATAGAGCAATATTGTATGATAAGAAGAATGCCTCTGTAGGTACACTGTGCTCCAGTTTCTTCTTTATCACAGTTATCTGGGTGACCAGTTAAGACCTTAATTTTTTTTTCTTTTCTTTTTCAGAAACGAACTATTAGTTTAGATCAATGGTTCCATATTACAACGTGTGTCTTAATAATCTGGGGTTTTTGTATGAAATAAATATTCCCAGGGGCACAGGGGTGCCCGCATGGCTCAGTAGGTTAAGTCTCGGACTCTTGATTTTAGCTCAGGTCATGATTTCAGGGTGGTAAGACCAAGCCCCGTGTGGGGCTCCATGCTGAGTGTGGAGCCTGCTTGTGATTCTCTCTCTCTCCCTCTTCCTCTGCCACTCCTCCAACTTTAAAGCACAGGCACTTGTGCTTGCTCTCTCTCTCTCTCTCAAAAATATATATATGTATATATTTCCATATACTGTCCCAAGTCTATTGGATTAGAATCTTCTGGGTTGAAGAACAGTAATCTGTACTTTTTAAAAACTGTGATGACAAATTTGGAACAATGCTTGTATCTATGGATGATTTCAGCTCTAAAGTTACAAATATAGTCCATTTCATTATCTCTTCCCACATTCAAATTCTATGATTCACAGTTATGTATTTCATTAGTAACAAAAACACTTTTTACTAGACTGCAATTATTTCTACATTGTTTCAATCTATATTGCCATCTCAGGGTCAACAAATCAAATTTTTATGTTAACATAAAAATCTGGTTTTAAGATTATTATCAGAGGAGTTGTGAGACAAAATCCCCCAAAACATGTCCTGGTTCTATTAGGATTTGTTTTCAAACGTGTTATGTTTTCATCAGCACAAAAAGAACAAAGGAAATTTTTACAATATTTGATGCACTGCTGTGATCAAGTCATATATAGCTTGTGGCTAAAGTGTTTTTCTCTGCGGCCAGGTGGAAATAGCAGGTTATGTGTGAACATGAGATGCTATCTTTCCTCTTCACAGAAATTGTACTTGATTCTCTAGTCAGAGTGCTTCCTTTCTCTAACACTTGGAAATCAACTCTTTCATTCAGAAATAGTATTATTTCAAAGATGACCATGTAATTATCTTTCAAGATAATTCAAGATTATTCAGAATATGTAGTAAGAACTAGAGAAAACAACTGAGAATATTTGCACTTATTTGTTCAGAAAAAAAGTAAATTAATACTTCAAATGCTCATTTCTGACTTGAGACTTATAGACCTTTTTTCCCCTCTTAAAAATGTGAGACATTGCTGAAATGTGTCAAAAGGTATAAAGAATCTGAACGGACATTTCAAATTTAAAAAACTGTGCCCAAATTTCTGTCTCATCCTATATATGTCCATACTGTAGACCAGTCATTCTTTGTTTGTGTGATGTAAATTAGGATTCGTCATAGAAAAATTGGTAGCAGATATTTTTTATTTATTTTTATTTTTTTAAAGATTTTACTTATTCATGAGAGACACACACACAGAGAGGAGCAGAGACACAGGCAGAGGGAGAAGCAGGCTCCATGCAGGGAGCCCAACATGGGACTCGATCCCAGGTCTCCAGGATCACGCTGAAGGCGGTGCTAAACCACTGAGCCACCGGGGCTGCCCCAGGTAGCAGATATTTTTTAAAGGTTTTATTTATTTCTTTGAGAGAGAGAGAGAGACCGCATGAGTGGGGGGAGGGCAGAGGAAGAGGGAGAAGCAGACCCTCCACTGATCAGGGAGCCCAACTCAGGACTCAATCCCAGGACCCTGGGATCATGACTTGTGCCAAAGGCAGATCCTCAACCAACTGAGGCAACCAGGTGCTCCAATAGCAAATATTTTTAATAGTCTTATGAAAGGAAGGGCATTTCACAATTTAAGCTGTCTTATTTATAAGGAATAAAAACAATTTTAAGATATAAGTAGGTATCAGACTCATATCTGATTAAAATTTTAAGTGAAAAAAAATAAATGAATGGAACATAATCTCAATGTTGAAACACTAGAATAATTAACTTTTCAGGTCTCAAACTATAGATAAACTATCACAGAGAGGAGCAATTAGAGCTTTAGCTTCTGTGGGTATTCTGATATCTAGCACAAACTCAGTGATCCTCTCAATAAATTTACATTGGCTGGGATCCCTGGGGGGCGCAGCGGTTTGGCGCCTGCCTTTGACCCAGGGCGCGATCCTGGAGACCCGGGATCGAATCCCACGTCGGGCTCCCGGTGCATGGAGCCTGCTTCTCCCTCTGCCTATGTCTCTGCCTCTCTCTCTCTCTGTGACTATCATAAATAAATAAATAAAAATTAAAAAAAAATTTACATTGGCTCATCACATCTTTAATTGACCTGGGCTCCTATCCTATTACTTCTTTTACATAAACCACCAGTAACAAATTTTGATTTTTGATTTAGAACCAAAATGGTTCTCTGAAGACTTAGGTTATATAACCTTACATTCTAGAAGTCATTTTTTTAGTCTCAGGAGCAGCAGATTATTCCCTCCTACATTTGTTTTCTCTTTCTCTGTACAGCTGGTTTTCCTCATCACAAATATAGACCTGTGTCTTTCTCATAGTTCTGTGACCTCAAAAAGCATTTTAATAGCTTTATTTTGCTGTTTATTTATTTTATGATCTTCTAGATTTGTTCGCAGTGGTGATATTTTCTGATTTTTAAATTGTAATTCAGACTCCACTTCCACTTAAGTTGGATCAAGAGGAAACCTAATTTTTAAAAAATGCTATTTGTAGTACTATTTTTGATAGTAAGCATGGTTGACCCACCCTTGTTTTGTATTATTACGAGTTTTGAATTCTTTTGCACATTACAACTTGTTAATGGTAATGCTATGTTTATCATGTTATTTCCTAAAATAGCTGTAAGATCTGGGGACATTTCAAGTGTTCTTGTTCAAGGATGAATCTTAAGTACTCTTTGACTTGATGACTTTCGTTTTCCACAGATGTCCTCATTGCAGTGATGTAGTATATTTTTGTGTTATCCTACAGAAAGAAAATTTCATTTTGTCTAAGTATGAATGACAATGAGTCTTCCACTAACAATTTTACTTGTGTGATACTTGGAAGCATTTTCCGTAGACTGGGTTATGGCTTTGTACATTTCAAATCTTGTTCCCCTCCCCATATTTCCTACTTGCTTCTGGTTCTGGGTTCCATAGGATCCAGTCATATCATGATATGATCTGTAGTCTTGCACCTTTATGTTAAGATACAAGGTAAATCTGTACCATAGCAGTTAAGAGTATTCCTAGAAGCCATACCTATGGCAGGAAGGCTAGCAAGAATATATTTATACCTAATATACTTAGATATGACAGAAAACTATGTACATTCATGCCACTTAACTAAGTTGAAAATGCCACTCAATTTCCTCTTCAGAAGATAAAAAATAATGCTGGCCACCCTTCCAATGACATCAATACCTGTGGAAGGAAATGTGATGAGATGGAAGACAGATCAAAACAGAAAGAGACAGCATTGATTAGTTATATCTTAGGTTTACAAGTTTGCAAAAAATACGGCCATGAAGACACATTGCCTAGATTCATCCAATGCCTTAGGAGGGACCCAGATAAGAAAGGAGTTTGAAGCTTCAGCTTCACCAGCTTCAAAGCAGATCCACCTCTGGACACATCCTATGCTTTTCAGAGAGTAAGTGCTGAATGAATGAATGACTTTTTCTCTTAATGTGTAAGTCTAAGCTGGAAGTTGAGATGACAGATCACTCCAAGTAAGTGGAAAACCCACAGAGGCTCTCTTCTTCATTTGTGCCCCATGTTGCCAGGTCTAGTTCAGAGCAATGCCCAGAATTGAGTGCAGTATTCCAGGAGTGATCTAATTCATGCAAGGCAGGCAGAGTAGAAACATTGCCTTGCTCATTCCAGACCATTTACCTCTGTTAAGCCAAACTAAAGTTGCTTTGTTATATATTTCCCTTTGCTTTGGCAGCCTTGTTATGATACTGATGCATACTGAGCTTGTAGTCAACGAAAACCTTTTAATTTTTTCGCTCTTGCTAACCCAGTTCTCTTTCAGGCTGTAACTAAGCTATTAAAGGGGGCATAGATGCTTAATTTTGTATGTCAACTTGACTGGGCTAAGGTGTGCCCCATAGCTGTGCATTTCTGCTTGAATCTGCAAAGATGTTTCTGGAAGAGGTTAGCATTTGAATTGGTAGATTGAGTAAAGAATATCACCCTCATCGAGACAGGTGGACATCATCCAATCTATTGAGGGCCTGAATAGAGCAAAAGACAGAGGAAGACTGAATTTGCTCTTTGCTTGAGCTAAGACATCCGTCTTGACCTGCCTTTAGACATTGGCATTCCTGTCTCTCAGGCCTTTGGAATCAGACTGAATTACACCATCAGCTTTTCTGGTTTTCCAGTTTGTAGACAGCATATTGCAAGACTTCTCAGTCTCAATAATTGCATGAGTCAATTACTATAATAAACAAACAAACATCTATTGGTTCTGTTTGTTCCATTTGAAACAAACAAACAAGAAAACCCCCTCAGGCAATGGATGATAGTCATCTCTGAAAAATGAGAAACAAATGAGGTATGCTCTACGATTGCTCTAGCTTACTGAGTTGAGGATGTTTCCAGGCTGCAGTGGAGTGAGACTCCAGGCAAAGCCCATCTTGGCACCTCCCTGAGTTGAAAAAGAGCTTAGAAGCCAGAGAAACAAGGGCTGCTAGAGTTCCCAGGACAAAACAGAGTGCTAATAATTATTTGATAATCACATTCATAAGTAGTATCCCAAACACGTCTTTTCAGGTACTCATTAGCTAATTATATATCTTCTTAGGGGAAATGTCTATTCCTATATTTTGAGTATTTTTAATTTAGGTTCCTTATTTTCTTATAATTGAACTGAAAGTGTTCTTCATATATTCTGAGTAAAAGTCCTTTACCAAATAGATAATTTACAAATGTTTTCTCCTAATCAATGATTTGCTTTAATTAACACTTATGGAATACTCCACTCAGCACCTGCGGTATACATATGCTTTACAAGAATACACAGAATGCTTAATATATATATACTGGGCCATAAAACTGGACAAATCTTAATAGATGAAGAATTATTCAAGTTATAGAAAACATGCTATGTTTTATGTTAGGCCAAAATGGAAATAAATTAGAAATCAACAACTGAAAGATACTAGAGAATTCCCAAATATTTGTAAACTAAATAAATCCATTTAAGGATCCATAAATGGATTCATTTATAAATGGATCCATGGATCAAATAAGGAATCATCAGAAAATTTAGAAACTATTTGTAAATGAATACAAACATAAAAATTTATAAGATATTAGTAAAGCAGTACTTATTCAAGAATTTATAGCTCTCAATACCATATTAGAAAAGAAGAGGGATCCCTGGGTGGCGCAGCGGTTTGGCGCCTGCCTTTGGCCCAGGGCGCGATCCTGGAGACCCGGGATGGAATCCCACATCGGGCTCCCGGTGCATGGAGCCTGCTTCTCCCTCTGCCTGTGTCTCTGCCTCTCTCTCTCTCTCTCTCTGTGACTATCATAAATAAATAATTAAAAAAATTAAAATTAAAAGAAAAGAAGAAAGATCTTAAATGAAGGATTATAGTTTTCATCTTACAAAATTAGGAACAAAGAAGCAAATGAAATCCAATGTAAGCAGAAGAAAGGAAAAAGCTGGGAAAAATCGAAAAATCAATGAAATAGAACACAGAAAATCTATAGTAAATCAAGAAAATAGGATAGGGCAGCCCCGGTGGCTCAGCAGTTTAGCGCCGCCTGCAGCCCAGGGTGTGATCCTGGAGACGCAGGATCCAGTCCCACGTCAGGCTTCCTGCCTGAAGCCTGCTTCTCCCTCTGCCTGTGTCTCTGCCTCTTTCTCTCTCTTCTCTGTGTATTCTCATGAATAAATAAATAAAATCTTTAAAAAAAAAAAGAAAATAGGATAAAAAGTACCCAAACTGGAAATGCAGAATTTGCAGGTGATTTGTAGAGAATACTAGAGAAAATTTAAAAAAAACGTTACTACAATCAACAAATGAGTTTGCAAGGTTTTGGGATAAAAGATCAATATACAAAAATAATGAACTTAAATCTATAATTCACATAATATACAAATATTAGCCAAGTCAATTATCTCTAAATTATAATCTGTAATGGGTCATAGATCTAACATAAAGTCTTAAACTATACTAGTTCTAGAAGAAAGCAGAGGAAAAATCTTTTAAGCTTGAGGTAAGTAAAGATTTTTTTAAGATACAACCCCAAATGCAATATACATATAATAAAAAAATACATATGAATTGGACTTCACCAAAATTAAGAACAGGTCTTTGAAAGATGTTCTCTCTCTCTTTCTTTTTTTTTTTTTAGCACGTTATTTTTTTTTAAAGATTTCATTTATTTATTCATGAGAGACACAGAAAGAGAGGCAGAGACATAGGCATAGGGAGAAGCAGGCTTCCTATTGGGATCCTGATGCGGAACTCCATCCCAGGACTCTGGGATCACGCCCTGAGCCAAAGGCAGAGGCTCAACCACTGAGCCACCCAGGTGCCCCTGAAAGAAGCTTTTAAAGAAATGGAAAGACAGGCCACTGATTAGGAAAAACATTTTTGCAAATCACATATATCCTAAAGGTCTTGAAGAGAAAAATATATTATATATATATATATATATATATATATATATATATATATATATATCACTCAAAACTCGGTGATCGTAAAACAAGAAATTAAAAAAGGAATTTGAATGGACACTTCACAAAAAAAGATACATGGATGATAAGTAATCACATGAAAAGATGCTTATCATTAGTTATTAAGGAAATGAAAATTAAAATTAGAGACCAGGACACTTGTGTTGCACAGAATCAAAAAGTTTGATCATACTAAGTTTTGGCAAGGGACACAGCTATTGGAACTCGTATGATACTGCTGGGGGAACAGAAAATGGTACAACCTCTTTGGAAAACAGTCTGGCTATTTCTTAAAAAGGCAAACATTGTGCTACGTGACAAAGGCCACATATTATATGACATTATGTAATATATCTAGAAAAAACAGATCTGTAGAGATAGTAAGTAGATTAGTGGTTTCTTGGGGTTTGGGGTAGGTAAGGACTCAGGTGGAGAGGGGGCATGAGTGACTGCTAATGGCTACAAGGTTTTATGTTTGGTTGCGTAACCCTGTAAGTATGCTAGAAAACATTGAATCATACATTTTAAGCTGATGAACTTTATGGTATGTAAATCCTATCTCAATAAAGTTATTTTAAAAAATGTAACATACACATTTCATATGACTGAGCCCATTCCACTCTTGGGTTTTTATTCAGGAATATTGAAAGCATATATTCACACAGAGATTTATATGCCAATGTTCATAGCAACTTTATTCTGACTGACAGCTCAAACTGGAAATAAGCCAAATGTCCAACAACAAGTGAATTGGTTAAAGAAATTGTGATATATTCATATAAGAGATGGCAAGGAATTTAAGAAAAAGTCACTTGAATTATTCCCCAAATGAGCTCTACTTCAAGAAAAGTTATGGGTAACTATATCTGTTATTGTTTCTACTTGTTGTGACCTTCTTTTTTTCTTTTTTCTTATTTAGAGGTGGGCAGGGTCAGAGGGAGAGGGAGAGAGAATCTTAAGCAGGCTCCATACTCCCCATAGAGCCCTATTCAGGGCTTGATTTCACAACCCTGAGATTGTGACCTGAGCTGAAATCTAGAGTCAGACACTTAACTGACTGAGCCACCCAGGCACCCTTGTTGTGACCTCCTATGTGTTAGGAATTGTGATAAGCATTTTACATAAATTATTTTTTAGCCTCAAGACAACTAAGTTTGTTAAGCTTTTCCTACTTTTATAGACTGAGAGTAGACTGAGAAACAGAAAAGCTGTGTAACCCATTCAAGATCACATAGCATTCTATCCTATGAAACAGATAAAAATTTCAATATATTTTTAATTTTACTTAGATATTTTTTTATTGTTTGATTCTACTTACTTTTTTGTAAGTGGAAATCTCTCGAGTCTCTAGGTTCATTCAGGCTTTGCCAAATTATAGAGTTGAAATGCTATAGAGAGATTTCTCAGCCACCAGTGTCTGCAATCATTTGTAGTTTTATTTTAACAGATAATTAAAAGGCACAAGCTTATATTTGTAGAAATTTAATTAGTGTTACTAATTCTCTTCATTTGTTAGTAAGTCGCCTAAGTAGTGAGAATGGAACCAAAGATTGTGATTGTATGAATATTTCTCCCAGGAAACAGCAGGACAATACAAACTTCACAAGTAAGTGGTTATATTTCACTGCATTGTAGAGGAGCAAAAACTTCCTTTACCCTCTTAAGTTTAGTACCAGGGAGACTGTGAATTAAACTGTCAACAGACCAATTAACAGGAAGAAAAGATTTATTCGCATTCATAGGAGAGGTAACAAAAGAAGTAGCTAGCTCTAGATGGTTACAGTTAAAGGTTTATATACCCAGCTTCCTAGGAGAAAGGTGACGGGGAGTGGCTTCTCTGGGAAAAACAAATACTTTTTTTTTAGGAAAGACAAATGGCTTTTTCAGAAGAAGAAACTGGAGATGACAAAATTAGTAATAGTGTTTGCATACAGAGGTGTAAGTAGTCTTTCCTTCCCCAAAGTTACAAAATTTCTCTAGAAAAGGCCTTTATGGTAGAGTTCATAGTCGATTTGTAGTTGTTTTTTATTTATTCATTTATTTTTTTTTCCTGAGAGTAAATGACTTAAAAGAGGAATTTATTACAGTCTCATACCTCAGAAGCTTCTATTTTTAGTCAAATAAGAGAAGCTCAGAGGAGGCTTCTAGGCCAATACAAAGTAATTGGTTTACTGAGATGGCAAGGAATTTAAGAAAAAGTCACTACCCTTAACAATCTCATGATTAATGTATGAGGTAATAAAGATAAAGTCAAATGGCACTGCCACATGCAGTTTAAACTGGTAAAACTTTCCTGATGGGGGTCTAGAGCAGCATCTTGAGCTAAACATGAGTATAGTATCTCTAAAGGTAAGTTACAAATAAGGAGGTATGGTTAAGGATGATATAATGGTTACTCGATAGCAATAGAGTTAATATTTTTGTAATAACTTTATTTGATGGGAAGTAATGTAGATGGTAGATGGTATCATATTTAATCAAACTCACAAATATATTAAGGATTAGGATGTTAGCAGCTGCATAAGAACTTCAAGAGAAATCAGCTTTTCAGGAAATTGTGCCTAAGTCCCTGAGAAACAAGTTTATTGTCCTCTGTTGTTGGAGGTGATTTGGTGGAAAACTGGGAAATGCATTGGCTTCAAATGGGTGGATGTCATTGCCTTTTACTCTACAATTCCAGCTTTATGTACCTATTTTTATCCTTGCAGATCCCATTTCTATACTCCGTTGATTGCTGTTTGTAATTTCATTTGTTATATGTGATTAAGGTGTTTTAGATCATCCTTTAGAAATTAATGTGGAAAGATCCAATTGTAAGGCATTTGGAGATCAGTATGTCTCACAAAGAAGGTGATTACTAATTATTAATTTATCATCACCTAGATTTCTATTTGTTTCCATACTGTAGCCAGTAAGATCTCTCTAAAATGCAAATCAGTGGCCAGGGAGGAAAAATCCTTTCCCCTTTACTTTTCTACATTTTTGGTGAGATCCCTTTGTAATAAATGACAGATCAACAGGAGAAAAACTGAAGTTTTATAACATTTACATTCTCTGTGTACATGTAAGATACCCAGGAAAATTGAGTAATTCCCCAAAAAGGCACAAGCCACCATCTTATATGCCATCTCCAGCTGAAGACAAAAGAAAATGTTGGGGCAGGGGAGCAGGTGTAGGCGCCAAGGGCAGGCTGGCCCAAATGTACCACAATGGCATATAAATGATTTTGAATTGAAGCTACTTGGGAAATTGTAGGTGTGGAGACACTCCATCCCTCTCTTCTATCACCCTCACAGTAGGAAGCAAATCTCTTATATGAAAGGTATGCTCCTCATACAGAGAAGTAAAAACACATACTTATCACAAGAGATTGGAAACTTTAAAGCCAATAAACAAACAAATAAACAAACTTTGTTCCTTTTTTTCTAATACACAACCTTAGCCCAAATTCTTCAGAATTCCTTGGTAATTAAAGCTTCCGAACCTGTTTTCTGCATCTGGTCATTTCCTCACAAACTAATCATCTCTCTGTCTAAGATGTATTGAAACTGCCTGTGGTCATTTGTTTGGGTCTCCATTTCATTATTGAGCCTCCATGCACATGTAATGAAACTCTGGGTTTTGCTCTGAAGGCTGTCTCATGTGAATATAATTCTTAGTCCATCTGGGAGAAGCCTTAGACAAGGTAAATTTTTTCCTCCCTTCACCAGTTACAGGAGGTTTTCAGGCAAAGCCCAGTCAACAAGTATATGGTTGTGAAAAGTTAAATCCATGCCTTCTCCTTTGAAAAGTTTCTAGAGATTTTGGTCATCCTCTTCTTCCTGGCACAGAATGGAAGGACACACTTGCTAATGGAGATTTCCCTTGTAAATGTAAATATAAATATCTCTTACAAAAGGATAATTTCTACTAGGTTTTTAGACTTTCAGTGTCTGCAGTTCCTTAAAAGCAACCACCTCAGGATAAACCTTATGCCAAGTCTCATTTCTCACAATGCAACTCTCCCTTTTGCACTCCAGCCTCCAGCAAAACAAACCTCCATATGATAATAAAATGCAACATACTCTCTCAACCTCAAGTCTTTGTTCATTGCTGATCCAATCCACCTCTTTTGAATATTTATCTTTACCTGCAACTTCTTACCCTCGGAACCTTTCTAACACAGACACAGACACAGACACACAGATACACAGACACACAGACACACACACACAGTTCAGACTATAAGACTGATATAATCTGACAAAAATACACATAGTTGTATTTAGTTAAATTTCTTATATAATACACAAATTAAAAATAAAGTCACATACACTGGATATTTACATTTTTACTCTAAACTGGTTTTTGTTCTTTTTAAAAAAAATAAGCATTTATTTTTTATTATTTTTTAAAAAGATTTTATTTATTTGACAGAGAAAGAAAGAGAGAGAGAGAGAGGGAGCATAAGCAGGGGGAGTAGCAGAGGGAGAGGAAGAAGCAGGTTCCCTGATGAGCAGAGAGCCTGACATCCTGAGATCATGACCTGAGCCAAAGGCAGGTGCCTAACTGACTGAGCCACCCAGGTGCCTGAGTGTTTATCAGTGCTTATTGTAGAATAAGAAAATTAACCTTTTCTCCCACGTTACAACTATTTTCTAAGTAAAAACAATCTACCAAAAACTATAAAGTTTTGCATTGTTTAGATACTACGAAGTATGCCAAAATATATTTCTAAACCTCAGATTAAGTTTGGATAAATAATAAGTACATTCTAATTAAACATTGATGATCATAGAGAGTGATGGAAAATACTATGAAAAATATAACTAATGTGAATGCTTTTGTAGGCACTTTTCCCTTCAGACTTTAGTCTTTATATTGCATTTCTGTAATAGGTCAACTCAGTGCTTCTCTGCTATGGCCATTCTATATTACTCCCTGTACATTAATTACCTTCTAGGTTTCTCTAGACCACTTGGAAGCCTTTTTACCATAGGGGTCCTAGCATTAAAGCACTCAAAAATTGTTTGCTGTTTTCATCATTTTTTTCCTTGTCATATCAATAATAATCTCCACATTCTAAATAATTATACTTTCCAATGGAAATTTCTTTCCATTTTACCACACTGACAAGAGCCTGGGCTTCTTTATTGCTCTGGTATGTGACTTGCAGGCCAACAAAGAGTGAAGTGAATAATTAATGTTTTATTTTAGAGGCCAAATGCTACCATAGCAAAAGGCATGTCACAGTAAACCTCTAAATAAGCAGAAGAACTTAAATTCATTTATTTCTGTCAATAATTTACAATACTAAATTTCAGCAGAACTAAAATTTGTCCCCAGTTTTGGTCTTGAAGTGTGTGTTGAGGTATTTTTCCTAGCCAGTGCAGGTTAAACCTAGTTCACTAACATACTATTTCAATGTCCATGTTGTTATTACTTATAAAATAAAATGCTCTGGGAAGAGTGTTGTGCAAATTGGGTTACTTTGCTGATTCAAAATAGCAACTTAGTATGTGATGTTTTCCCCCAAGTAACATGATTCCTCATACTATCTCTCAAAAAGCTCTACGGGTGAGAACTAACTTTTATACAGAGTATTTTATAGTTTACATTTTCATGTTCATCTCGTTTAACATATCAGACAAGTTTGTACTCAATTTTGTGGATATTTCAAAAATACGCAATATCCAAGATATACAAAAAGTTAAATAGAATGCAATCAATACTTATGTACCTACCACTCAGCTTAAAATATAAGATTCACTTAAAACCTTTGTATCTATTTTTGAATATAGCTTAATGTTAGTGTCTATTTTTCCAGTTTTTCCTTTTTCAGAGAGATACATCTGGTGGTCATTGAGGATATTGGGGTTGTGGTGAACAATTTGTTTTACAAAGTTACTGATAAAGCATATCATGAAATATATATATATTTTTGCACCAACCAGGGGCTCTGAAAAGAATATATATGTATTTTTTTTCCACAGCAGGTTTCTCCTGATGCCTTTTAGACTCTTTGTTTTACTTTGTTTCTGTATGACCTATGGTTTACTATTTTGGCTGTAATAGTTATAGCTTTGAGTAAGTTCTTTCACCTTTACATCAGTCTCCCACTTTATACTTAAGTATATTTAAGTGTACTTAGCCTTAACTTTAGTAACTTTATGTACAAAATGAGGAATATGAAATTAATACTTTTATATACCTCATTCATTTCATGTAAGGAAAAATATTTCATATGTTCATGTGCATTAAAATACATTAAAATACCAAAAAGAACTCCTTTTCTTTTTTAAAAAATATTTTATTTATTTATTCATGAGTGACAGAGAGCGAGAGAGAGAGAGAGAGAGAGGCAGAGACACAGGCCAAGGGAGAAGCTGGCTCCATGCACGGAGCCTGATGTAGGACTCGATCCCGGGTCTCCAGGATCACGCCCTGGGCTGAAGGCAGCACTAAACTGCTGAGCCACCAGGGCTGCCCAAGAACTTCTTTAATTAAAAGTGGGGCAAAATCTTTACTTTTAAGGGAAAAGTTTACAAAATGAGTGCATTTTTTTGATATTCAAACCTTGCTCTTCTATTTCTCCCTATTTTTTCCATTTCAGTAAAACCAAGGCTAAACTTATGGCCTAATAACTGGCTGCAGAAAAAGGGGAAATGGTATCATTTTTTAAAAACCTTTAAATCATGGACAAATAGCCAAAAATCCTGTTTAATAATGAAATCACATCTCTTGATGATTCAAGACAAGGCTGAACTGGTAAGAACTAACTCACCACAAAAATTATACCTTCTAAAACTGAGAGAAATATGTAGGTTATTTAAAAAAAAAGATTTAATTTTTATTTATTTGAGAAAGAGAGAGAGAGAGTATGAGCAAGGGGAAGGGCAAAGGGAGAAGCAGATTCTCCCCTGATCAGGGAGCCCAACACAGGACTCAATCCCAGGACCCTGGGATCATGACCTGAGCTGAAGGCAGACGCTTAAGGGACTGAATTACCCAGGTGCTCCAAAGTAGGTTTTTTTTTGTTTTTTTTTAATAAAAGAATTATAGTGCTAATAATTATGGCATTTATTGAATTCATAGTAGGTGCCAGACACGGTAGTAGGCATGCTACAATGCTATAAAACTTAGTGCTCACAATAACTTTATGAGATAGGCAGTATTTTCCCTATTTCCATATGAAGAATCTGCAGAACCGGACAGATTGTAAAATTTCACTCAGCATATGAATGGCAAAACTGGAATATCAGTGCTGTCTTTCCACATTACCTCTTGGGAGGAAAGATAAGAGCTCTTTGAACATTATCAGTATCTGGCAATAGCCCTAGCATCTTGGGTAGGGATGATGGGCTCTGTAGCTTTACTTGTGGGTACTTTTACCATAGGCATCAGTTTTCTCAAGACTGCACGTTGGCAACAGCAATCTGAATAGTTCTTGCTCCTTCAAGAAGATCTATTCATCCCTAGCTTTGCCTTCACATCCTTTTTGAGCTCCTTCAGCAGTTGCTGTTCACATCATCATCCCCATCAATTCCAGTAACCATCACATGCCTGCACATAATATATATGAGTCATGTGTTTTGAAAACTTTCCTATACAGTTTCCTTCCCTAAATTTATAGGAAACTTCTTCAAGCTTCTTAAGGTTTTCTTGGATAGGGAGATAAGTCTGGACAAAATCAGAGGAGGCTATTTCAATAGGTTTAACTCCGTTTCCTCTGGATCCTCTTTCATAGGATATCATATAGAGTAATATACAGGATGGAATTTACTTTTGGATTGGATTGAACATCACACACCCACAAAAGACATAGACCTGGCTGGATGGCACCCTATTAAATTTACAGTTGTGAGTATTTAGCATTTGAGTCTTTCAGCAGCCAATCCCTCCTGGGGGTTGTCTGAAACTCCAGATAACCAAATGGTTCCATAGACTGAAGACTTTGATCTTGTTAATGTGTGAATGATTAGGAAATTTGCCTTAGAGAAATCAAGTCTCCAATGCTAATTTGTTTTCTTATTTGAGCTCTGAGTTTATCTATAATGCTAGAGATAGAAATGGGAAAGTGTAGCTAATGTAAAATTCTCTAAATTTCATTTCCTTTGAAGTATTTCTTGAAAGTTTACCAAACAATCCTTATTTTGATTAGTAGGAAGACTTCAATTATTGGGAAATATTAAGGCATATGTCATACATAATACAACAAATAGCATTTGACTCTTTTTGAATACTATCACCTTAATCAACAATATGTGTATCTACTTTTATGCACTTCATTCATTTCTACTTAAATGCCATGGGTAGAGAGTTCTAAAATCTTTTGGGGTTAGGCACTAATCCCCAAAATGCAAGCAGAAGCTCCTGGGAGCCCAGGGTGAAACTTTCTACCCTCAGCATCAAAAGTTAATTATACTTCTTGAAAATATGAAATTTTGTTGTGTCTCTCAAAGAGATGTGAAGTTAAGGGGATTTAGGAAGGCTCTGGAGAGATAGATGCTCTGGAGGGATAAAACAGGCCCACCAGACTGAGGGTAGGGAAAAAAATGCTCTGAAACAGAAAAAGTCACCCTAAAATGAATATTCTTACACAGAGACTATTTACAATATTTCTTGTTAAAATTTACACTCCATATACCCACCCATGCCATACTCTCTGTACATCGCACAATAAATTAACTTTTAAGATTTACTTTTGAGGGACTCCTGGGTTGCTCAGTGGTTGAGCATCTGCCTTTGGCTCAGGTTGTGATCCCAGGGTTCTGGGATCAAGTCCCATATTGGGCTCCCTGCAGGGAGCCTGCTTCTCCCTCCACCTCTGTCTCTGCCTCTCTCTCTCTCTGTATTTCTCATGAATAATTAAATAAAATATTTAAAAAAAATTACCTTTGATTATTTCTAATAGAAATGTAGCATTATGTTTTTAAAGTGATACTCTGTCAACCCACTTGCAAATTTGCTTAAAATTATTAATTTGCCAATCTTGTTTTTAAAATTGAGGGTTTTCTTTTTCTGATTTTTTAGATGCCTTATAGCTTAGTTTAAGAAAAGAAAGTTGGCTTAAAATATCACGGAAAAATAGAACTTAGGGGATTTTTCCTTCTTTTGTGTAATGGATAAAGGATTTGGGTATCCCCATACATAAACAAATGAGTAAAAATTCCCTTGCTGAGGTCTCTATGTGAGTTTAAAACGTTTAAAAGTGGAGAAATCTTCTTCCTCTATTGCTCATTCTTTCACTCCTTCCCCCATTCTGACTAGGGTTACTGTTGCCACATTTTACATGTAGAGTCTAGATGTACCATTCTTTCTTAGGATCTCTCGTAGAAGTAAGGAGGCTTATTATAGGCAGACAGTGAAGGAAGATTTTTGAAAGGTATGACACTTGGAATTTGGGTCTGGAAAATGAAATGGTTAGTAGTTTAACCTTTTACAGAGAATTGGTCTAATGTTTTTTGAAAAACATTCATATTTTAAGATGTGTTGATATTTCTAAATCTTAGAATCATAAATATGATATTATCTGTTATAAAGCTGGTATCATTATTCCATTGTTGCAGATACTCAAAAAGTTGAATCAGGAACCTTTGGAGTAATAAAATGAAATTTTCTCCTAAAAGGGTAGGTCTGTCCTCTTAGTCGTTTGGGCTACTATGACAAAATACCACAGACTGGGTAGCATACAAGCAACAGAAATTTGTCTCTCACTGTCCTGGAAAATGGGACTCCAAGGTAAAGACGTCAGCATGGTCATCTTTTGGTGAGGGCCCTCCTCTTGGCTTGTAGACAGATCCCTTCCACCATGTAAATATGGTGGAAGGGGCTAGCAATCTCTCTGGAGTCTTTTTTATAAGGAATTAATGAGAGTTCCACTTCATAACTTAAGTACCTCCCAAAGGCCCCACTTCCAAACATATCACTTTTATGGGTGAGGATTTTAACCTATGAATTTTGGGGGGAACACAAACATTCAGACCATTATAGATAATAGTCCCCTAAGATCTCTCTCTCTCTCTCTTTTTTTTTTTTTTTTTGTATGGTCACATGGAATCAGGAAACTACTACTTCTTAATCACATTTTTATTTTAATTCCATGCAGCTTTTCCATTTACGAATGACCATCTTTGGTTAAGAAACTATTTGGAGCAACTACCTTCATTAAAGAAGTCATTTTTTTAACAGGCATTTCTTGTCTGAAAATTACAGTGGCTTAGATCTCCAGCTTGGAGAGTACATCCCTTCTAAGAAGGGAGAAAACACAAAATATACACGGTTGTATTTTTAGCCGAATGAGAACTGAATGTTGCTTTTTCCCCATACAGATTTCAAGTCCTGGGCCAGGTTGAAGATAATTCCTGTGCTGTGATAACAAAGAAGGATGTGTTTTCTGAGAAATGTTGCAATCAGAGTTCCTGGATTTGTCAACACGATTGCTGAAGATGACCTCTAAACTGATCCCAGTTTATCCTTCCCATAAAAACAATTCACAAGGACTTTGTAATTTATGTGTTTTTGCTGAATCACATTATTTTGGCAACAAATATTATGGTGATGATAATAATGGTGTAGATTTGTGTCACTATCAATCTGGGTAATCAGCCTCATCAACTCATCCCCTAGCTCGTCACTAGTGCTGTATTTCCACAGTTATATCCCATTCAATATGGTGGCTATTTTAGACAGAAACTATCCCTTAGTCTGCTCAATAATTCTCTCCCTGGGCACTGGGTGACTTAGTGCCTTAAGATCAGACTCTTGGTTTTGGCTCATGATCATGATCTTGGGGTCATGGGATAGAGCCGTCCCCCGGGATAGGGGGTGAGGAGTCTGCTTGGGATTTTTTCTTCCTTCCTCTCTGCCCCTCCTCCCTCTCTATCACCCTCTCTAAATAAATAAAAAAATTTTTAATGTAGGGAAAATTCTCTCCCTACATCTCTTATTCACATTAGCAAAGGAGCTATTATTTTTTAAAGAGAATCGATCAGATATATTCATGAACTTTCTAATACTAAGTGTACACACTTACCTGCATCTTACTTATTTCCTTTTCCTCTTCTCCTATTTCTGAAAAAGAGGTATCCCTCTGTCTGTCTAAATCAAATCTCTGAGTCTACAGTTGGGATTGTGTCTCTTTTAATTTTTTCAAGGGGATTCCTTCCTCCAACCTTTCTCTTTTTCTACCTCCTTTTCTTTCAGCAATGAAACATGCAAAAGCACAAGAAAAGTTTCCCTGAACCACATGTGGTTTCTAGTTTCTGCCCAGTTTCTCCCACCTCTTTTAAGTCAAACTTCCTAGAAATTATTTCTTCTTGCTTTTTCCTCTTTCCACCTCCTACTCCAGGTTCTTCTAAAATCTGGTTTCTGCTTTTCCTATTTCACTAAAGTATTCTCATTATGTCACAAATGCCTTTCTTCTGGCAAAGCACAATGAGGATTTTTTAGCTTTCATTTTAACTCTCAGCAGTGTTGCTCATTATTGACCTATCTTCCAGAAATATTCTGTAACCTCAGCATCTATGACACAATGCTCTCTTAAACCTGTATGTAGGTTTTCTGCTATTGCTCCTCAGTTTTTTCTCAAGCATCTCTTCTTCTGATCTCTTCAAAACTGACATTCTTCAGAGTTTGGGGAGATCCTCTATCATACACAATTCTTGGCTCAACCCATCCATGCTCTAAGTTTGATTGTAATCAATATATTAATAACTCCCAAACCCATATTTCAAACTCAGACCTTATTACAGCTGTTTGCCCACTTGATATCTCTATTGGACATCTTAAAACCTCTCAGTCTTCACATGTTAAAAATTAAACTCATTAGCCTAGTGAATGGCAGCAACGTGACCATTAGTCCAAGTCAGACTCCCTGGAGTCAACCCTGACTTCTTTCTTTTCGCCTTCAGTAAGAGAATGAATTATTTTTTTATCACATAATTATTTCTGAATCCATCTACATAGTTTCATACCCACCATATGGCCCTGGATTCCTGCAACAGTTGTTTTTGTGTGCTTCTAGCTTTGTCTGCCAAAGTCCATTCTCCATATCATGACGAGTGATTGTCTAAACCTCCTAACAGGCTACATTGCTCACTACTTAATTCCCTTTAGGGGCTTTCCATTGATTCAATCTTTGACCCTCTCCTACCAATCCTTTGTGTCTTGGCTCCTCTTCATTTCTCCCCCACCACTATGCTTGTAATAATGCAGACACCTTAAACTTTTTCAGTTTCTCAAATGTGTCATGCTTTCTCTTGCCTTGAATCTAATCAGATGTTTGCCTCCACTTGACATTCTTCCCTTTCTTACTCGCCTGTTTAACTCTTGCTTATTTTTCAGATGGCCAGTTAAATAAGTGCAAAATTTGGTGGAAAATAATTCTTTAACCATTCCCCTCTCCAGACTAAATTATATGCACTTGGTGTATATTCTCACAATTTCCTGTACTTAACCAATCTTAACATTTAATACCCTATTTTTTTTGGCCATTGTTTAATTATTTGTATTTATTAATGTACTGTAAACTCTGGAAGACAATGATCTTCACTGAGTGGGTGAGACAAGGTGCCTGATGCTTGATGGTTAGTAAATAAGTACTTGTTATGTTGTTGAGATTATTTGTAACATGTTTTATTGTTTCCCCAGCATAATTTTTCCTAGTTGTACAGAGTTTCCCTTAGTTTAGATAATACTTATCTGTATAGAGAGAAATAAACCACTCTTTTGTTTTTTTCATTAAAGTTCAGGTTTGTTGTTTGTTTTTGTGTTTAACCTAGAACCTACATTGAGACTTAGAGCAGAGAGATTATTACATATGAATTCATCAACGGGAAACTTACTTTTTTTTTTTTTTTTATGATAGTCACAGAGAGAGAGAGAGAGAGAGAGAGAGGCAGAGACATAGGGAGAAGCAGGCTCCATGCACTGGGAGCCCAACGTGGGACTTGATCCAGGGTCCCCAGGATCGTGCCCTGGGCCAAAGGCAGGCTCCAAACCGCTGTGCCACCCAGGGATCCCTGGAAACTTACTTTAAGGTCTTAGATCCACTAAGAGAAAAACTTAAAGGTAATACATGAATTTTAAAAAAATTATTGCAAATTGATATGTGTGAACAGAAGTAATTATAGTTTACAGAGAATGAAATATAAGAACTTAAACTCACTTAAAAAATTGAACACAAAGAACATAAATCCATTTTTATTTAGTATAATGAATGGAAACATGTACTATTTTATTAATGTGTACATTTGATGTAATGTGGGAAAAATGTTACAAGTTGCAGTTAAGGAGAAGCGAGGAAGAATGATAGAATATTAAGAGGTCTGTATCTTTTTAAAATTCAAAGCTAAATTATCAATGCTCTTTGAAACTCAGATTTTGTTTTAAATGTTTAAACAAGTAATTAAATATTAAAACATAAAACAATTAGTCTGGCTGGATTTTAAAAAGACAGAATTCTTGTTCAAGGGTTATTCTTGAAATAATAGGGGCAGCCCGGGTGGCTCTGTGGTTTAGCACCGCCTTTAGCCCAGGGTGTGATCCTGGAGACCTGGGATCGAGTCCCACATCAGGCTCCCTGCATGGGGCCTGCTTCTCCCTCTGCCTGTGTCTTTGCCTCTCTCTCTCTCTCTGTGTTTCTCATGAATAAATAAATAAAATATTTTAAAAAAGAAATATTTCCCACTAAGTTCTAAAATTGCACATAAGGAAATATTTTACTAGTGAAATTTTGATACAAGAATTCTAAAAATTACCGTGAATTCAATAAGCCATGTCTAAGAATCCTACTCGAAATCAAAGCTTGTCTTATTATTTCCACTATACATATATGTAAATTTTTAAGGGATTAGATTGTCTGAATCATAACAACTAAAGTTATTTTTAGATTACCCAGTTCTCCAAATTACTATTTTTAATTATACAGTGATTCTAATTGTTGGGAGGTGAGCATATTAAATAATGTAAATTAGAAGATTCTCAGTAGAAAATCCTTTAGGAATAAATATATAATTTATGGCACTTCAAAAATTTTTATCCTTAAACTTTAGACTTCTTTTGGAATGTAGAGAGGTTTGTTTATATGCAGTTGGGGATAACTTGATTCACTGTCGCTTCACTAAAGGCTTTGATGAGACCACTAGAAACTTTCCCATTTATACTCCCATTAAAGTCAACCACGAAATCTGCCTACTCTCCCTGAGAAAGGAAGAATGGCTGAGAATCTTTTGCTCCTGAAATCTAATTATGTCATTTCCTGCTCCCATTGTTCCTTGACCCTTTTTTCCCTTCTTTGAAAATGTTTGTACCATGTAACCATTTTTCACCTCATCTGATGCATTAGTAATAAAAACCAAATAAGATCCAACATTAGGTAGGCTAGAAGTGTGAAAAAGAGAAAAGAACCAGTTGTACTGCTCATTTGCCCCCTTCAGCAAGTTTCTCTGTGATGCTGTGTTAATATGGGAAGGTGCACCTTGGGACATGCCCCCTTCATGCTGCTTTGCTGAATAGCGATTTCAAGCAGGGTGGACCTGTTGGAACACCCTTAGCTAAGGAACTCTCCATACTACTTTTCTGTTTTACTCTTGAGGGCTTCCTTTCTGCCATTATCATATTTTCCCACTGAACTTTTTTAAATTCCCTGAAACCAGTTTGATTATTTCCTAAATCAAAGACAAAAAATTGGATTATTTTAACAGTTAAAATGCATATTAGATGTTATGGCAACTCAAAGGTGGTAGGTCTGACACATACATGTTGGGTGTGCCATTGGACCAACCCCAAAATAGAATTCTCAAGGGAAAATAAAAAAGAATTGTTCAATAACTGTTAACAGTAAACTGTTCATATGTATCAAATCACTACACTGGAAACATACCCATGGATACTGTATAGCAATTGAGTTAGTATTCCCATTTCCAAGTAAGCATTTTTCAAGTCAAATGAAATATCATATATTCACTCTTACACAATGATAAGGTTATATTCCTAAACATCTTCTTTCCCCTCATTTATCCTCAATTGCTTTGAAAACCCTGACTTTTCCACTAATCATTGTATAAATCAACATATTACTCTCATATTTTGTTTATACTCAGTATATTATATATACACACATATATACTATAAATATATACATACTAAAAATATATACCTAGGGGGTATGTGCATATATATATACACATATGTATAACATATACATATGTTCTTAAGTATATATGTTAATAAGTATTACATATATATATATATTACACTTAAAAATATAACACAAATTTTAATCAAATATAAAAATGTTTTAACTTTTAGAAGTTGTCTCTCCAAAATTTCAGGGATATGCATTTCCAGGCACAATTATTCATTATTGTTTTGCAATGTAAGAATATTTTGACTTAAAATATGCCAAAAGTCTCAATTTGTTTCCAAAGTAACAAGTTTATTTTAATATTAATTAGTACACTTGAGGCAGACAACTTTAAAGTCTATGTTATTAAGTATATAATAGCATTAGATGCCATAAAAGCTATGAATCATACAAAGGGATTCTTGACATTATTAGAGAGGGCTGATAAAATGATCATACAATTTTTAAAACTATAACTTGAAAGGGCAAAGAAGCAGTGCTTTTTCCTACTTGTTTTTGGACACTATTCAGTATTAGAAGTTTTGTAGATTCAATTCTTCAGAGCCATTCAGCATCTGTCTTCTGAAAAATAATGCACTTCTCTCATTTAACACTTCTATTAGTATACATAAAAAAACACTTCTATAAAAGCTAACTTATTTGTCTAAACTTCTACTATTGCTCTACCAGTGCTCTTCTGCCACAGATTCAGCTCTGTGACCAACCTTAACAACCTAAATTTAGAGCATACCTGAAAAATAAAACAAAAATCAAGAAATAAGAGTTTATAAAAGAAAATTATTTTTTTCATTAAGCAAATAATCACCTGCTCTTTGCTAACAAGGACTATGCTCCTTTTGTCATCTCAGCTCATCCCTCAGACCTCTGCACCTCTATTTGTGTCCATGTCATGTATCCAGCCCAGATCTGCTCATGAGTTCCAGAACTCTACATTCGACATTCAACTAAACATCTCCATCTGAATTTCCTATGCACCTCTAAAACTCAGTAATTTGAAAGTGTCTTTTGTTTTCCTTTAGTTATTAAGAACACCATGATTCATCTGCCTGACCTGGGATTTATTCCTTTTTAAAAAAAAATATTTATTTTTTATTGGTGTCAATATTCAACATATAGAATAACACCCAGTGTTCCTCCCATCAAGTGCCCCCCTCAGTGCCCGTCACCCAGTCAACCCCACCCTCCTCCCACTTCCCCTTCCACCACTCCTAGTTTGTTTCCCAGAGTCAGGAGTCTCTCTTGTTCTGTCTCCCTTTCTGATATTTCCTACTCATTTTCTCTCCTTTCCCCTTTATTCCCTGGGATTTATTCCTGATGTCTATTTCTCCTTCATCCCCTTCATCCTGTATTTTCTAAGATTTTCTCTCTGAAAGAGTTCTTGAATACATTCACTCCTCTCTGTTCTCCCTGCCACTGTTTCTGGCACTGTCCTTATCGTTTCTTCTTCTAGTCAATTGAAAAGGCTTCTAAATAATTTCTTAGTCCATCAGACAGATTTTTATACTGCCCTGAGAATTATTCTGAATTGTATATTTGAAGATGTCACTATCTTATTTACAAGAATTCAGTAACTTTAGAGCAATAACTGAAAGCGTCAATGCTAACTCTCCCTTGACATGGCATCCAAATCCTCCTAAACCTGGTTTGGGCCCTCTTTGTTCCTCCTCCTCCTCCTGTTTCTTTTCCTCTTTCTCAATCCCAACCTCAGTTCCTACTCTCTCCTATCTCACACCTCTCATCCCAGGGCTTCCAGACTAGGATAATTTCCCAATGGTGCAATATTTGGTACCCTCGTGTGTGCTTTCCACTCTGCTGGCAATGTTCTTCCTGATAATTTTTTTTCCTGGAAAACCCTTACTTGACTTGTCAGTTTAACAATATTTTCCCATGTAATGATTTCACTGTGAATCTCTTTCTCAGATGTTGGACACTTTCTTCCTTCTGCTGCCACTGAACCTCTTCATACATCGCCTACATTTATTTGTGCACTTCTTAACACTGTTTGATAACTCTTTGTGGAAGTTTCACCTAACCAATCTCTGATTTTCTGAAGAATGGGGGAGGGGAAGTTCAGGGAGGAAAAGGAAATGAAAATGAGAGTGCAAAGAGGGGGGTGAAAAGATGGGAAATGTGGCCTGGCTTGTGAAAGATGCAAGAATGAGACTTTCCTAAGTGATTTTCCTATGTTCTTACTTGTCTATTATAAATGTTCTTATTTCTATCAATGAGTATACATTACACATCCATAGGATGCAGGTCACAGATTTTACTTTTAAGAAAAGGATTACGGTTAACAGAGATCTTGTTGACCTTGAGCAAACATGGAAATAATATTCTCTGAAACGTTACCCATTCTGATACAGAACCTAATTAATCATTTTCTGAACTAGAAGCTTGAACAGCAAAGTTCAGATTGCTCCCTCACCCATCTGCTTCCCAAATTGGTACCATTCATATTGTCCATTATCCAACAGGTTCCCGGCATTCACTACTAGAAAGCCGCTAGTTCATACTGTTCACTCAAAATCTTGATGCCACTCGCATGATGGTCTGAACATGAAATTTCAAGGTGCTGCAAGGTGGTATATGAAAGAGATATGTTTAGGTAGTAAATCAACACATCTCAGCACAATGCTGTGTTTAAATTACACTACATTCACAAGTGAATCTCATAAATATTACAAACTGAAAGAAAATCAACAACTAGTATTGATAATAAAAGTAAGAAGATAAGGAAAAATATTAGAGTTCTTAGATAAACAAGTAATTTTAAATGATATTAGTCTGAATTCATATGAGTAAATATCTTAAAATGTCATTTAAATTTTTCATTCATATTTTAATGTATTGCATATCAGAAATTTTATTTTATAAAGGATTTGGGGACATATGTTGGGTCATATATTTCTTGAATACTAAGAATCTAATAGATGTATAAAAATGGATTTAAAGATTTGGAGTAAAAAAAAACACCAATGAAAATTTCTAAACATGAATTTCATGTACTTTTATATTAATATATTTTTTTCTTTCTTTTTTAAAATTTTTATTTATCTATGATAGTCACACACAGAGAGAGAGAGAGGCAGAGACATCAGCAGAGGGAGAAGCAGGCTCCATGCACCGGGAGCCCGACGTGGGATTCCATCCCGGGTCTCCAGGATCGCGCCCTGGGCCAAAGGCAGGCGCCAAACGCTGCGCCACCCAGGGATCCCAATATATTTTTTTCAAGAGGAATGAAAACTACATTTTATGTAAAGTATCTTAGATCTATGATGTCTTAACTTCTGGGTATACATGTGTCAGGTTTGCTGCAAATCCATTTTCTAACCAAGTGAGTGCTGGCACTGCTAATCCCAATTTTGTGTAGGTAGGCACATTCTCCAATTCCAATAATTTTAATCCTGAAATGAAACACAGAAAGAAAAAAAAAAAAGCAACAGAATGGGTGAGTACTGATTGGAAGAATTAGAGAAAACATTACCTCTGTCTGAGCTTTTACTCCAGCCCAACACTATAAGTGTTTGAATATAAAGCAAAGTGAATTCATATACCTTGAACCTAAAATATGGCTTTATAAACTCAAAAAAATCTATAAACTATATGATGAGAAGTGCAGGATTTATTGTCAAATACATTGTAAATATGTGTTGTAAAATATTGTAGGTATTCACATCTTTGAACATTAAGTAAAGTGGAGATAAATATATCTCCTTCCCACAACTGTTGTGTAGGTCAAATGGTACAACAATTATGAAGCATTCTTTGGAATACTGTAAGTATTAAATACTTTGTACAACAATACCACTTAAAATACCACAATACCACAAAAATAGTTTATACAACATTACCACTTTTTCTCTGGGCTCATTTGATTCTCCACCACAAAGGAAACTAGCAGGAGAATGGTGTGTATGGGTTGTAACTCAGATCTCTCCCTGATGGGAAAGGGCTGGGAGCCCCATCTTTGGGTGTATAAATGATATACTCAGGACTTACCAATCATTGTATATGGTTCCATCTATCCACTTCCAGGTCTGTCCTGGTTCCCGGCTGAGTCCAATCCAATATTGAGAATGGTTAGAATATCAATTCAAGAAATCCTTTAATAGAGTACATTTTTAGGATAATAGCAAATGTTTCATTCGGTTGGATTTCTTTTGCCTCATTATACTCTTTATAGACATACAGACTTTCATATTTATTTGGAAATTATTTTAAAGGTGACATTGTCCTCGTCTGGTTCACAGGTTACTTCATGGGGTTGGGTTACTTCTATAACAAGTTCTATAGTAAATTGCATTGGGTAGGTTTTTTTTTTTTTCTATTAGCCAAAGGAGTTTTTATAGGACAGAAATTATTTGTTCTGTGATGGCTTGCTCTGATGTGCTGATAAATCCTAGGTTTGGTGTATTTTAGGATGGGAGAATCTTAGCAGCAAAATATATTGAATATTTGGTTGATCCAGGTTTTATATATCTTCATAATTTATTCTGATACATTATATTTTCTGATATTATTACCACTAACCTAGCTTTTCTTTTTTATTGGAATTCAATTTTCCAACATATAGCATAAAACCCAGTGCTAATTCCATCAAGTGCCCCCCTCAGTGCCCATCACCCAATCACCTCCACCCCCCGCCCACCTCCCTTTGCACCACCCCTTGTTTTTTTCCCAGAGTTAGGAGTCTCTCATGTTCTGTCACCCTTTCTGATATTTCCCACTCATTTTCCTCTCCTTTCCCCTTTATTCCCTTTCACTATTTTTTATATTCCTCAAATGAATGAGACCATATAATGTTTGTCCTTCTATTGACTTATTTCACTCAGCATAATACCCTCCAGTTCCATCCACGTCGAAGCAAATGGTGGGTATTTATTGTTTCTAATGGCTGAGTAATATTCCATTGTATACATAGACCACATCTTCTTTATCCATTCATCTTTCGATGGACACCGAGGCTCCTTCCACAGTTTGGCTATTGTGGACATTGCTGCTAGAAACATCGGGGTGCAGGTGTCCCAGCGTTTCACCGCATCTGTATCTTTGTAGTAAATACCCAGTAGTGCAATTGCTGGGTCTTAGGGAAGATCTATTTTAACTCTTTGAGGAACCTCCACACAGTTTTCCAGAGCGGCTGCACCAGTTCACATTCCCACCAACAGTGTAAGAGGGTTTCCCTTTCTCCGCATCCTCTCCAACATTTGTGGTTTCCTGCCTTGTTAATTAACCCCATTCTCACTGGTGTGAGGTGGTATCTCATTGTGGTTTTGATTTGTATTTCCCTGATGGCAAGTGATGCAGAGCATTTTCTCATATGCATGTTGGCCATGTCTACGTCTTCCTCTGTGAGATTTCTCTTCATGTCTTTTGCCCATTTCATGATTGGATTGTTTGTTTCTTTGGTGTTGAGTTTAATAAGTTCTTTATAGATCTTGGAAACTAGCCCTTTATCTGATACGTCATTTGCAAATATCTTCTCCCATTCTGTAGGTTGTCTTTGAGTTTTGTTGACTGTTTCTTTTGCTGTGCAGAGGCTTTTTATCTTGATGAAGTCCCAATAGTTCATTTTTGCTTTTGTTTCTTTTGCCTTCATGGATGTATCTTGCAAGAAGTTACTGTGGCCGAGTTCATAAAGGGTGTTGCCTGTGTTCTCCTCCAGGATTTTGATGGAATCTTGTCTCACATTAAGATCTTTCATCCATTTTGAGTTTATCTTTGTGTATGGTGCAAGAGAGTGGTCTAGTTTCATTCTTCTACATGTCGATGTCCAATTTTCCCAGCACCATTTATTGAAGAGACTGTCTTTCTTCCAATGGATAGTTTTACCTCCTTTATAGAATATTAGTTGACCATAAAGTTCAGGGTCCACTTCTGGGTTCTCTATTCTGTTCCATTGATCTCTGTGTCTGTTTTTGTGCCAGTACCACAGAGTCTTGATGACCACAGCTTTGTAGTACAACCTGAAATCTGGCATTGTGATGCCCCCAGCTATGGTTTTCTTTTTTAAAATTCCCCTGGCTATTCGGGTCTTTTCTGATTCCACACAAATGTTAAGATGATTTTTCCAACTCTCTGAAGAACTTTCATGGTATTTTGATAGGGATTGCATTGAACGTATAAATTGCCCTGGGTAATTTTGACATTTTCACAATATTAATTCTGCCAATCCATGAGCATGGAATATTTTTCCATCTCTTTGTGTCTTCCTCAATTTCTTTCAGAAGTGTTCTGTAGTTTTTAGGGTATAGATCCTTTACCTCTTTCGTTAGGTTTATTCCTAGGTACCTTATGCTTTGGGTGCAATTGTAAATGGAATTGGCTCCTTATTTTCTCCTTATTCAGTCTCTTTGTTAGTAAATAGAAATGCCACTGACTTCTGGGCATTGATTTTGTATCCTGCCACACTGCCAAATTGCTGTATGAGTTTTAGCAATCTTGGGGTGGAGGCTTTTGGGTTTTCTATGTACAGTATCACGTCATCTGCGAAGAGGGAGAGTTTGATTTTTCTTTGCCAATTTGAATGCCTTTTATTTCTTTTTGTTGCCTGATTGCTGAGGCTAGGACTTCCAGTACTATGTTGAATAGCAGTGGTGAGAGTGGACATCCCTGTCTGGTTCCTGATCTTAGGGGAAAGGCTCCCAGTGATTCCCCATTGAGAATGATATTTGCTGTGGGCTTTTCGTAGATGGCTTTTAAGGTGCTGAGGAATGTCCCTCTATCCCTACACTCTGAAGAGTTTTGATCAGGAATGGATGCTGTATTTTGTCAAATGCTTTCTCTGCATCAATTGAGAGGATCATATGGTTCTTGGTTTTTCTCTTGCTGATATGATAAATCACATTGATTGTTTTACGAGTGTTGAACCAGCCTTGCATCCCGAGGATAAATCCTATTTGGTCATGGTGAATAATCTTCTTAATGTATTGTTGTATCCTATTGGCTAGTATCTTGTTGAGAATTTTTGCATCCATGTTCATCAGGGATATTGGTCTGTAATTCTCCTTTTTGGTGGGGTCTTTGTCTGGTTTTGGAATTAAGGTGATGCTGGCCTCATAGAACGAGTTTGGAAGTACTCCATCTCTTTCTATCTTTCCAAACAGCTTTAGTAGAATAGGTATGGTTTCTTCTTTAAACGTTTGATAGAATGCCCCTGGGAAGCCATCTGGCCCTGGACTCTTGTGTCTTGGGAGGTTTTTGATGACTGCTTCAATTTCATCCCTGGTTATGGGCCTGTTCAGGTTTTCTATTTCTTCCTCTTCCAGTTTTGGTAGTTTGTGGCTTTCCAGAAATGCGTCCATTTCTTCTAGATTGCCTAATTTATTGGCATATAGCTGTTCATAATATGTTTTTAAAATCGTTTGTATTTCCTTGGTGTTGGTAGTGATCTCTCCTATCTCATTCATGATTTTATTAATTTGAGTCTTCTCTCTCTTCTATTTAATAAGGTTGGCTAAGGGCTTATCTATCTTATTAATTCTTTCAAAGAACCAACCCCTGGTTTGGTTTATCTGTTCCACAGTTCTTCTGGTCTCGATTTCATTGAGTTCTGCTCGAATCTTTATTAACTCTCTTCTTCTGCTGAGTGTAGGATCTATTTGCTGTTTTTTCTCCAGCTCCTTTAGGTGTAAGGTTATCTTTTGTATTTGAGTTCTTTCCAGTTTTTGGATGGATGCTTGTATTGCGATGTATTTCCCCCTCAGGACTGCTTTTGCTGTATCCCAAAGATATTGAATGGTTGTATCTTCATTCTGCTTAGTTTCCATGAATCTTTTGAATTCTATTCTAATTTCCTGGTTGACCCTTTCGTCTTTTAGCAGGATGGTCCTTAACCTCCACGTGTTTGAGGTCCTTCCAAACTTTTTGTGACTTAGTTCTAGTTTCAAAGCATTATGGTCTGAAAATACGCAGGGGACAATCCCAATCTTTTGGTATCAGTTCAGACCTGATTTGTGACCCAGTATGTGGTCTATTCTGGAGAGAGTTCCATGTGCACTTGAGAAGAATGTGTATTCAGTTGCGTTGGATGTAAAGTTCTGTAAATATCTGTGAAATCCATCTGGTCCAGTGTATCATTTAAAGCTCTTGTTTCTTTGGAGGTGTTGTGCTTAGATTGCCTGTCGATTGTAGAAAGCACTACATTGAAGTCCCCAAGTATAAGTGTATTATTATCTAAGTATGTCTTAACTTTGGTTGTTAATTGATATACTTTGCAGCTCCCACATTCGGGGCATAAATATTCATGATTGTTAAGCCCTCTTGTTGGATAGATCCTTTAAGTATGATATAGTGTCCCTCTTCATCTCTCACTACAGTCTTCGGGATAAACTTTAGTTTATCTGATATAAGGATGGCTACCCCTGCTTTCTTTTGAGGACCATTCGAATGGTAAATGGTTCTCCAACCTTTTATTTTCAGGCTGTAGGTGTCCTTCTGTCTAAAATGAGTCTCTTGTAGACAGCAAATAGATGGGTCCTGCTTTTTTATCTAGTCTGACACCCTGCGCCTTCCGATGTGGTCATTAAGCCCAGTCACATTCAGAGTTACTATTGAAAGATATGAATTTAATGTCATCATGATACCCATTCAGTCCCTCTTTTTGTGGATTGTTCCATTGGACTTCCTCTTTCTTTTACAGAGTCCCCCTTAATATTTCTTGGAGAACTGGTTTGGTGGTCACATATTCTTTCAGTTTCTATCTTGGAAGCTCTTTATCTCTCCTTTCATTCTGAATGAGAGCCTTGCTGGATAAAGCATTCTTGGTTGCATGTTTTTCTCATTTAGGACCCTGAATATAACCTGCCAGCCCTTTCTGGCCTGCCAGGTCTCTGTGGAGAGGTCTGCTGTTACTCTAATGCTTCTCCCCATAAAAGTTAGGGATTTCTTGTCTCTTGCAGCTTTAAGGATCTTCTCTTTATCTTTGGAAATTGCAAGCTTAACTATTAAATGTCGAGGTGTTGAACTGTTTTTATTGATTTTAGGGAGGGAGCTCTTTATTTCCTGGATTTGAATGCCTGTTTCCCTTACCAGATTAGGAAAGTTTTCAGCTATGATTTGTTCAAATACACATTCTGGCCCTCTGGCCCTTTTGGCGCCCTAGGGAACCCCAATTAAATGTAGATTTTTATTCCTGAGGCTGTCATTTATTTCCCTTAATCTATCTTCATGGTCTTTTAATAGTTTGTCTCTTTTTTCCTCAGTTTCCCTCTTTGCCATCAACTTGTCATCTATGTTACTCACTTGTTTTTCCACCTCGTTAACCCTCGTCATTAGGACCTCTAGTTTGGATTGCATCTCATTCAACTGATTTTTAATTTCTGCCTGATTAGCTCTAAATTCTGCAGTCATGAAGTCTCTTGAGTCCTTTATGCTTTTTTCTAGAGCCACCAGTAGCTGTATAATAGTGCTTCTGAATTGGCTTCTGACATTGAATTGTAATCCAAATTTCGTAACTCTGTGGGAGAGAGGACTGTTTCTGATTCTTTCTTTTGAGGTGAGTTTTTCCTTCTAGTCATTTTGCTCAGTGCAGAGTGGCCAAAAACAAGTTGTATTGGGAAAAGGAGAAAAAGAGAGAAGAGAAAGAAGAAAAGAAAAAGAAAAAGGAAAAAAAAGGAAAAAAAAGAGAAGAAAAGAAAAAAAATGGGGGGGGGGTGAGGGAAGCAAATAGAAAACAAGAAACAAGGGGAGTATCCTCTGATTCTATATACTGTAAATCCCTTGACTTCCCCTGGAAGTTTCCTCGACTTCCCCCGGAACTTTCCAGTGCTGCTTGTTTAATAATTTGTTTTTCCCCTGTCTGCCAGCTGGTCTTTTGGGGGAGGGGCCTGCTGTGCTGATTCTCAGGTGTGAGCTCCTGGGGAGCTGCTCAGCCCCCTCCTGGTGCAGGGCTCAGTGGAGGTTGTTTACCCTGTGAGGCCCCAGGAGGAACAACAGTGGCAGCGGCCAGCTCTCCAGCCCTGCAGTCATCTCCTGCAGTAACTACTGCAGCTCCCCGTCTGCAGGTGCATGGATGCTCTGGGGCGGGGGTTGCTGATCTGTACAGCTCGGGCAGCCCAGCGGCAGGAGTGTCCTTGCTGTCCTGTGTCCTCCCGGCCTCTGCCTGTCCCGGGGAGAAGGCCGGATCCTGGGCTGTGTCCCCCGGCGCCCTGGGTTTTGGGGCCTTCGCTGCTGGAACCACGCTCCCGGGCTGCGCAGCCCCCTCCACGCAGAGCTGCTGCCTCAGCCGCCGCCCGAGCTGCTCCTGGTCCCGCTGGGGCAGCCCTTTAGGGAGCTTGGCCAGTGTGTGGCACGCTTTCCCCGGGGCGCAGGTCCTCTGTTAGTGCCCCTGGGAGCCTGAGGGCATCCCTTCCCCTCCTGGGATCCTGCCTGAGCTCCCTGCGAGCGCCTTTCTGTCGGGAAGATTGGTGAAGCTCCTGCTTCTCCGGGACGGGGCTCTCCTGTCCTGGGGCACCCGCCCGCGGCCTTAGCCCGGCTCCTCGCGGGGCCCCTCCCCCTTGGATGCTTTTTCATTTTATTTTATTTTTTTTTCATGTTCCTACCTTGATAGAAGCGGGAGCTCTTTTCACTGTAGCATCCCAGCTGTTCTCTCTTTAAATCTCAAGCCGAATTCATAGGTTTTCAGGATGATTTGAAAGTTATCTAGGTAATTTGGTGGGGACAGGTGACCGGGGGACCCTACTCTTCCGCCATCTTGCCCCACCTCTCCCATTATTTTATTTCTTGAATAAAAGAGGAACTGCTTATAATAAATATGCTAATATAAGTTATAAATTTGGAGGAAGGGTCTTGATTTTATTGTACATAAAATGGATGCAAAGTTGTTTCTCAAGTTGTGTACTATGGTCTGAATGTTTGCAAACCCCTAAAATCTGTATGTGGAAATCCTAACACCCAATTTGATGGCATCAACAAGGGGGGCTTTTGGGAGGTGATTAGTTCTTAAGGGCAGGGCCTTTATGAATGGAATTAGTGCCTTGTAAAATAGGCCCCACAGAGCTCCTGGCCCTCTCTACCATGTGAGGATATAACTGGGAGTCTGCAGCCTAGAAGAGACCCTTCACTTGACTATGCTGACACCCTGATCTGGACTTCTATCCTCTAGAACTATGAGAAATAAGTTTCTGTTTTTCCTAAGCTACTCAGTCTGTGGCATTTTGTTACAGTAATCCTTGATCACTAAGACACTGTGTCCTGAGAATCTTCTGTGTTCCCAAGAGATGTTTCAAGACCATCACAGACAGAGAGCAAGGGGGAGGAGGAGAAGCCATACCTGGGGCATCTTGCAATCTATTCCCACTTAAATCAAAGCACTTTTATTTTTTATGTATTATACCTATTGGTATTCCACATAGGATTTTGTCTCTAAATGATATTCCATTGCTTAAGAAGCTTGAATACGACTGAATCAGAGGAAATTCTAGAGGTCCTGGAGGTTAAAAAAAATGGATTAATTAAAATTTCAGTTGAATTAACTACATTCTTATATTAGTCAGGGCCTACACAAGAGGCTGGAAACCACAATAACTTGAACTGGGAAATTTATTTTTCTTTTCTTTTTTTTAATATTTTCATTTATTCATAAGAGACACAGAGAGAGAGGCAGAGATATAGGCAGAGGGAGAAGAGGCTCCCTGTGGGAACACAGATGCAGAACTCAATCCCAGGACCCTGGGATCACAACCTGAGCCAAAGGTAGATGCTCAACCACTGAGCCACCCAGGCATCCTGTTGGAAAATTTAATATAAAAAATATTAATAGAGGATTAAATTTATAGGGCATTGGTTAAAAGGAGGTAAAGAAAACTCTAAAGAATACAATATCAGACACAGGATACAGCCACTCACTTATGCTTGGGCTGAGAGAAAACATTGAAGGACAAGCCCCCTCCCCATACCACACTGCAGATCAAAATCCTGACCTCAGCAGAAGACACCAGCATGACTTACCAGATAACTGAAATGTTAGGTGAGGTGCCACATCAGCAGGAATCTTCAGATCTGCCCTCTGGCGGGCTGGGGAAAGTGTCCACAGGAAGGCGCTACAATTAGGAGTTCACTCCAGAGCCACCAGAGCACATAGGAGGGGAAGCCCACCATCAGAGGTGCAGGGGACCACCACTCAATTATGAAAGCATCTGAAAAGGTGTCATTGAAAGTTTCCCAGGGGCAGGTGCTACAAGCAACTGGCCATTGAGTATTGAAGAAAACCCAACTGTGTAAAAGTCTGGTGAACAAAGTACACTAGAACCAGGAAGAGAAATTCCTTCCTCTTACAGAGTTCTTCTAATATCCTCAGCAGACAAAACTTGACTCTGCACCAGTTGGCATGGCAGAAAAATTTACAGTCCATCTCCATGATAGAGCACGTAGTGAATGATAGATTTGGGACAACAAATTGGTGATCAACTAATAGCTAGGCTAATTATTCATATGAACTCCTAAGACTCTTCTGATAGAAACTTCAGATAAAACTGAATCCTTTGAACTTGTAGAATTGCCATCCAGACCCCAAAGAAAAGAGAGTTAGAGGCTTAACTGGTGTTTCTAAACCTCTGAGAATGAAGATATTTATACTTCATTTGGTTATTTATTAATTAATTCACTCAAATGCCTCTGCTGTTCATAGCGTAGGGCTTAGTGGTACAGGAGAGGCAGAATGTATAGTTCTTCAAGGGACAGGAAGCAATGCACATAAAATAAGGCTCTTGGTATTCAGTGACCTACTCTCAAATTATTCTAGAAGGTACTTTGGTATGAATCCAGATCCAGACACCTACTAAGAGAAGAAATATCCTGGAGTTGCCTCAAAAACAATAAATAAACTAAAATATACATTGATTTCTTTTAAATATTTATTTTAAAAGTTTTTGAGTAGATTTGTAAAAAATATACACTTGAAGAGATATTCATTCATTATGAGGATCAAAGAAAGGGAGGCAACTTAATATATTGCCATAAAAGTAGGCAAAACCTGTGATTATTTAGTACTGAATCTAACTCTGAACTTTCTGATAGCCAGAACAAACTTTGAGATTTGAGGTAGTTAAAAGTGAGAGGAAAGCATGATTATATATGATTCTCATTATTAAAATTATGGAACACATAAATTCCATAGGACTTGTGAAATTAATTTTTCTAATACTCAAAAGTGTATCTCTTTCATGAACTTTTCTGTGTTGAGGTATATTAGATCACGGACAAAATTTATTTGGTTGACACACTGTCACCAAAACACAGGTGATTCCTTCAGGACTAAGAGAATTATTGATTGATGTTGTTAATATTTCTGGGCTAAAATGTATGTGTGATGTTCATGATCAAGTTTATATAATGCTGGTCCAAGGCAGTCTGCATATCACAGACAGCCAAGGTATTTAGCTCATGATTATGGGATTTTTGTTACACAGGAGGTTTAAATATAAAATAATAATACTAATTTTGAAGGTCTGCCCAAGTTCACAGTCCCCCACAACTCTTATCTTCACTCAGTTAACTTTGCTATCTGGCCCTTAGATGCAATATAACTGAATAATAGTTAAGCATGGACTCTGAAATCAGATTTCCTGAGGTTAAATTTCCACTTTGCCACTTACTAGATGTGAGATTTTAAAAATTTACTCAGATTCTCCAGAAGGATAAATTTATTTATTTATTTATTTATTTATTTATTTATTTATTTATTTCCTTATTTATTATTTATTTTTTTAGTGAAAAACCAGTGCTTTCAATCGGGGGGGGGGGGGGGGTTGGGGAGCCTGTAGTGACACATTGGAAATGCTTTGTAATCAGTATATTAAGGAGACATTCATACATTTCAATTGCTTAATTCTGATTCCAGATTTAAGCTTGTGAACATGACTTTTAAACATACAATTAAAGCTGCTCCTCATAATTTGCTATACTACCAACATGAAATTACAGTTACTTCAGAGCATAAGTTAGATGGTTTAAAGTAAGCCTGTCACATACCTAGAAGACAACTTCCTGTCTCATACATGCAAATTAACTTTTCCACGTCAATGTTTCTTCACTCTAAGTTACCCTGCTCCCGAAGTCACTACTCTGAAGTTTATCATGGTCCAAAGAGAAGGAAAAAAAGTGTAACCAGGACTGATATATATATATATATATATTAATATATATATATAAGATGGCACAGCAGAAGGGAATGCAATTCTACAAGTGCAAGCCCTCAAGCAGCAGCATATGATAAACCCCTTCTTTAGAGAGGTATCCTTTCAATCACTGATACCATAGGCCAAATTACATAGCATGTCATCTTCAAGTAACAGTTGAGGCATTAAAATGCAGGGGCATCACAATGAATCCCACTTAACGTAACTATAGACCAACACTTCTCTATAAATTAATAAATTCTTTGTCTGATTGCCAATTAAATACAAGTTTTAGCTTCATAGCTTAACAATTAAGGGTCATACACTGAAGTCAATACATACACCTAGCATTTCAGCCTGAACTGTTTCATACACAGAGCTGCAATCAATTACAAGGTATGGCCTAACAAATGCTAGGGGAGGTTTTTTTTTTAAAGTAGTTTTTACAATATTAAACTTATCTTGCACACTGAAGTTATCATACACGCAGGGCAAAATCAGAGCTTTTCTTTTTGAGTTTATTCTTCATTTAACTTTTAAAATACTCTTATAGTTGAATATTAAAACAAAAACAATAGCAAGTAGTGAGCTATGATTATAGTCCTTCACTCATTCACTACTGCATGTAAAATGCCAGCAGCAGTGCTATTCACTGGCTCCATTAGGAGGTCTGACACTGAACACCACCCCTAGGATGATGTTCATCATCCTCATATGCTTCCCCCATTGTAATGGCGCTGTCTTTCCTGATTGGGATCAAAGTCCACCAGTTCTACATGATCCATTTCATCAGTCTCTTCTACTTCTTTCCTCTCAGATAGGAGTTTTTCCAGTAAAGAAAGTTTATCAGGAGAGAGAAAGCCATTCTTGGGGAAGTTTTCCTTAAATTCGATGATTAGGCGACCCTTCTCATATGGTCTACGATAAATTGGCATGCCTTCGTTTAGCACACACTTGATATCCCGATGTTTGACAATCTGACCTGGATGAGAGGTGATGACGATGGTTCAGTTGTCAAGAGTAGATATTGGCTTTTGAAAGCCACACCGGGCTTCAACCAGCTGTATATCCATACACATGAAAAGATCTTCTCCTCATTGAGTAAAAACAGCATGGTCCTTCTGATCTAAAACAATGATAATATCTCCTGGTTCCAGTCCTGGTTCTTGGTCTCTCTTACCATGGAATGTTATCTTCTGGTCATCTTTCACACTTTTGTCAATATGCACTTCTAGAATCTTCTTCTCTCGAAGTATCTTCCTTCCGTTGCAGCTTTTACATCTATCTTTAGGACTGATGCGTTCCCCATGGCCCTAGCACTCCATGCACACAGATTGAATTTGCTGAACCATTCCAGATCCTATCTGATGAGTTCTTATTTGCATTCCAGTACCTCAGCAATTGGGACAACATTCGACTGCTCCTTTCTTACCACCTGGGCCTTCACATTTATTGCAAATCACATTCTTTCGCAGAGCTAGTTTTCTTGTTGTGCCATTATATAAATCTTCTAAGGTTACTGAGAGCTGATGTACAACATTTTTACCTCTCCATTCTCTCTGCATCCTGCCTCCTCCTCCAAAAAACATATCAAAGATGTCCACGGGGGAGCCAAAACCACCACCAGCTCCACCTTCTTTAATTGCCTGTTCTCCTCCTTTGTCATGTAATTCCCTTTTCTTTGTATCAGAGAGCACTTCATAATCTTGAGAAATCTGTTTATACTTCTCTCCTTCATTTGGATTATCAGGGTGGTACTTCAAGGCCAGTTTCCTGTAAGCCTTTTTCAATTCCTCCTGCGTGGTATTGGGTTTGACTCCCAAAACATCATAGTAAGTGGTTTCTTTTTTTTTTTTTTTTTTACTTTTTTAAAAAATTTATTTATCATAGTCACACACACACACACACACACACACAGAGAGAGAGAGAGAGAGGCAGAGACAGGCAGAGGGAGAAGCAGGCTCCATGCAGGCTCCATGCACCAGCTCCCTGGGCCAAAGGCAGGCGCTAAACCGCTGTGCCACCCAGGGATCCCAGTAAGTGGTTTCTTTCACCATTTTCTACAGCCAGTGAGAGGGCCAAGGCCGGTGTGGAGGAGCGGGAAGGAGCACGTTGCTGGGCGCAGCTCGGGCAGCCGCTGCTCCTCTGCGTCTCACCGAGTGTTCTGGAAATTCTGCCAATTTCTTCATCTTTAAAATGAGAATCATAGCAGTGTCTACCTAGCAGCTTAAAAAAAAAGAGATTTATTTGTTTATTTGAGAGAGGGGCAGTAGGAGAAGGACAGGGGGAGGGGGAGAGAGAATCTCAAGCTGACTCCCCACTGAGGGTGGAGCCTGAGTGTGGAGCCTTGGGGCATGGTCCCATGACCCTGAGATCCTGACCTGAACCAAAATCAAGAGTCAGATGCTTAACCAACTGAGCCACTCCTGGAGCCCTTACCTAGGAGCTTTTTGGTAAGGTTCACATATATTTAAAATTCTTAAAACACCTTAAAACTATGCTCAATAAGTAGTACATACTATTTAAGTGGTGACTTTTTAGTACTCAAATTGAAGGCTCAAGAGAGTGAACTGTTTAAAGCAAATTTGGGATTATTTTGCATGGTTACCTTCTATTTGTTCGATTTACATCAGAGATCCTATTCATTTCAACTTCTAAGCATTCTGATGAAATTGATTTCTAAATCATATCTCTGTAGCCATTTTTTTTTTCACAGAAACATCCAATTTTTAGTATTCCTGTTGATCTCATAGTAACTGGATCTTTTTTTTTTTTTTTCTTCTTTCATCCACAACTGGTATAGTTCAGATTTACTGTCCTGGTTCTGTTGCCATTGTTTTTACCAAAAACAGTTTTTGTTTTTGTGACAGTTTTATAGTTCACCTCTATATTTAGAGTGCTGTGGTATGATTCTCTGGTTAATGGAAACTAAAAAGTGAGATGTGTTAATACTGATTTACATATATGTTTCCATGCTTTTTTTCCTCTTCTTCAAATTTTAAGGCTAACTTAACTATTTGATTGGGCTGTCCAAGGAATTGGATGCATTGTGGAGGTGAGCAAAAAGTGATCTAATGATTCATTGTGAATCTTCATATATCTCAGCTTTCAGTTTCTGGTACAGGTTACGTTACAGAGATGACAGTAAACAGCTTGCCTGGCAGCAGGGATCTTAAAACTTCCTCTCAGTCCCCTCCCACCCTCACTCACTAGGATGTGCATGCTCACCTCCCTCATGTTATTCCAAGTATCACTAGAGACCACAAGTTCACTAAGCTCTGAAGACAGGTCAGCTCATGCTTTTATGCTCTCACCTCCATATCAATTTGCCTCTTCTGTGGTCAGGGCTTTATAAAATAGATAAAAATTAATTATTTTCTCTCATTCCGTAAGCTTTTTTATGGTATCTACTAATTGCATTTTTTTTCTTTTCTTAACTGTAAGCTGTAGTTAAGTCAGTTACTGATGTTAACTGTTGCTATCAATGTCTCAGATGACCGACCATACAGAAAAGGGGTTAGCTAAGTTTTCTGATGTCTTCCTAAGGACACGTTTGTTTAATGGCTCCATCTGCTGGAGAGAGTGGGCACTGCTTGTTTTTGTTATCAGGTAAAATGTCAAGAGGCAAGGTAGAAAGTTCCTAGATATAGCTGGACATTTTTTAGGGAATTTGGCCGAAAGATGAAACTTTCGGCCACATTTGCAGCATTGTGAGGGACTGAAGAGAGGGAATTTCTGGATTTTTAAGCATTGCAAAATGTCTTCTGTTAATGTGAAGACACTGGCTGGGAAGGATTGAGATCTTGAAAACTGGAATCAGGACATATGGGAAGATTCTAATCGAGCTAGGGACATGAAACCCCAAATTCTATTGCATCCTTTTTGCCAGTAAATGTAGCCTTTCCACTCCCATCCAAGTAGGTTAGCCTTACTTTGCTTGAAGCACCTGTAATGTCCTCACTTAAGTAGATGGTCAAGTGACCAGAAGTCTAACCTGAATTCTGTAAGAGGTCATGTCTGCTCAATTTGCTTACTTGAGCTATTTTACAGATGCAGAATCTTTTTTTTTTAAAGATTTTATTTATTTATTCATGAGAAACACACACACACACACACACACACACACACACACACATAGGCAGATACATAGGCAGAGGGAGAAGCAGGGTCCCTGTAAGAAGCCTAATGCGGGACTTGATCCTGGGACTCCAGAATCACACCCTAAGCTAAAGGCAGATGCTCAACTGCTGAGCCACCCAGGTGTCCCAGACCCAGAATCTTTTAAATTAAAAGTGGGGGGCAAGTCTTTGAGAAATAACTCTATTAAACAGAAAAAAAAATTATATAGTTCATTTTTTTTCCACTCCCCAAAGAGATCTACGACCATTAGTCTTTCATTGAGGGAAGAGAAACAATCAGACTTTTGAAGTGTTATTGGACATTGACTCTGAATGAACACTAATTTCAAGAGACTCAAACCATCATTGTATTATACTGATCAGAGTAGGGACATAAGGAGGTCAACTGATTAATGAAATTGTGGCTTAGGTCAGCCTCATAGGTCTGCCTATTTTCTTCATCTAACAGAGACTTCTCCCTGGGAAAACCCTACAGCTGGCCATATGGATGCCAGTAGCTTCTTGCTCCTGAACACTATAATCCAAGAACTCCTGGATATATATGTAAAAAAGAATGTATTTCCAAATATGAGAGGAGAAAGAAAGTAAGAAGGGATCATTTCCAAAATATCTGAGGCAAGATTACCAAACAAATGATTCTGAGACCACCGTAGAATCACTTGCTAGACTCTATCCTAGAATCATATGAGCAGGAAATACCCCCATCCCATGCCTTTTAGCGGATGAATGCAAACCAGAATACCTGCACAGTCAGCAGCACTGCCTGAATCCCAAGACCTTGCAGAGTACTTGCAGTACAAAGTGTTAGGTAGTTTTGTGTCCATCCACTGTACACAGCAAATCTTTGGTGATTATTGTCCCATGAAATATTCTGTATTTTCAAGTAGTTTAGTCTGAAAATCGGGCTAATAAATATTCTTATAGTTTTATAAACACTACTGTGCTCATAAAATAAAACTTATTTTCCCCTGGAATATAGTCGTTAACAAGCCGTAATACAAATGCTTGAAGTTTATATACACTATCCAACTCAACATATACAAGTTGGTTTATAATGTTATGATATGATGCACAAGAAAGCTTATAAGGACATGATCACCATAAAGAGATGAGGATAAACATCATAAAAAAGTTTGTCTCTGAAGCATTTAGCCCTTCATACAAACTCCCTTGGCATTTATAGGATTTTCTTTTTATATCAGTCACACAAGTAGAACAATTCTTCAGTTTTCTCCTGGCACTCAATGACTTACCAATGAAGCCTTCACTGTCTGAGTTGCTGTTTCTTTTTTTTTTTTAATTTTTATTTATTTATGATAGTCACACAGAGAGAGAGAGAGAGGCAGAGACATAGGCAGAGGGAGAAGCAGGCTCCATGCACCGAGAGCCCGACGTGGGATTCAATCCCGGGTCTCCAGGATCGCGCCCTGGGCCAAAGGCAGGCGCTAAACCGCTGCGCCACCCAGGGATCCCTGAGTTGCTGTTTCTTTTGTAGCCAGCTCCTCAGCCACACATCAGTATTTTACTTCTGTGATCACTTAGAGAAAACAATACAGTAAATAATTTTTTTTAGTGTTTATTATGTGCTAGAGACTTTAAAAGGCACTAGAAATATAAAAACAAATATTGAAACTTTATGTAATTTACAGTCAGGTGAGAGTGGAGAACATTAATCATATATCACTCAAAAACTGATATATGTAAGACCAAAAATGTGATAAGTACTGGGGAGGGGATTGTAATGTTGGGATATTTGACCTTGTCATGGAGTTCAAGGAAGGATCCTTAAACATTTGGCTTATATATAAAGTTTGAGAGTTGACTTGATGAAGAAGAGAGAAAAGAGAATTCCAGGTATAAGGAAAATGTCTGTAAATGCAGTGTGGTGGAACTCTGTTCCAGTTCCAGAAATTAATTTAGGGGGTTGTGGTGCTGGGAGTTTGGGTAAATTTTGTGTAGACAGATACTGACAACGTAAGCAAGGATTAGACCTGACAAGGGATTTCTAAGCTGTGTTATGGAGTTTGGTGTTATTCTAAGAAAGATGTTGAAGCGTTTTTCAAAAGAAGGGTTATGTCATTAGTGTATATATATTTTAAATATCACTTAGATTACATGTCAGATGTGTTAGAACAGGAAGACTGTTATGGCAGTTATTTAATATTTTAGTACTTTGGTATTATTTAATGGCAGTTATTTAATATTTTAGTACTTTGGTATTAAGTTTGTGAAAGCGAGGAAGAGAAGAAGTCAGATTTAAGAGATATTTAGTAAAAAAGGTGACAAGACTTGGTTTTGTGAGAGGTAGAATGGAGAGCAGCCTGGAAGCATGGGCCAGAAAGAGGCTGGTGATGAGGCAGCTGGTTTATAGGTTGTGTAATTTCTTGTGTGTTGTGCCATTGACTGAGAGGCTGTGTGCTGGAGGCTGGCTCCTTTGGTGAGGAGAGTTCACTAATTATTCTTATACATTGAGTTTGAAATGCTTTTGAGATTTTAGATTTGCTATGTTAAATAAGCACTAGGATATGTGAGTCTGGTGATCAGGGAAGGACTGGGCTAGTGATATAAATTTGATATGAATTGCTTTGTACATGAAAGCTGTAAGAATGTAACAGATTAAATAAGGATATTGTAGAGACAAGATGTAGAGGGGACTGAAGTTCTAAAAATACAGGCAAAAAGGGGGTCATTGGTAATTCAGATGAAAAAATGTATTCATTCTATCTACTCAGTTTCTATGACACTTCATTTTCTCTATTAGCCTTCCTACATCTCTGAGAAATAGTACTATACCCACAGGAATGAGCATGCATGTGCATGCACACACACACATACACACACACACGCAGAGCCCTCTGGTCTTTGATAGAGTCTGACATCGAACTTGACATGGTATCTTTCAGTCAGAGAAATGGAGACTGATTTTCTGCAGTGTGGATTACAGTTAACAAATCCACTGATTATTTTTCTGATATTTTTCTCTGGCTACCTTAATCCGAGACATCTGGGCACATTTCATGCTCTGGGTTCTCCATTTTTCTTCTATTAAAAACCTATGAAGAAAGAAAATGCTTATCTTTATATCAGCATATGTCTAGAGACTAAAGAGGGCCTAGGAAATACTTTCTAAGTTTTAAAATAAAAACCATGAAAACAACTTAAACAATACACTGTATGATAGGTAAAATAATTCTTCCCACCTTCAGTTTTATTTCTCAAGAGAAGTTAATAGTTAATGATTAGTCAGAGATGTATGTAGATCATGCTAAAATGGCACCTCTTGCTTTGTTCATGTAAAAATTATTGAAATGAGCAGAAATTTATATTTTGTAAGCTAAACTTGTGCTCTTATAAGAGATTTTAAGCTTGTCAATTTACCTCTTAAACAAAATGATACTATCGGCAAGCCCTATTTCACACCTAAATCTTCTGAGTGGATAGAGTAAGATTTCTTTTGCTTCTCAACTTTCTGAATAGACCATTATATATTTTTATCAGATCACATGAGTTGGTCAGGAAATTTAAACCTATTTCCTAGTTCAAGCCCAATAACATCAGATGACTCTTTCTTATCACACAATATGGGATTAATACTGCAAAAAAAGCTAAAATACAATAAACTCACAGACGGAGTCAAAAAGGCTGTTGTCTCCCCTGGTCCATGATTCCCCTCCAGGTGGAATAGTCAAGCCAATCCAGTATAATGCTGAAGTATCTAGGTACCCCTAGAAACTCTAAAGAGAATAGGAAATCTATATGAAACAACTGGCAGATTCTTACAGATACAAAAAGAAAATATCTCCAGCAAATCTTCTATGTGCTTGACCCTGTGCTAGAAGCAGGGCCAAGCAGGTAGGACATACTTCCTGTTTTTCTTTCTTTTTTTTTCTTCTTTTAAAAAGATTTATTTATTTGAGAGAGAGGAGGGCACACGAGTGCACAAGTTGGGGGGAGTGGCAGAGGGAGAAGGACAAGCAGACTCCCCTCTGAGCAGGGAGCCTGAAATGGGGCTGGATTCCAGGACCCTAAGATCATGATCTGAGCTACCCAGGTGCCCCTACTTCACCTTTATCCAACAAATCAAAGTGGAAGGACAAACTGCTGCTGTGCAGTATAATGGCATTAAGGTAGAATTATGTACAATTGCAGGAGATACTAAGGCTGTGAAGTCAAACTTCCAAAGTTGAGTCTTAGCTCTACAATTTACTTCTGTGCCTCTGCACTGTTATTAAATCTTTTTACTTCTCTTTTCTCCAATCTCTGCAACTCAGATTATAATAGTACCTATCTCAAAGAGCTACTATTATTTTGCTATTAAGTAATATTATTATGTACTGCTTGGCATGTAATAAATTCTCATTACACAAATGTTAGTGGTTATTATTAAATATGAGTATGAAATAATACATAGAAGGAGGAATGTATACAGGGAAAATTAAAGAAAGAAAGCAAATCTGAGCTCATGTGATAATACTGTTTATAGTTTCTTAATATCTCTTTTTCTATAGTAATGTAACCCCTGAGCCATATATATGGCCAGACATAATAAAGGCTACATTTCCCAGGCTGCCTTTTGGCTAAGTGTGGCAATGTGATTGACCTAATTTCTGGCCAATGGATTAGAATGGAAGTGATACGGAAATTCTAATCAAGCATTTAAAAATGTTGGACTATACCCTTCCATTCATCATTTCCCTCTTTTCTGATGGCTAGAATGTGGACATGGTGGTGAATCAACCAGAAATAGGAAAACATGGACAGCACCCCACTGATGAGACCAGAAATCCATAACTGTATGGACTACAATATGAGTAATATGACCTATTGCATGTAGAATGGACAGATTTTCCCCCCCTATTTTAATGCTTCAAAATTGGAAACATCAAACAATCTATGGCTTGTAGTAGTTTAATCAGAAGCTTAGTTTTTGGGATGCCTGGGTGGTCCAGCTGTTGAGCATCTGCCTTTGGCTCAGGGCGTGATCCTGGTCCTGGGATCGAATCTCACATCAACTTCCTGCATGGAGCCTACTTCTCCCTCTACCTGTGTCTCTGCCTCTCTCTGTCTTTGTTTTTCCTTTTTAACTGTACTAATGCTTTTAAGGGTACCAATGTTACATCTTATAATTAACAGTGTTTTAGATTCAATAAACAAAGTAAACATCCACCTGGTTTAAGCTATAGTGATTTTTGTTCTCTGTCACATGCAGCCAAACTCTTATGCTAAATGTCATAACTGTTTGTAGGAAAAGAAATAGTCATTAGGCATATAAGAGAGAGAATAGTGTTTTTCCATTGAATTATCTTTGCACTATGATAAAAAAAAATCAGTTGGCTAAATTTTGATAGGCCTATTTCTGGTCTCTATTCAGTTCCACTGATCTGCATATTTCTCTTTTGCCAATTTCACACCATATTAACTAATTTTGCTTTATAGTAAGACTTGACATAGAGTAGTGTACATCTTTCACCCTTCTGCTTGTTTTGGGTTTAGTTTGCTTTTTTCTAGTCCTTTTTTTTTTAACGGAAGCGTAGATGATTGATTTTATATTATTTTCTTTTCAAATATAAGCACTTAATGCTATAAATTTCCAAGTTCTTCTTAAGCTGAAACCTGTGAATTTTGATATGTTAAAATGTTTTCATTCAGTTCATAATATAGTTTAAAATTTTTTCTCTGATCACTTCTTTGGCCCATACATTATTAAGAAGTGGTTGTTTAATTTTCAAATATTTGGGCATTTTCTGAATATTCTTCTTTTTTTTTTGAATATTATTCTGTTCCTAATTTCAAGTTTTATTTTGTTATGGTCTGACATGCCTTGTATAATATATATATTTGTAATTTTTAAAAGTTTATTACGTTTCCAAATACGGACTGTTTTCAGGAAAGTTCCAGGTGTATTGAAAAAAAATACGGATTCTACTTTGTTGGATACAGTTTTCTATAAGATTAATTAGGTCTAATTGGTTGATAGTATTGTTCAGGCATTTATTTATTTATTTATTTATTTACTTACTTACTTATTGGACTTGTTTTATCAGTTACTCAAAGAGGAGTTGTTGACAACTTCACCTATAATTGTGAATTTCTCCATATATATAGTTGACCCCTATGATGGGACTCAGGGGCCAGAGGGTAGAATATTATGGACCGAATTGCGTCTCTCTAAAATTTATATGTTGCAGTTTTAACCCCCAGTACTTCAAAATATGATTGCATTTGAAGTCAGAGCCTTTAAAGAGGTCAGTAAACTAAAGTAGGGCTATTAGAGTGGGTCTTAATTCAATCTGATGGTGTCTTTATGAGAAAAATTTGGACACACAGAGAGACACCGATACACATACATAGAGG